>NC_086451.1:5450179-5750179 GCF_028390025.1 Pseudophryne corroboree
ACCATCCATACGGCAGCGTCTGAACTGATAGTGACAGTTCTGTACCATAAACCTGAGGTACCCTTGGTGAGAAGGGTAAATTTTGACATGAAGGTAAGCATCCTTGATGTCCCGAGACATCATGTAGTCCCCTTCTTCCAGGTTCGCAGTCACTGCTCTGAGTGACTCAATCTTGAATTTGAACCTCTGTATGTAAGTGTTCAAAGATTTTAGATTTAGAATCGGTCTCACCGAGCCGTCCGGCTTCGGTACCACAACAGTGTGGAATAATACCCCGTTCCCTGTTGCAGGAGGGGTATCTTGATTATCACCTGCTGGGAATACAGCTTGTGAATGGCTTCCAAAACTGTCTCCCTGTCAGAAGGAGACATCGGTAAAGCCGACTTTAGGAAACGGCGAGGGGGAGACGTCTCGAATTCTAATTTGTACCCCTGAGATATCACCTGAAGGATCCAGGGGTCTACTTGCGAGTGAGCCCACTGCGCGCTGAAATTCATTGAGACGGGCCCCCCACCGTGCCTGATTCTGCTTGTAAAGCCCCAGCGTATACTGAGGGCTTGGCAGAGGCGGGAGAGGGTTTCTGTTCCTGGGAACTGGCTGATTTCTGCAGCCTTTTTCCTCTCCCTCTGTCACGGGGCAGAAATGAGGAACCTTTTGCCCGCTTATCCACGAAAAGACTGCGCCTGATAATACGGCGTCTTCTCATGTTGAGAGGCGACCTGGGGTACAAACGTGGATTTCCCAGCTGTTGCCGTGGCCACCAGGTCTGAAAGACCGACCCCAAATAACTCCTCCCCTTAATAAGGCAATACTTCCAAATGCCGTTTGGAATACGCATCACCTGACCACTGACGTGTCCATAACCCTCTACTGGTAGAAATGGACAACGCACTTAGACTTGATGCCAGTCGGCAAATATTCCGCTGTGCATCACGCATATATAGAAATGCATCTTTCAAATGCTCTATAGGCAAAAATATACTGTCCCTATCTAGGGTATCAATATTTTCAGTCAGGGAATCCGACCACGCCAACCCAGCACTGCACATCCAGGCTGAGGCGATTGCTGGTCGCAGTATAACACCAGTATGTGTGTAAATACATTTTAGGATACCCTCCTGCTTTCTATCAGCAGGATCCTTAAGGGCGGCCATCTCAGGAGAGGATAGAGCCCTTACAAGCGTGTGAGCGCTTTATCCACCCTAGGGGGTGTTTCCCAACGCACCCTAACCTCTGGCGGGAAAGGATATAATGCCAATAACATTTTAGAAATTATCAGTTGTTATCGGGGGAAACCCACGCATCATCACACACCTCATTTAATTTCTCAGATTCAGGAAAACTACAGGTAGTTTTTCCTCACCGAACATAATACCCCTTTTTGGTGGTACTCGTATTATCAGAAATGTGTAAAACATTTTTCATTGCCTCAATCATGTAACGTGTGGCCCTACTGGAAGTCACATTTGTCTCTTCACCGTCGACACTGGAGTCAGTATCCGTGTCGGCGTCTATATCTGCCATCTGAGGTAACGGGCGCTTTAGAGCCCCTGACGGCCTATGAGACGTCTGGACAGGCACAAGCTGAGTAGCCGGCTGTCTCATGTCAACCACTGTCTTTTATACAGAGCTGACACTGTCATGTAATTTCTTCCAACAGTTCATCCACTCAGGTGTCGACCCCCTAGGGGGTGACATCACTATTACAGGCAATCAGCTCCGTCTCCACATCATTTTTCTCCTCATACATGTCGACACAAAAGTACCGACATACAGCACACACACAGGGAATGCTCTGATAGAGGACAGGACCCCACTAGCCCTTTGGGGAGACAGAGGGAGAGTTTGCCAGCACACACCAGAGCGCTATATATATACAGGGATAACCTTGTATAAGTGTTTTTCCCCTTATAGCTGCTGTATAGTTAATACTGCGCCTAATTTGTGCCCCCCTCTCTTTTTTAACCCTTTCTGTAGTGTAGTGACTGCAGGGGAGAGCCAGGGAGCTTCCCTCCAACGGAGCTGTGAGGGAAAATGGCGCCAGTGTGCTGAGGAGATAGGCTCCGCCCCCTTATCTGCGGCCTTATCTCCCGTTTTTTTATGTATTTTGGCAGGGGTTAAATGCATCCATATAGCCCAGGAGCTATATGTGATGCATTTTTTGCCATCCAAGGTGTTTATTATTGCGTCTCAGGGCGCCCCCCCCCAGCGCCCTGCACCCTCAGTGACCGGAGTGTGAAGTGTGCTGAGAGCAATGGCGCACAGCTGCAGTGCTGTGCGCTACCTTGTTGAAGACAGGACGTCTTCTGCCGCCGATTTTCCGGACCTCTTCTGCCTTCTGGCTCTGTAAGGGGGCCGGCGGCGCGGCTCTGGGACCCATCCAAGCTGGGCCTGTGATCGTCCCTCTGGAGCTAATGTCCAGTAGCCTAAGAAGCCCAATCCACTCTGCACGCAGGTGAGTTCGCTTCTTCTCCCCTTAGTCCCTCGATGCAGTGAGCCTGTTGCCAGCAGGTCTCACTGAAAATAAAAAACCTAAAACTAAACTTTTCACTAAGCAGCTCAGGAGAGCCCCTAGTGTGCACCCTTCTCGTTCGGGCACAGAGATCTAACTGAGGCTTGGAGGAGGGTCATAGGGGGAGGAGCCAGTGCACACCAGATAGTCCTAAAGCTTTCTTTAGATGTGCCCAGTCTCCTGCGGAGCCGCTATCCCCATGGTCCTTACGGAGTCCCCAGCATCCACTTAGGACGTTAGAGAAATATTAGATTTATAACTGTCATTTAGTAAGAAAGATTCTCTATGCATATAATTCTGCAGTCACAGTAGCCTAATAAATAAATAATAGATATAAAATTCGTACATGGATATACGTTATAGGCCAGAAAGAGTAAGGTCAGCAGCAGTAATTATTATTGGTAGAAAGCAATATAAGGTACAAAGTCTGTGCGCTCTTACATGAAAGACACTCTACACTGAGTCACACAGCGACAATCTCAGGCCAGATATGACTGAGCCAGCAACACTTGGAAAGGCTTTCTTACTGTTACAGCCTTGCCCCTAACACACGGCATGAAAAGTTTGGAAAAGTTTCATTGTTATAGAGCACAGCAGGAGTAAAGACATGTTTAGGAAAACAGATTTAGCTGTCATATAAGTATAGGAAACACATTGTTACTAGCCAATCAACATCTCACAGATAAGAGGGATAGTATAGCAGCCTGCACTTACTGTAGTGTGAGAGATGAACAGCTGCTGCATATTGTGTGTCGCTAGACAGGGAGCACGGTGCACAATCTAGGTTACACAGGCAGAAGACAGGTCCGATACCAGTGACCCGTGCCATACATCACTATACTTACTATGTGACTTCATACCAATTCCTCTGCTACATAACACCTACAGTAATCCTATGTAACTAGTAGCACTGACGATATGGCAGTAACTGCCTGGACGTGAGATTAGACAGGGCCATGGGACAGCTGACATCACAATGGGCCTGATGACATCACAATGGTGTCAGGGGCCAGCTAACATCCCATGCCATGTGATATATGACCATATAATCCTATGTAACTAGAACACAATTTTGCAAACCAAGACACAAATTTGAGGGAACAAGCAGAAAATGGAGGAAAAAGTATGCAGTATGGGAATTGCACCATATGGCACAAAATAAGAATTTACTTACCGATAATTCTATTTCTCATAGTCCGTAGTGGATGCTGGGACTCCGTAAGGACCATGGGGAATAGCGGCTCCGCAGGAGACTGGGCACAAAAGTAAAAGCTTGAACTAGCTGGTGTGCACTGGCTCCTCCCCCTATGACCCTCCTCCAAGCCTCAGTTAGGATACTGTGCCCGGACGAGCGTACATAATAAGGAAGGATATTGAATCCCGGGTAAGACTCATACCAGCCACACCAATCACACCGTACAACCTGTGATCTGAACCCAGTTAACTGTATGATAAACGAAGGAGCCTCTGAAAAGATGGCTCACAACAATAATAACCCGAATTTTGTAACAATAACTATATACAAGTATTGCAGACAATCCGCACTTGGGATGGGCGCCCAGCATCCACTACGGACTATGAGAAATAGAATTATCGGTAAGTAAATTCTTATTTTCTCTAACGTCCTAAGTGGATGCTGGGACTCCGTAAGGACCATGGGGATTATACCAAAGCTCCCAAACGGGCGGGAGAGTGCGGATGACTCTGCAGCACCGAATGAGAGAACTCCAGGTCCTCCTCAGCCAGGGTATCAAATTTGTAGAATTTAGCAAACGTGTTTGCCCCTGACCAAGTAGCTGCTCGGCAAAGTTGTAAAGCCGAGACCCCTCGGGCAGCCGCCCAAGATGAGCCCACCTTCCTTGTGGAATGGGCTTTTACAGATTTTGGCTGTGGCAGGCCTGCCACAGAATGTGCAAGCTGAATTGTACTACAAATCCAACGAGCAATAGTCTGCTTAGAAGCAGGAGCACCCAGCTTGTTGGGTGCATACAGGATAAACAGCGAGTCAGATTTCCTGACTCCAGCCGTCCTGGAAATATATATTTTCAGGGCCCTGACTACGTCCAGTAACTTGGAGTCCTCCAAGTCCCTAGTAGCCGCAGGCACCACAATAGGCTGGTTCACGTGAAACGCTGACACCACCTTTGGGAGAAATTGAGGACGAGTCCTCAATTCTGCCCTATCCGTGTGAAAAATCAGGTAAGGGCTTTTATAAGATAAAGCCGCCAATTCTGAGACACGCCTGGCTGAAGCCAGGGCTAACAGCATTACCACCTTCCATGTGAGATATTTTAATTCCACAGTGGTGAGTGGTTCAAACCAATGTGATTTTAGGAACCCCAAAACCACATTGAGATCCCAAGGTGCCACCGGGGGCACAAAAGGAGGCTGTATATGCAGTACCCCTTTGACAAACGTCTGGACTTCAGGCACTGAAGCCAGTTCTTTTTGGAAGAAAATCGACAGGGCCGAAATTTGAACCCTAATGGACCCTAATTTTAGGCCCATAGACAGTCCTGTTTGCAGGAAATGTAGGAAGCGACCCAGTTGAAATTCCTCTGTAGGGGCCTCTTTGGCCTCACACCACGCAACATATTTTCGCCAAATGCGGTGATAATGTTTCGCGGTTACATCCTTCCTGGCCTTTATCAGGGTAGGGATGACTTCTTCTGGAATGCCTTTTTTCTTCAGGATCCGGCGTTCAACCGCCATGCCGTCAAACGCAGCCGCGGTAAGTCTTGGAACAGACAAGGTCCCTGCTGGAGCAGGTCCTTTCTTAGAGGTAGAGGCCACGGGTCCTCCGTGAGCATCTCTTGAAGTTCCGGGTACCAAGTCCTTCTTGGCCAATCCGGAACCACGAGTATAGTTCTTACTCCTCTCCTTTTTATGATTCTCAGTACTTTTGGTATGAGAGGCAGAGGAGGGAACACATACACTGACTGGTACACCCATGGTGTTACCAGAGCGTCCACCGCTATTGCCTGAGGGTCCCTTGACCTGGCGCAATATCTGTCTAGTTTTTTGTTGAGACGGGACGCCATCATGTCCACCTTTGGTTTTTCCCAACGGTTTACCATCTCTTGGAAGACTTCTGGATGAAGTCCCCACTCCCCCGGGTGAAGGTCGTGTCTGCTGAGGAAGTCCGCTTCCCAGTTGTCCACTCCCGGAATGAACACTGCTGACAGTGCTATCACATGATTCTCCGCCCAGCGAAGAATCCTTGCAGCTTCTGCCATCGCCCTCCTGCTTCTCGTGCCGCCCTGTCTGTTTACGTGGGCGACTGACGTGATGTTGTCCGATTGGATCAATACCGCCTGACCCTGAAGCAGGGGTTTTGCTTGACTTAGGGCATTGTAAATGGCCCTTAGTTCCAGAATGTTTATATGAAGAGATGTTTCCATGCTTGACCACAAGCCCTGGATATTTTGTCCCTGTGTGACTGCTCCCCAGCCTCTCAGGCTGGCATCTGTGGTCACCAGGATCCAATCCTGAATGCCGAATCTGCGGCCCTCTAGTAGATGAGCACTCTGCAGCCACCACAGAAGAGACACCCTTGTCCTTGGCGACAGGGTTATCCGCTGATGCATCTGAAGATGCGATCCGGACCATTTGTCCAGAAGATCCCACTGAAACGTTCTTGCATGGAATCTTCCGAATGGAATCGCTTCGTAAGAAGCCACCATTTTTCCCAGGACCCTCGTGCACTGATGCACTGACACCTGGCCTGGTTTTAGGAGATTCCTGACTAGCTCGGATAACTCCCTGGCCTTCTCCTCTGGGAGAAACACCTTTTTCTGGACTGTGTCCAGAATCATTCCTAGGAACAGGAGACGTGTCGTTGGAATCAGCTGCGATTTTGGAATATTTAGAATCCACCCGTGCTGACGTAACACTAACTGAGATAGTGCTACTCCGACTTCTAACTGTTCCCTGGACCTTGCCCTTATCAGGAGATCGTCCAAGTAAGGGATAATTAAAACGCCTTTTCTTCGAAGAAGAATCATCATTTCGGCAATTACCTTGGTAAAGACCCGAGGTGCCGTGGACAATCCAAACGGCAGCGTCTGAAACTGATAATGACAGTTTTGTACTACAAACCTGAGGTACCCTTGGTGAGAAGGGTAGATTGGGACGTGGAGATAAGCATCTTTGATGTCCAGAGACACCATATAGTCCCCTTCTTCCAGGTTTGCTATCACTGCTCTGAGTGACTCCATCTTGAATTTGAACCTCTTTATGTAAGTGTTCAAGGATTTTAGATTTAAAATTGGTCTCACCGAGCCGTCCGGCTTCGGTACCACAAACAGCGTGGAATAATACCCCTTTCCCTGTTGTAGGAGAGGTACCTTGATTATCACCTGCTGGGAATACAGCTTGTGAATGGCTTCCAAAACTGCCTCCCTGTCGGACGGAGACTTTTGTAGAGTAGACTTCAGGAACCGGCGAGGGGGAGACGTCTCGAGTTCTAGTTTGTACTAGAGATGAGCGCCTGAAATTTTTCGGGTTTTGTGTTTTGGTTTTGGGTTCGGTTCCGCGGCCGTGTTTTGGGTTCGACCGCGTTTTGGCAAAACCTCACCGAATTTTTTTTGTCGGATTCGGGTGTGTTTTGGATTCGGGTGTTTTTTTTCAAAAAACCCTAAAAAACAGCTTAAATCATAGAATTTGGGGGTCATTTTGATCCCAAAGTATTATTAACCTCAAAAACCATAATTTCCACTCATTTTCAGTCTATTCTGAATACCTCACACCTCACAATATTATTTTTAGTCCTAAAATTTGCACCTAGGTCGCTGGATGACTAAGCTAAGCGACCCTAGTGGCCGACACAAACACCGTGCCCATCTAGGAGTGGCACTGCAGTGTCACGCAGGATGGCCCTTCCAAAAAACCCTCCCCAAACAGCACATGACGCAAAGAAAAAAAGAGGCGCAATGAGGTAGCTGTGTGAGTAAGATAAGCGACCCTAGTGGCCGACACAAACACCGTGCCCATCTAGGAGTGGCACTGCAGTGTCACGCAGGATGGCCCTTCCAAAAAACCCTCCCCAAACAGCACATGACGCAAAGAAAAAAAGAGGCGCAATGAGGTAGCTGTGTGAGTAAGATAAGCGACCCTAGTGGCCGACACAAACACCGTGCCCATCTAGGAGTGGCACTGCAGTGTCACGCAGGATGGCCCTTCCAAAAAACCCTCCCCAAACAGCACATGACGCAAAGAAAAAAAGAGGCGCAATGAGGTAGCTGTGTGAGTAAGATAAGCGACCCTAGTGGCCGACACAAACACCGGGCCCATCTAGGAGTGGCACTGCAGTGTCACGCAGGATGTCCCTACCAAAAAACCCTCCCCAAACAGCACATGACGCAAAGAAAAAAAGAGGCGCAATGAGGTAGCTGACTGTGTGAGTAAGATAAGCGACCCTAGTGGCCGACACAAACACCGGGCCCATCTAGGAGTGGCACTGCAGTGTCACGCAGGATGTCCCTTCCAAAAAACCCTCCCCAAACAGCACATGACGCAAAGAAAAAAAGAGGCGCAATGAGGTAGCTGACTGTGTGAGTAAGATAAGCGACCCTAGTGGCCGACACAAACACCGGGCCCATCTAGGAGTGGCACTGCAGTGTCACGCAGGATGGCCCTTCCAAAAAACACTCCCCAAACAGCACATGACGCAAAGAAAAATTAAAGAAAAAAGAGGTGCAAGATGGAATTGTCCTTGGGCCCTCCCACCCACCCTTATGTTGTATAAACAGGACATGCACACTTTAACCAACCCATCATTTCAGTGACAGGGTCTGCCACACGACTGTGACTGATATGACGGGTTGGTTTGGACCCCCCCCAAAAAAGAAGCAATTAATCTCTCCTTGCACAAACTGGCTCTACAGAGGCAAGATGTCCACCTCATCATCATCCTCCGATATATCACCGTGTACATCCCCCTCCTCACAGATTATCAATTCGTCCCCACTGGAATCCACCATCTCAGCACCCTGTGTACTTTGTGGAGGCAATTGCTGCTGGTGAATGTCTCCACGGAGGAATTGATTATAATTCATTTTAATGAACATCATCTTCTCCACATTTTCTGGATGTAACCTCGTACGCCGATTGCTGACAAGGTGAGCGGCGGCACTAAACACTCTTTCGGAGTACACACTTGTGGGAGGGCAACTTAGGTAGAATAAAGCCAGTTTGTGCAAGGGCCTCCAAATTGCCTCTTTTTCCTGCCAGTATAAGTACGGACTGTGTGACGTGCCTACTTGGATGCGGTCACTCATATAATCCTCCACCATTCTTTCAATGGTGAGAGAATCATATGCAGTGACAGTAGACGACATGTCCGTAATCGTTGTCAGGTCCTTCAGTCCGGACCAGATGTCAGCATCAGCAGTCGCTCCAGACTGCCCTGCATCACCGCCAGTGGGTGGGCTCGGAATTCTGAGCCTTTTCCTCGCACCCCCAGTTGCGGGAGAATGTGAAGGAGGAGATGTTGTTGACAGGTCGCGTTCCGCTTGACTTGACAATTTTCTCACCAGCAGGTCTTTCAACCCCAGCAGACTTGTGTCTGCCGGAAAGAGAGATCCAAGGTAGGCTTTAAATCTAGGATCGAGCACGGTGGCCAAAATGTAGTGCTCTGATTTCAACAGATTGACCACCCGTGAATCCTTGTTAAGCGAATTAAGGGCTCCATCCACAAGTCCCACATGCCTAGCGGAATCGCTCCGTGTTAGCTCCTCCTTCAATGTCTCCAGCTTCTTCTGCAAAAGCCTGATGAGGGGAATGACCTGACTCAGGCTGGCAGTGTCTGAACTGACTTCACGTGTGGCAAGTTCAAAGGGCATCAGAACCTTGCACAACGTTGAAATCATTCTCCACTGCGCTTGAGACAGGTGCATTCCACCTCCTATATCGTGCTCAATTGTATAGGCTTGAATGGCCTTTTGCTGCTCCTCCAACCTCTGAAGCATATAGAGGGTTGAATTCCACCTCGTTACCACTTCTTGCTTCAGATGATGGCAGGGCAGGTTCAGTAGTTTTTGGTGGTGCTCCAGTTTTCTGTACGTGGTGCCTGTACGCCGAAAGTGTCCCGCAATTCTTCTGGCCACCGACAGCATCTCTTGCACGCCCCTGTCGTTTTTAAAAAAATTCTGCACCACCAAATTCAAGGTATGTGCAAAACATGGGACGTGCTGGAATTTGCCCAGATTTAATGCACACACAATATTGCTGGCGTTGTCCGATGCCACAAATCCACAGGAGAGTCCAATTGGGGTAAGCCATTCCGCGATGATCTTCCTCAGTTGCCGTAAGAGGTTTTCAGCTGTGTGCGTATTCTGGAAACCGGTGATACAAAGCGTAGCCTGCCTAGGAAAGAGTTGGCGTTTGCGAGATGCTGCTACTGGTGCCGCCGCTGCTGTTCTTGCGGCGGGAGTCCATACATCTACCCAGTGGGCTGTCACAGTCATATAGTCCTGACCCTGCCCTGCTCCACTTGTCCACATGTCCGTGGTTAAGTGGACATTGGGTACAGCTGCATTTTTTAGGACACTGGTGACTCTTTTTCTGAGGTCTGTGTACATTTTCGGTATCGCCTGCCTAGAGAAATGGAACCTAGATGGTATTTGGTACCGGGGACACAGTACCTCCAACAAGTCTCTAGTTGGCTCTGCAGTAATGATGGATACCGGAACCACGTTTCTCACCACCCAGGATGTCAAGGCCTCAGTTATCCGCTTTGCAGTAGGATGACTGCTGTGATATTTCATCTTCCTCGCAAAGGACTGTTGGACAGTCAATTGCTTGGTGGAAGTAGTACAAGTGGTCTTACGACTTCCCCTCTGGGATGACCATCGACTCCCAGCAGCAACAACAGCAGCGCCAGCAGCAGTAGGCGTTACACGCAAGGATGCATCGGAGGAATCCCAGGCAGGAGAGGAATCATCAGAATTGCCAGTGACATGGCCTGCAGGACTATTGGCATTCCTGGGGAAGGAGGAAATTGACACTGAGGGAGTTGGTGGGGTGGTTTGCGTGAGCTTGGTTACAAGAGGAAGGGATTTACTGGTCAGTGGACTGCTTCCGCTGTCGGCCCAAGTTTTTGAACTTGTCACTGACTTATTATGAATGCGCTGCAGGTGACGTATAAGGGAGGATGTTCCGAGGTGGTTAACGTCCTTACCCCTACTTATTACAGCTTGACAAAGGGAACACACGGCTTGACACCTGTTGTACGCATTTCTGGTGAAATACTTCCACACCGAAGAGCTGATTTTTTGGGTATTTTCACCAGGCATGTCAACGGCCATATTCCTCCCACGGACAACAGGTGTCTCCCCGGGTGCCTGACTTAAACAAACCACCTCACCATCAGAATCCTCCTGGTCAATTTCCTCCCCAGCGCCAGCAACACCCATATCCTCCTCATCCTGGTGTACTTCAACACTGACATCTTCAATCTGACTATCAGGAACTGGACTGCGGGTGCTCCTTCCATCACTTGCAGGGGGCGTGCAAATGGTGGAAGGCGCATGCTCTTCACGTCCAGTGTTGGGAAGGTCAGGCATCGCAACCGACACAATTGGAGTCGGACTCTCCTTGTGGATTTGGGATTTCGAAGAACGCACAGTTCTTTGTGGTGCTACTGCTTTTGCCAGCTTGAGTCTTTTCATTTTTCTAGCGAGAGGCTGAGTGCTTCCATCCTCATGTGAAGCTGAACCACTAGCCATGAACATAGGCCAGGGCCTCAGCCGTTCCTTGCCACTCCGTGTGGTAAATGGCATATTGGCAAGTTTACGCTTCTCCTCCGACAATTTTATTTTAGGTTTTGGAGTCCTTTTTTTACTGATATTTGGTGTTTTGGATTTGACATGCTCTGTACTATGACATTGGGCATCGGCCTTGGCAGACGACGTTGCTGGCATTTCATCGTCTCGGCCATGACTAGTGGCAGCAGCTTCAGCACGAGGTGGAAGTGGATCTTGATCTTTCCCTAATTTTGGAACCTCAACATTTTTGTTCTCCATATTTTAATAGGCACAACTAAAAGGCACCTCAGGTAAACAATGGAGATGGATGGATACTAGTATACAATTATGGATGGACTGCCGAGTGCCGACACAGAGGTAGCTACAGCCGTGGACTACTGTACTGTGTCTGCTGCTAATATAGACTGGTTAATAAAGAGATGTAGTATGTATGTATAAAGAAGAAAGAAAAAAAAACCACGGGTAGGTGGTATACAATTATGGACGGACTGCCGAGTGCCGACACAGAGGTAGCTACAGCCATGGACTACTGTACTGTGTCTGCTGCTAATATAGACTGGTTGATAAAGAGATGTAGTATGTATGTATAAAGAAGAAAGAAAAAAAAACCACGGGTAGGTGGTATACAATTATGGATGGACTGCCGAGTGCCGACACAGAGGTAGCTACAGCCGTGGACTACTGTACTGTGTCTGCTGCTAATATAGACTGGTTGATAAAGAGATGTAGTATGTATGTATAAAGAAGAAAGAAAAAAAAACCACGGGTAGGTGGTATACAATTATGGATGGAGTGCCGACACAGAGGTAGCTACAGCCGTGGACTACTGTACTGTGTCTGCTGCTAATATAGACTGGTTGATAAAGAGATGTAGTATGTATGTATAAAGAAGAAAAAAAAAAAAAACACGGGTAGGTGGTATACAATTATGGACGGACTGCCGAGTGCCGACACAGAGGTAGCTACAGCCGTGGACTACTGTACTGTGTCTGCTGCTAATATAGACTGGTTGATAAAGAGATGTAGTATGTATGTATAAAGAAGAAAGAAAAAAAAACCACGGGTAGGTGGTATACAATTATGGATGGACTGCCGAGTGCCGACACAGAGGTAGCTACAGCCGTGGACTACTGTACTGTGTCTGCTGCTAATATAGACTGGTTGATAAAGAGATGTAGTATGTATGTATAAAGAAGAAAGAAAAAAAAACCACGGGTAGGTGGTATACAATTATGGACGGACTGCCGAGTGCCGACACAGAGGTAGCTACAGCCGTGGACTACCGTACTGTACTGTGTCTGCTGCTAATATAGACTGGTTGATAATGAGATGTAGTATGTATGTATAAAGAAGAAAGAAAAAAAACCACGAGTAGGTGGTATACAATTATGGATGGACTGCCGAGTGCCGACACAGAGGTAGCTACAGCCGTGGACTACTGTACTGTGTCTGCTGCTAATATAGACTGGTTGATAAAGAGATGTAGTATGTATGTATGTATAAAGAAGAAAGAAAAAAAAACCACGGGTAGGTGGTATACAATTATGGACGGACTGCCGAGTGCCGACACAGAGGTAGCTACAGCCGTGGACTACTGTACTGTGTCTGCTGCTAATATAGACTGGTTGATAATGAGATGTAGTATGTATGTATAAAGAAGAAAGAAAAAAAAACCACGGGTAGGTGGTATACAATTATGGATGGACTGCAGAGTGCCGACACAGAGGTAGCTACAGCCGTGAACTACCGTACTGTGTCTGCTGCGACTGGATGATAAATAATGATATAAAAAATATATATATATCACTACTGCAGCCGGACAGGTATATATTATATAATGACGGACCTGCTGGACACTGTCTGTCAGCAGAATGAGTTTTTTATAGAAAAACTGCTCCCCAGTCTCCCCCACAATTATAAGCTGTGTGAGCACAGTCAGATATATACATAGATGATGCAGCACACTGGGCTGAGCAGTGCACACAGATATGGTATGTGACTGAGTCACTGTGTATCGTTTTTTTCAGGCAGAGAACGGATTATATTAAATAAAACTGCACTGTCTGGTGGTCACTGTGGTCAGTCACTACTAAACTCTGCACTCTCTACAGTACTCCTAAGCTCCAGTAAATCAAGTGTCTCTGTTTAAAATCAATCTCACTCTCTCTCTTCTAATCTAAATGGAGAGGACGCCAGCCACGTCCTCTCCCTATGAATCTCAATGCACGTGTGAAAATGGCGGCGACGCGCGGCTCCTTATATAGAATCCGAGTCTCGCGATAGAATCCGAGCCTCGCGAGAATCCGACAGCGTCATGATGACGTTCGGGCGCGCTCGGGTTAACCGAGCAAGGCGGGAAGATCCGAGTCGCTCGGACCCGTGAAAAAAAACATGAAGTTCGGGCGGGTTCGGATTCCGAGGAACCGAACCCGCTCATCTCTAGTTTGTACCCCTGTGATACTACCTGCAGAATCCAGGGGTCCACTTGCGAGTGAGCCCACTGCGCGTTGAAATTTTTGAGACGGGCCCCCACCGTATCCGAGTCCGCTTGTAAAGCCCCAGCGTCATGCTGAAGACTTGGCAGAAGCAGAGGAGGGCTTCTGCTCCTGGGAAGAGGCTGCCTGGTGCAGTCTTTTTCCTCTTCCTCTGCCCCGGGGCAGAAATGAGTGGCCTTTTGCCCGCCTGTACTTATGGGAACGAAAGGACTGAAAGGTGACCTGGGGTAAAAAGGTGGACTTTCCGGCCGTTGCCGTGGCCACCAGGTCCGATAGACCGGCCCCAAATAACTCCTCCCCTTTAAACGGCAATACTTCCATATGTCGTTTGGAATCCGCATCCCCTGACCACTGTCGCGTCCATAACGCTCTTCTGGCAGAAATGGACATAGCACTCACTCTTGATGCCAGGGTGCAAATATCCCTCTATGCATCACGCATATATAGTAATGCATCCTTCAAATGCTCTATAGTTAGTAATATACTGTCCCTATCCAGGGTATCAATATTTTCAGTCAGGGAATCCGACCACGCAACTCCAGCACTGCACATCCAGGCTGATGCGATTGCTGGTCGCAGTATAACACCAGTATGTGTGTATATACCCTTCAGGATATTTTCCAGCCTTCTATCCGCTGGTTCTTTGAGGGCGGCCGTATCAGGAGACGGTAACGCTACTTGTTTAGATAAACGTGTGAGCGCTTTATCTACTCTAGGGGGTGTTTCCCAACGCGCCCTAACCTCTGGCGGGAAAGGGTATAGTGCCAATAATTTATTAGAAATTAGCACTTTTTTATCGGGGGAAACCCACGCTTTATCACACACCTCATTTAATTCATCTGACTCAGGAAAAGCTACTGGTAGTTTTTTCACTCCCCACATAATACCCTTCTTTGTGGTACTTGTAGTGTCAGAAATGTTCAATGCCTCCTTCATTGCCGTGATCATGTAACGTGTGGCCCTACTGGACATTACGTTTGTCTCCTCACCGTCGACACTGGACTCAGTATCCGTGTCTGGGTCTGTGTCGACCCACTGAGGTAACGGGCGTTTTATCGCCCCTGACGGTGTCTGAGACGCCTGGACAGGCACTAATTGATTTGTCGGCTGTCTCATGTCGTCAACAGTTTTTTGTAAAGTGCTGACATTGTCACGTAGTTCTTTAAATACAACCATCCAGTCAGGTGTCGACTCCCTAGGGGGTGACATCACTAATACAGGCAATTGCTCTGCTTCCACATCATTTTCCTCCTCATACATGTCGACACAATCGTACCGACACCCAGCACACACACAGGGAATGCTCTGATAGAGGACAGGACCCCACTAGCCCTTTGGGGAGACAGAGGGAGAGTTTGCCAGCACACACCAGAGCGCTATATATATCTATAGGGATAACCTTATATAAGTGTTACTCCCTTTTATAGCTGCTGTTTATAATTTAGCTGCCAATAGTGCCCCCCCTCTCTCGTTTTTACCCTGATTCTGTAGGGACTGCAGGGGAGAGTCAGGGAGCCGTCCTTCCAGCGGAACTGTGAGGGAAAATGGCGCTTGTGTGCTGAGGAGATAGGCTCCGCCCCTTCACGACGGCCTTATCTCCCGCTTTTTTCTGGAAAACTGGCAGGGGTTAAATACATCCATATAGCCCAGGAGCTATATGTGATGTATTTCTTTTGCCATCCTAAGGTATTTCTGTTTTTATTGCGTCTCAGGGCGCTCCCCCCCAGCGCCCTGCACCCTCAGTGACCGGAGTGTGAAGTGTGCTGAGAGCAATGGCGCACAGCTGCAGTGCTGTGCGCTACCTTAGTTGAAGACAGGAACGTCTTCTGCCGCCGATTTCACCGGACCTCTTCGCTCTTCTGGCTCTGTAAGGGGGCCGGCGGCGCGGCTCCGGGACCCATCCAGGCTGAACCTGTGATCGTCCCTCTGGAGCTAATGTCCAGTAGCCTAAGAAACCCAATCCACTCTGCACGCAGGTGAGTTCGTTTCTTCTCCCCTTAGTCCCACGATGCAGTGAGCCTGTTGCCAGCAGGACTCACTGAAAATAAAAAACCTAAAATAAACTTTTACTCTAAGCAGCTCAGGAGTGCCACCTAGCATGCACCCTTCTCGTTCGGGCACAAAAATCTTAACTGAGGCTTGGAGGAGGGTCATAGGGGGAGGAGCCAGTGCACACCAGCTAGTTCAAGCTTTTACTTTTGTGCCCAGTCTCCTGCGGAGCCGCTATTCCCCATGGTCCTTACGGAGTCCCAGCATCCACTTAGGACGTTAGAGAAATGGGATAGCTGTATGAGGACACATGGGACATGGGATATGGGTGGGCAAAATGGGGCCAGGGCCAGCAGAGGTAGGAGGAGGGGTGGTGACATAGATGTGAGTATTAGGGGCATATGTTAAGGCTGGGAGGTTGGATGTCAGGCTCATGGAGTGATGGAGATGATTCCAGAGGTTAGGAGGGGCCTTGGTGACATCCTATGATCACACATACACAATACACTAGTTCTAGTACACAACATAACTATCAAACACGAAATAAATAATAATCTCTCCTCTGAAATAAATCCTTTACATTAGATGCGCATTGCCCCCAGAAACATAAAAGGGTTCTGCACCTAATTGTGTTTCACCTATCTAGGACCCCTCTCCAACATAGCCCATTTCATACCTAACTAGTAGCCACTATCCAGTGGATGTCGGAACTCTCAGGGAATGACATCACTGACACTTGTGGGAGGAGTCAGACTACAGACCAACTGTCAATCACTGTAATGCAGCAGTTACTTAGCAACAGTGTTTGGTTACTCCCTTTGTTAGCAGCAATCTACAGAGACAGTGGTAAGATGGGGAACTTTTCAGACGTGACGTTTATTAACAATCCAGTTACGTTATGTAACAGCCCAGCGATGTTTTGTAACAGCCCAGCAATATTGTATAACAGTACAGCGATGTTATGTAACAGTCCAGTGACATTATGTAACAGGTTATGTAACCGGTTCCAGCTGGATCAAGCAAGTCAGATCACAAACGTGCAGACTGAGGTGATGGTGGTGGAGCAGGGTGTACTTTTTAGTGTGTTTTGGATCTTTTTGTTTTGTTTTTATTAGAAGGGTGTTAGTATGTTTTTGTGGGGGTTTTTTTTGTGTGGCTTTATGCAGGAAGGGTGTGGATTATAGTGTTCATTCTAGCACCCTGCACCTTTCAAAACATGTGCAGTTCCTCTTTCTTGCCTGGGGTGTTGCTCTCTCCTCTGGTGCTTCTCAGCACACTCTGGTCTGTATTTCAGTGCTGAGATATAGACCAGAGTGTTCTGAGAAGCCCCAGAGCAGAGAGCGACACCCCAGGCAGCAAAGGAGAACTGCATGGTTTTTGAAAGGTGCAGGGTGCTAGAATGAACACTAGGATTATATTTTTTGTAGGTTTGTGTGGGCTGTATTTTTTTTTGTGTTGTTGTCTTCTTTTGTTTGTTATTTTTGCAGGGGGGTTGGGTTGTATAGTCTTTGTGTTTATTTTGTACTCATATTTTACGAGTACGGGGCTTGCTTTTTGTGGGTTTTTTTACTGTATGTGTATGTTTTTTTTATTATGCAAATGTTTATGTATTTTTTTAGCAGATATGTATTTTTTTAATCAGAGTAATTATAATAACTAGCTGAAGTACATGGCGTTGCTAGGGTTTAAGTCTTTGAGTTATTAAGTTATCAATGAGTTGGATGTAACTGTCAACATACTAAAAATAAGTAGCAGCTCCTCCAACACACCCATGAGGTGGCTGACCAGTGTCGTTTTTGTTTTTGGGGTGTCGCCAGTAGCCCTAATCCCCATCTTTCTTTTCTGTTCAATTTTTTTGTATTTTTTTGTGTTTTTCTTTATTTTTGTTTAATTTTTTTATTGTTTTGTATTTGCAGATATGTATTTTTGGTGTTTTTTTTTTTCTTTATATATTTTTTTTTGTTTTGTATTTGCAGATATGTATTTTTTTTTTTTTTTGTATTTGCAGAAGTGTATTTTTTGTGTTAATTTTTGTGTTTTTTTTTTTTTAATTTTTTTTTTGCAGATGTGCTTTTTTACATACGACAAAACAATCTACACCAAAAACCAGCCTTAGATTTGCCCGCCTTCTGGGTCGGGCTAGTGCCCACCGGCTGGGCAGGGCTAGTGCCTACCGGCTGGGCAGGGCTAGTCATCACTGTCTGGGCCGGGTTAGTGTCTGCCGGTTGGGCCAGGCTTGGGCCCACCTTCTGGGCCAGACTTGGGCCCGACTTTTGGGCTGGGCTTGGGGCCGACGGCTTGGCCCGACTGGGGGCCAACGGCTTGGCCCAACTGGGGGCCAACGGCTTGGCCCGACTGGGGGCCAACGGCTTGGCCCGGCTAGGGCCCATCAGCTTAGGGCCCGCCAGCTTATTAGGATGAGGGCCTGCCAGCTTGACAGGACGCCTCGCTGCTGGCTTACGTGAGCACCGCACCACTGCTTGTTCTGGGCGCGGTGCTATATATCTGTATGGACACCAATAAGGTATTTTTGCAACACCTGCTGTTGGCATCTTCTCACTTTGAGCACTGAACAGTTATGGCAGGAAACTGCCTGGGGGGTGATATTTATAGCCTCAGCCTTTCCAGACTTCCAGCCAGTTTCAGCCGGTTCCAACTGGTTCCAGCCGGTTCCAACTGGTTCCAGTCGGTTCCAGCCGGTTCTAACCGGTTCTAGCCGGTTCCAACCAATTCAAGCAAGTAAGATCACAACTATGCAGACTGAGGTGATGTTGGTGGAGGGTGTGTTTTGTGTTTTTTGGGGGACTTTTTTATGCAGGAGGGGGTTGGGTTATATTTTTTGTATGTTTGGGGTTTTTGTAACACTTTTTTGAGGAGGACAGTGGGTTGCATTTTTTTGTTTTGTTTTTGTCTTTTTTATTTTTTTTGCAGGGTGGTGGGTTGTATATTCTTTATTTTTTACAAGTAGGGAGCTCGCATTTTTTGTGTTTTCTTTATTTACTGTTTGTATGGGGTTTTTTTAATTTACAGATGTGTTTCTGTATGTTTTTTATGCAGATGTGTATTTTTGGTGTTATTTCTTTACTTTTGTTTTTTTTATTTATTTATTTTTTTGCAGATGTGTTTTTCACTATTACATAATACAAAACCATAGTGAACAAATACTAGCCTGATAGGCCCCACACACATGCCGATTTGTTTGAAAGATATGAACGATCTCGTTCATAAATGAACGAGAACTCGTTCATATCTTTCAGTGTGGAGACTCCAGCGATGAACGATGTGCGGCCCCGCGCTCGTTCATCGCTGGTCCCCCGTCGGCTGTGCATGCAGGCCAATATGGACGATCTCGTCCATATTTGCCTGCATTTCAATGGAGCCGCGTGACGGGGGAGTGAAGAAACTTCACTCCCCCCGTCACTGCCCCCCCCCCCCCCCGCCGCCGGGTCGCTCGTCGGCTGTATCCGCCATTGGGCAGCTCGGCGGCGGATCGGCCAGTGTGTAGGGCCCTTTAGAACGGCCCGCCGGATGGGCAGTTTAGATTTATTTTAATGTTAAAATACAACAAATAAACAAATAGACACATGTATTAAAACATAGATATACAAATTTAGAAGAAAGCAATCCCATGTGAGCTGACAATATGGTGAAATATTAGATTTATAACTGTCATTTAGTAAGAAAGATTCTCTATGCATATAATTCTGCAGTCACAGTAGCCTAATAAATAAATAATAGATATAAAATTCGTACATGGATATACGTTATAGGCCAGAAAGAGTAAGGTCAGCAGCAGTAATTATTATTGGTAGAAAGCAATATAAGGTACAAAGTCTGTGCGCTCTTACATGAAAGACACTCTACACTGAGTCACACAGCGACAATCTCAGGCCAGATATGACTGAGCCAGCAACACTTGGAAAGGCTTTCTTACTGTTACAGCCTTGCCCCTAACACACGGCATGAAAAGTTTGGAAAAGTTTCATTGTTATAGAGCACAGCAGGAGTAAAGACATGTTTAGGAAAACAGATTTAGCTGTCATATAAGTATAGGAAACACATTGTTACTAGCCAATCAACATCTCACAGATAAGAGGGATAGTATAGCAGCCTGCACTTACTGTAGTGTGAGAGATGAACAGCTGCTGCATATTGTGTGTCGCTAGACAGGGAGCACGGTGCACAATCTAGGTTACACAGGCAGAAGACAGGTCCGATACCAGTGACCCGTGCCATACATCACTATACTTACTATGTGACTTCATACCAATTCCTCTGCTACATAACACCTACAGTAATCCTATGTAACTAGTAGCACTGACGATATGGCAGTAACTGCCTGGACGTGAGATTAGACAGGGCCATGGGACAGCTGACATCACAATGGGCCTGATGACATCACAATGGGGTCAGGGGCCAGCTAACATCCCATGCCATGTGATATATGACCATATAATCCTATGTAACTAGAACACAATTTTGCAAACCAAGACACAAATTTGAGGGAACAAGCAGAAAATGGAGGAAAAAGTATGCAGTATGGGAATTGCACCATATGGCACAAATGGGATAGCTGTATGAGGACACATGGGACATGGGATATGGGTGGGCAAAATGGGGCCAGGGCCAGCAGAGGTAGGAGGAGGGGTGGTGACATAGATGTGAGTATTAGGGGCATATGTTAAGGCTGGGAGGTTGGATGTCAGGCTCATGGAGTGATGGAGATGATTCCAGAGGTTAGGAGGGGCCTTGGTGACATCCTATGATCACACATACACAATACACTAGTTCTAGTACACAACATAACTATCACACACGAAATAAATAATAATCTCTCCTCTGAAATAAATCCTTTACATTAGATGCGCATTGCCCCCAGAAACATAAAAGGGTTCTGCACCTAATTGTGTTTCACCTATCTAGGACCCCTCTCCAACATAGCCCATTTCATACCTAACTAGTAGCCACTATCCAGTAGATGTCGGAACTCTCAGGGAATGACATCACTGACACTTGTGGGAGGAGTCAGACTACAGACCAACTGTCAATCACTGTAATGCAGCAGTTACTTAGCAACAGTGTTTGGTTACTCCCTTTGTTAGCAGCAATCTACAGAGACAGTGGTAAGATGGGGAACTTTTCAGACGTGACGTTTATTAACAATCCAGTTACGTTATGTAACAGCCCAGCGATGTTTTGTAACAGCCCAGCAATATTGTATAACAGTACAGCGATGTTATGTAACAGTCCAGTGACGTTATGTAACAGTCCAGTGACATTATGTAACAGGTTATGTAACCGGTTCCAGCTGGATCAAGCAAGTCAGATCACAAACGTGCAGACTGAGGTGATGGTGGTGGAGCAGGGTGTACTTTTTAGTGTGTTTTGGATCTTTTTGTTTTGTTTTTATTAGAAGGGTGTTAGTATGTTTTTGTGGGGGTTTTTTTTGTGTGGCTTTATGCAGGAAGGGTGTGGATTATATTTTTTGTAGGTTTGTGTGGGCTGTATTTTTTTTTGTGTTGTTGTCTTTTGTTTGTTATTTTTGCAGGGGGGTTGGGTTGTATAGTCTTTGTGTTTATTTTGTACTCATATTTTACGAGTACGGGGCTTGCTTTTTGTGGTTTTTTTTTTACTGTATGTGTATGTTTTTTTTATTATGCAAATGTTTATGTATTTTTTTAGCAGATATGTATTTTTTTTAATCAGAGTAATTATAATAACTAGCTGAAGTACATGGCGTTGCTAGGGTTTAAGTCTTTAAGTTATTAAGTTATCAATGAGTTGGATGTAACTGTCAACATACTAAAAATAAGTAGCAGCTCTTCCAACACACCCATGAGGTGGCTGACCAGTGTCGTTTTTGTTTTTGGGGTGTCGCCAGTAGCCCTAATCCCCATCTTTCTTTTCTGTTCAGTTTTTGTATTTTTTTGTGTTTTTTCTTTATTTTTGTTTAATTTTTTTATTGTTTTGTATTTGCAGATATGTATTTTTGGTGTGTTTTTTTTTCTTTATATATTTTTTTTGTTTTGTATTTGCAGAAATGTATTTTTTTTTTTGTATTTGCAGAAGTGTATTTTTTGTGTTAATTTTTGTTTTTTATTTTTTTTTGCAGATGTGCTTTTTTACATACGACAAAACAATCTACACCAAAAACCAGCCTTAGATTTGCCCGCCTTCTGGGTCGGGCTAGTGCCCACCGGCTGGGCAGGGCTAGTGCCTACCGGCTGGGCAGGGCTAGTCATCACTGTCTGGGCCGGGTTAGTGTCTGCCGGTTGGGCCAGGCTTGGGCCCACCTTCTGGGCCAGACTTGGGCCCGACTTTTGGGCTGGGCTTGGGGCCGACGGCTTGGCCCGACTGGGGGCCAACGGCTTGGCCCGACTGGGGGCCAACGGCTTGGCCCGGCTAGGGCCCATCAGCTTAGGGCCCGCCAGCTTATTAGGATGAGGGCCTGCCAGCTTGACAGGACGCCTCGCTGCTGGCTTACGTGAGCACCGCACCACTGCTTGTTCTGGGCGCGGTGCTATATATCTGTATGGACACCAATAAGGTATTTTTGCAACACCTGCTGTTGGCATCTTCTCACTTTGAGCACTGAACAGTTATGGCAGGAAACTGCCTGGGGGGTGATATTTATAGCCTCAGCCTTTCCAGACTTCCAGCCAGTTTCAGCCGGTTCCAACTGGTTCCAGCCGGTTCCAGTCGGTTCCAGCCGGTTCTAACCGGTTCCAGCCGGTTCCAACCAATTCAAGCAAGTAAGATCACAACTATGCAGACTGAGGTGATGTTGGTGGAGGGTGTGTTTTGTGTTTTTTGGGGGACTTTTTTATGCAGGAGGGGGTTGGGTTATATTTTTTGTATGTTTGGGGTTTTTGTAACACTTTTTTGAGGAGGACAGTGGGTTGCATTTTTTTGTTTTGTTTTTGTCTTTTTTATTTTTTTTGCAGGGTGGTGGGTTGTATATTCTTTATTTTTTACAAGTAGGGAGCTCGCATTTTTTTGTGTTTTCTTTATTTACTGTTTGTATGGGTTTTTTTAATTTACAGATGTGTTTCTGTATGTTTTTTATGCAGATGTGTATTTTTGGTGGTTTTTCTTTACTTTTTTTTTTTTTTTTGCAGATGTGTTTTTCACTATTACATAATACAAAACCATAGTGAACAAATACTAGCCTGATAGGCCCTACACACATGCCGATTTGTTTGAAAGATATGAACGATCTCGTTCATAAATGAACGAGAACTCGTTCATATCTTTCAGTGTGGAGGCTCCAGCGATGAACGATGTGCGGCCCCACGCTCGTTCATCGCTGGTCCCCCGTCGGCTGTGCATGCAGGCCAATATGGACGATCTCGTCCATATTTGCCTGCATTTCAATGGAGCCGCGTGACGGGGGAGTGAAGAAACTTCACTCCCCCCGTCACTGCCCCCCCCCCCCCCCGCCGCCGGGTCGCTCGTCGGCCGTATCCGCCATTGGGCAGCTCGGCGTCGGATCGGCCAGTGTGTAGGGCCCTTTAGAACGGCCCGCCGGCTGGGCAGTTTAGATTTATTTTAATGTTAAAATACAACAAATAAACAAATAGACACATGTATTCAAACATAGATATACAAATTTAGAAGAAAGCAATCCCATGTGAGCTGACAATATAGTGAAATATTAGATTTATAACTCATTTAGTAAGAAAGATTCTCTATGCATATAATTCTGCAGTCACAGTAGCCTAATAAATAAATAATAGATATAAAATTCGTACATGGATACACGTTATAGGCCAGAAAGAGTAAGGTCAGCAGCAGTAATTATTATTGGTAGAAAGCAATATAAGGTACAAAGTCTGTGCGCTCTTACATGAAAGACACTCTACACTGAGTCACACAGCGACAATCTCAGGCCAGATATGACTGAGCCAGCAACACTTGGAAAGGCTTTCTTACTGTTACAGCCTTGCCCCTAACACACGGCACGAAAAGTTTGGAAAAGTTTCATTGTTATAGAGCACAGCAGGAGTAAAGACATGTTTAGGAAAACAGATTTAGCTGTCATATAAGTATAGGAAACACATTGTTACTAGCCAATCAACATCTCACAGATAAGAGGGATAGTATAGCAGCCTGCACTTACTGTAGTGTGAGAGATGAACAGCTGCTGCATATTGTGTGTCGCTAGACAGGGAGCACGGTGCACAATCTAGGTTACACAGGCAGAAGACAGGTCCGATACCAGTGACCCGTGCCATACATCACTATACTTACTATGTGACTTCATACCAATTCCTCTGCTACATAACACCTACAGTAATCCTATGTAACTAGTAGCACTGACGATATGGCAGTAACTGCCTGGACGTGAGATTAGACAGGGCCATGGGACAGCTGACATCACAATGGGCCTGATGACATCACAATGGTGTCAGGACCAGCTAACATCCCATGCCATGTGATATATGACCATATAATCCTATGTAACTAGAACACAATTTTGCAAACCAAGACACAAATTTGAGGGAACAAGCAGAAAATGGAGGAAAAAGTATGCAGTATGGGAATTGCACCATATGGCACAAATGGGATAGCTGTATGAGGACACATGGGACATGGGTGGGCAAAATGGGGCCAGGGCCAGCAGAGGTAGGAGGAGGGGAGGTGACATAGATGTGAGTATTAGGGGCATATGTTAAGGCTGGGAGGTTGGATGTCAGGCTCATGGAGTGATGGAGATGATTCCAGAGGTTAGGAGGGGCCTTGGTGACATCCTATGATCACACATACACAATACACTAGTTCTAGTACACAACATAACTATCACACACGAAATAAATAATAATCTCTCCTCTGTAATAAATCCTTTACATTAGATGCGCATTGCCCCCAGAAACATAAAAGGGTTCTGCACCTAATTGTGTTTCACCTATCTAGGACCCCTCTCCAACATAGCCCATTTCATACCTAACTAGTAGCCACTATCCAGTGGATGTCGGAACTCTCAGGGAATGACATCACTGACACTTGTGGGAGGAGTCAGACTACAGACCAACTGTCAATCACTGTAATGCAGCAGTTACTTAGCAACAGTGTTTGGTTACTCCCTTTGTTAGCAGCAATCTACAGAGACAGTGGTAAGAAGGGGAACTTTTCAGACGTGACGTTTATTAACAATCCAGTTACGTTATGTAACAGCCCAGCGATGTTTTGTAACAGCCCAGCAATATTGTATAACAGTACAGCGATGTTATGTAACAGTCCAGTGACATTATGTAACAGGTTATGTAACCGGTTCCAGCTGGATCAAGCAAGTCAGATCACAAACGTGCAGACTGAGGTGATGGTGGTGGAGCAGGGTGTACTTTTTAGTGTGTTTTGGATCTTTTTGTTTTGTTTTTATTAGAAGGGTGTTAGTATGTTTTTGTGGGGGGTTTTTTTGTGTGGCTTTATGCAGGAAGGGTGTGGATTATATTTTTTGTAGGTTTGTGTGGGCTGTATTTTTTTTTGTGTTGTTGTCTTTTGTTTGTTATTTTTGCAGGGGGGTTGGGTTGTATAGTCTTTGTGTTTATTTTGTACTCATATTTTACGAGTACGGGGCTTGCTTTTTGTGGTTTTTTTACTGTATGTGTATGTTTTTTTTATTATGCAAATGTTTATGTATTTTTTTAGCAGATATGTATTTTTTTAATCAGAGTAATTATAATAACTAGCTGAAGTACATGGCGTTGCTAGGGTTTAAGTCTTTGAGTTATTAAGTTATCAATGAGTTGGATGTAACTGTCAACATACTAAAAATAAGTAGCAGCTCTTCCAACACACCCATGAGGTGGCTGACCAGTGTCGTTTTTGTTTTTGGGGTGTCGCCAGTAGCCCTAATCCCCATCTTTCTTTTCTGTTCAGTTTTTGTATTTTTTTGTGTTTTTTTTCTTTATTTTTGTTTAATTTTTTTATTGTTTTGTATTTGCAGATATGTATTTTTGGTGTGTTTTTTTTTCTTTATATATTTTTTTTTTGTTTTGTATTTGCAGATATGTATTTTTTTTTTTTTTTGTATTTGCAGAAGTGTATTTTTTGTGTTAATTTTTGTGTTTTTTTATTTTTTTATTTTTTTTTGCAGATGTGCTTTTTTACATACGACAAAACAATCTACACCAAAAACCAGCCTTAGATTTGCCCGCCTTCTGGGTCGGGCTAGTGCCCACCGGCTGGGCAGGGCTAGTGCCTACCGGCTGGGCAGGGCTAGTCATCACTGTCTGGGCCGGGTTAGTGTCTGCCGGTTGGGCCAGGCTTGGGCCCACCTTCTGGGCCAGACTTGGGCCCGACTTTTGGGCTGGGCTTGGGGCCGACGGCTTGGCCCGACTGGGGGCCAACGGCTTGGCCCGACTGGGGGCCAACGGCTTGGCCCGGCTAGGGCCCATCAGCTTAGGGCCCGCCAGCTTATTAGGATGAGGGCCTGCCAGCTTATTAGGATGAGGGCCTGCCAGCTTGACAGGACGCCTCGCTGCTGGCTTACGTGAGCACCGCACCACTGCTTGTTCTGGGCGCGGTGCTATATATCTGTATGGACACCAATAAGGTATTTTTGCAACACCTGCTGTTGGCATCTTCTCACTTTGAGCACTGAACAGTTATGGCAGGAAACTGCCTGGGGGGTGATATTTATAGCCTCAGCCTTTCCAGACTTCCAGCCAGTTTCAGCCGGTTCCAACTGGTTCCAGCCGGTTCCAACTGGTTCCAGCCGGTTCCAACCAATTCAAGCAAGTAAGATCACAACTATGCAGACTGAGGTGATGTTGGTGGAGGGTGTGTTTTGTGTTTTTTGGGGGACTGTTTTATGCAGGAGGGGGTTGGGTTATATTTTTTTGTATGTTTGGGGTTTTTGTAACACTTTTTTGAGGAGGACAGTGGGTTGCATTTTTTTTGTTTTGTTTTTGTCTTTTTTATTTTTTTTTGCAGGGTGGTGGGTTGTATATTCTTTATTTTTTACAAGTAGGGAGCTCGCATTTTTTGTGTTTTCTTTATTTACTGTTTGTATGGGTTTTTTTTAATTTACAGATGTGTTTCTGTATGTTTTTTATGCAGATGTGTATTTTTGGTGGTTTTTCTTTACTTTTGTTTTTTTTATTTATTTATTTTTTTGCAGATGTGTTTTTCACTATTACATAATACAAAACCATAGTGAACAAATACTAGCCTGATAGGCCCTACACACATGCCGATTTGTTAGAAAGATATGAACGATCTCGTTCATAAATGAACGAGAACTCGTTCATATCTTTCAGTGTGGAGGCTCCAGCGATGAACGATGTGCGGCCCCACGCTCGTTCATCGCTGGTCCCCCGTCGGCTGTGCATGCAGGCCAATATGGACGATCTCGTCCATATTTGCCTGCATTTCAATGGAGCCGCGTGACGGGGGAGTGAAGAAACTTCACTCCCCCCGTCACTGCCCCCCCCCCCCGCCGCCGGGTCGCTCGTCGGCTGTATCCGCCATTGGTCAGCTCGGCGGCGGATCGGCCAGTGTGTAGGGCCCTTTAGAACGGCCCGCCGGCTGGGCAGTTTAGATTTATTTTAATGTTAAAATACAACAAATAAACAAATAGACACATGTATTCAAACATAGATATACAAATTTAGAAGAAAGCAATCCCATGTGAGCTGACAATATAGTGAAATATTAGATTTATAACTCATTTAGTAAGAAAGATTCTCTATGCATATAATTCTGCAGTCACAGTAGCCTAATAAATAAATAATAGATATAAAATTCGTACATGGATACACGTTATAGGCCAGAAAGAGTAAGGTCAGCAGCAGTAATTATTATTGGTAGAAAGCAATATGTCACGATCCGGGTATCTGGACGCCATTTCTTACCCATCAGATGTCTCCTAAGGCTGGCTCAGCGCTCCAGGATCGGATCCCATCTGTTATCCTAAATGTTCACATTCCTGCATCCTCTCCTGTCTCTCTGAGACGCTGTCACAGTAACGCCTTATTACATCTGGCATGGCGTCTCCCGCGGCCTCCGCCGCCGTCCCTGAGCTTCTGCATGCAGAGTGTCAGAGTGGCGATTACGTCAGCCGCGGCCTCCGCTGTGTCCGCGTGGTTGGATGTGCACTTGTCAGCCTGGCGTCTCCTGTCTCCAGTGGCCGGCGCCGCCATTACTGTTTTCATTACCACATGGATTACAAACCAAACTTCCCTCCAAGTGTCTGCATGGGCGCAGCCATCTTGGATTCTGTCAGCTGATCATTTCCTCCAATCTGTTGTCAGTATTGTTAATCTGCATAATTGCCTAGCCAATCCCTTCCTTGCTGCAGGTATAAATACACTGTGCCTGAGCAAGGAAGGCGTCAGTGCTTTGGTTGTCAAACCTAGTTCCTGTTTGTCTCTCTCCTGTGATTGTCTTCCAGGTTCCAGCTCCTGTCTCAAGACTTCCACCATAGAGACCCGCACCAGCATTCCACCTGCGGTGTAGCCTGACTCTCCAATCCATTGTGGATTCATCTGTTTCCAGCTACAACATTACCTGCTTCCAGCTCAGCTTTCAGCAGAGTACAGCTTCCCTTAAAGGGCCGGTGTCCTTTCTACACTTTACCACTCTCCACCGGTATTATTATTTCTCCGCTCTCAAGTTCTACATTTCAGTTCATATTTCATCGCTCCCAAGTTCATTTATTATTTAACTGGTTCCAGCCAGTATCCACTCCGTGCTAACAACAGTCTGGTTCCAGCCAGTATCCACAGCAGCTGTTTTACCTTCAGCAACCCAGCTTTTCCTGGAACACCAGCTGGCACAATCCTGGGTTATCTCCATTGCTACAGTCGGGCCTGGTAAGGACTTTCCATCTAGAAGATCATAAGAACTATCTCACACTACCAGTGCCCTGTGGCTCCTGCCATCCTGTAGTACCCAGGAACTGTATTTATTATTTGCTGACTTTTACGTTTTCTTTTACTGCTGCTGTGTTGCGGAGTTGTTGTGACGACGCTGCCGGCCAATTCCACAAATACGCCAATTTGAGAATTGCTGCATGCGCCGTACGGGGGTCACTTTTGACACACGGGATTATTTAAATACTTTCAGCTGCCACCAGCAAAGACTTTTCAACGTATTACGGACGTTACAGGCGTCTTTAGCTTTACCTGTCATACACACACTGCAATACTTAGAAAAATAGATAGGCGTGAGCCACACAGGCGTTGGAGTTCATAAGAACAGCAGGATCAGAACTAAAATTAGGATTTTAATTTCAAGAATACTTCAGAGCTTTGGTTACAAAAAGGTTACAAAGATTATTAAGAATATTTTAAAAACACACACAGAATACAGCAATCTCAATAAATGAAAAGGAAATAAAACTTACAGAAATCTTTACACTTACGCAAACAAGTTTTAAGTATTTCTGTTGTGGGGGACTTCACAGAAACTCAGGTCACCTCCAGCATACTAGCTGTATCCCCAAGAGATCACAACTCCTCTTTTCATGAGTGGGACAGATATAGTCTCCAGCTTCATCAGGCCCCCTCCCTTGGGATTTTTAACCACTTTCCTGCTGGACAAAACACCTACACCAGGTTTTACATACTTGGTGCTTGGCAACAGCCAAGGGGGGAGGTAATGAGTATACTGTAGCAATCTCTTTCAAAGAAAGCAAGGTTTATGACATTAGCCAGGAAACAGGATTCCTGGTCTGTTTACAGCCCCTCTGTTGACACAACAACAAATGGCCTTATCAGCCCTCAATGTCCAGAGCTTGCAAATCTCTGCTTTTGATGTAGGAATGTCATCTCAAACTTTATGGTCTACAGATCTCTCTTGGCCTGGACCTATGGGGGTCAAATGCAGGACATTGCATGTCAGCCATGTTGTCACATCTCTGCTGAAAAGAATACAAAAATATATATATACAGTCACTTGAAAACATTATTGGTGATTATTCCTGCAGGTAATCACCACACCTTAGATCACATATCATTTGTGATCCTCCTTTCTCTATTCAAACGTGACATCTCCCCCGGCAAATGGCGCACAAGGGGCGGTGACCCACGTCACCGACTCATTGCTGCGCTACTGAACACTTGTTCACCCTGCGGCAAGGTGAGACTCCATCTCAGGAGTTTCCTATGGTCTCCAGACAATCTATTAAGTTTACTCTGACCGACATCAGACACATTTTTACACGTTTGGTTCATATGATCCCCTGTTACTTCCAACTCTACATGGGTGAATATATTACTAACGGGAGTACTCTCATTAATGCTCAAGGTGGAACATGTGACTATGTTCTTCTTCCATATAATCTCACCTTGTGCCCTTTCCTGATATGGTGGCCTGCCCCTCACCCACACGGGCCCTGAGGTCAGGGCATCTTGTCCTACAGGATGCTCTGGACAGGTTTCCCTGCACATCATTTGGGGTATACCTAGGACATTGGGATCCTCACCTAAATGTCCCTTTCTGAGATAGATTCTTCCTGATTTATCTCCCCAGCCTGTCTGACTGATCTGCGTCCTTACAGAGGCTAAGTCAGGATCAGCTGGTTGCCCTTCCTTGGTATAGTGGTCAAATATGTGTCTTGTGATGGGAACACACTCTTTCGTACACGGTGCTCCCTGTGTTGCTATCTCTGCTGTTATTGTACCAGTGACGTCACTGCTCCAGTCTTTGTCACTCTGCCCCATCTCCACAAGACTGGGGTCGCCCACCTCCATACACAACCTCTGTGAATAACCACTGTATACTTCTACACTCCTGTTACCTACACCTGGAGAGAGAGTAACATGTTCCTTTCCTGGCTCAGCCTCAGGAGAAGGTTGATAGGCCCTCGCCCTCAGAGGTTCTGCAGCTTCTGACTGTGGCCCACCCCTCCCTGGCTGATCTCTGTCAGGACAGAGGGGGGTTTGCATGGCAGGACTTGCATCACACTCCTGTCCAAACCTTTTGTTCATCTTATCACCTGGCACTTGTAAATGGGAATTCTCATTCTGATTACACACAATTTCAGGCTTTTTACATACATCAGTGCCTATATCAGGCACAGCCATTCCTGACACTTGTAAGTTTTCTACTTTCATTGCTAAATTGAAAGGAGACAGTCTCTTATCAGCAGAAATACTTTCTGATTCCTTTCCAAGGGTTAATGTGCAGCCCTTCTGCATTGCCCTCTGCTGGGTACCTATAGTTAGGTCACACCTCACCTCAGACACATCTCTATACAGTGTGCCCACATCATTCCCAGGTGTCTGTAACTCGGTGGGTCTAGTGGTACCACAATGGGGAGAAATTTCCTCATTAACACATACTGGGGAAAATAAACCTAGACACTTCTCCCAAACAATTTCTGCCTGCCATTGTGCTGTATTGGGACTGGCTCTCTGTTCAACCTGGAGAGGTAGGTTTTCCACTGAAGCCTCAGTGTATGGGAATCCCTGCTGGGTGTTTGCATGCAAGAGCAGGGTAGGAAGGGGGGTCTGAGGGGGAGGGACAGCAATGTGTGTTTCTCCCTTCTCAGCTGTTGACACAGCCCTGGTACCTAACATGCTGGCAGCACCCCCGACAGACACATTATTTCCTACATTGATACATGCATCATCAGAAGTACTAGTAACACCTATACAAGACAATACATCATCCTCATTGACTCCCTTCTCTAGGCTAGCATCTGAGCTTGCAACTCTCACAGGGAGGGAGGGGGGCGGAGGGGGATCTCTGGCTTTTGAGTCACCCTCCCCACTTGCAGGGGTTAAATCACAGATTTTCTGTGCTGCTGCACTGCGTGTCATTTCTGCTACCCCAGGCGTGGTATTACATAAATTATTCAACACAGTATCATCATCAATACAAGAAATCATTGCCCCTCCTTTATACATAGACGTTTGCCTGTTTTCGGGGCCCCGCAGTACCTGCAAATCAATTTGAACATTTTCAACAATACAGGGAGTAATTTCTTTGTCCCTACACATAGACATTGGCATATTATTTTCTAGTTCACACTGGTTGGTAACATTCTCAGCATCACATACATTGGCAATAATGTTGTGTGGATCAGCGGGGGTCCCCTGAGGAAAAGAAGGGTTATTTCCTGCAGCAATACAGTTCATTTCACTGGTATTATCACAAGTCTCTGTCACAGTAGGAAATGCAACATGTTCATTGGGCACTACGTTTTGACCCAGAGTCACTTCTGTGCAAGATAAAGCAGCATCACATAGCATTACAGGTACTGTACACAGAGCACTACCATTGCAAGGTTTAGCATCATCACATACTACCTGAGATGATTCACATATTTCAACAGACTTCGAAATGTCAGGCACAGATTGTGCTATCAATTGTCCAAAGTCAGTTCTCACGAACACATTCTTGGGAATAATATCTGACACTCCCACCTCTCTTGTCGACATAATCTCCTCCACAATCAGGTTCTCCTGAAAATCAGCTTCTTCCAGCTGCAAATTCTGCGCAGACGGTGGTAATATGCTGTTCGTACCAACATCTCCACCCAGTAGGGTACACTGCACCTTTGGAAGCGAGAACTCCGTAACATAGTCCACACCGACTGTAGATGATGGGTGAAGGGTTAGCTCTTCTGTCTTTGTAAATATTACTTTTTATATGATCAATTTCCTTATAATAAGTATAGTGTAAAAGTGAATATTTCTACCTCCCTAATGAAGGGTTAAAACATGCTATATGAACTGTTATGTGTTTGCATAGATACGTATTACCCTGTGCCAGGATACCTTTATCTCCTCATACAATACCAGGCTTGTATGTGTCTGTTTCTCAAGGACAGTTCTATACCAGATGAAACCTGTTACAGACTTTGTTAAATGTTTTGAGAAACTTGTAGAAAACCCATATATGAACATCCGCCTTTTTCTATTCTGCCTGGTGGCTGCTGGCGAGCCAATGGGAGTGTAACGACATGTCAGTTACACCCATATGCATTGTCTTATATACTTTTGTTAACCTCATAATAAACAGTGTGAATTTTTACTGCTTGTGTTGTGCATGTACCTTGTGGCTAAAAGTTCACACTCCAGACGTCTAAGAGGCCATCACATCGAGGGTTAAGGTAATAGGGCCATATCCTTTCAGCTGGGGGCTATGTCCGGAATTCAGTGATCGTCCCTGAATGGTAAAGATAGAGAATTTATTGTCTGTCTTTGCTATGCGGGATTGCGGTCATACACTGAAGCTGAATCCGTGTCAGTGTTCTGGGAACACGTGACCAAACATCTTTAATGTCTGGGACTTAAAGATACACTGAAGCTGAATCCGTGTCAGTGTTCTGGGAACACGTGACCAAACATCTTTAATGTCTGGGACTTAAAGATACGTCTGAGAAGGGACCAGGGGTCCAAGCGCAATTCTCCAAAGACGTTAGTATCTGGGATACTTAAAATAGACCTGGGGTCTATACGTAACGTAGATTATACCTCGATTTGATCGTCTATATATATTCTTGTATGTTTGTAGTGAGATAAGTTCTTATATTTGGTTCAGACGGCTGGTAAGTTTTCGTCTGCCAGATATCTTTACTCAAACACTTTTCTTGCTTCCTGTTTAAAACGCTGTATTTTTCTGACATCTTGTACGAATGGTAAGTATCGTACTCGTCAAAAGATTTCATGTTCTCACTATACAGATAATATTGTGATATTGTCAATGACTAATTAACTGGTGTTAGCTAAAGCATGCATAGAAAGTTTTTGTAAAAAGTATTTTTGTTGTGAAATTGCATAGAAAGTTTTTGTAAACTGCATTTTTGTTGTGAAATTGCTTAGAAAGTTGTTGTAAGTTGTTGTAAAAAAATTGCGTAGAAAGCTGGTGTAGATTGCATTTTTACTATGGGAGGGGGTCAGAGTAAGACAGTCATTTACCCCCCACCTTTACCAGGGGAGACATGCAAGATGTATGTCGCCCGCAACTCTACCTCAGAGTATTACTTAGTTAACCCATGGGTGGATAATTTAGCGGGATGGACAGAGAAAGCAGGACAGGACCCATTCCTACGGGAAGGCAGTAATTACCTTTTCTATATGGAGATTTAAGAAAAAATGTCAGTTTCCAACAGCACAGAAGCGACGCTGCAGAGAAACTATAAATCTTTGAAATCCCTCTCCCTCCCCCTTGCATTCCAATGTATCCTGCGCTCAGAGACACAAATCTCTTGGCAGCAGTAACCCTTTCACACTAGATGGGATCGCCTCCAACTTCACTGCTGGAGGGTGCGTCCACTAGCTCTGTCCCTAACGCACCAATAACCCAGAGTTTAGATAATAGTAAAACACTGTCCCAAGCCCACTATTACCCTCGATGGCTGTATATCTTGTTTGCGCAAAGCTTGCAAAGGACGCAGCTATACACATATGAAGGAAGTCTTTAAAGCCTGTGTTTTTTTTTTTGCCTGTCGCTGTGGCTTGTAAACAGAAACCTTCATAGTCTGTTACTGCGTTTTGGAAAAGGTTTAAGGACTGCTGGACAGATGACGCTGGCTTACCTTTGCTTAACTCAGAAAGCTTACTCACTTCCCCACTCACTCATAACTATCGGAACTCCAGACGCTTTGACAGACAGAACCAACCCCGCAGTCAGGGAAGATTCCAAAGACCCCGCGCACTGACGGGGCCCGGAGGAGGGCATCCCAGCCTTTATTCAACTCTCCCGTCATAGTAAAGATTCACCTCTGCTGCCACTTATTATAAATGGAAGTAAAATTCCCTTTTTAGTGGACAGCGGTGCAACAACCAGTGTTTTGTGTTCTGACCTATGCAGTATCCCCTCTCACCAGAAAAGATAGAAGGTCTCCGCCCCATGATACAGCAATTCTTACAACAGGGTATTCTCAGACATATTGTATCACCATACTGTACTCCTGTGAACCCTGTTGCCAAAGCTGATGGCAGTATAAGATTTGTACAGAATCTCAGAGCGATCAATCAGCTAATTGTCCCAATTGCACCAATTGTTCCAGATGTAAACTCACTCATTTCTGCAATCCCTGCAGATGCTGCGTTCTTCTCTGTAATTGATTTGAAGAATGCCTTTTTTTCAGCATACCTGTAGATTCACAGACACAATTACTTTTTGCCTTTTCTTTTGAGGGTAAACAACTTACCTGGTGCAGATTATTGACGCACCTGTTGTCTCCAGGCCACATTGAGGCCCTGGCAACCTCACCATGGTTCAGTCCTGCTACAGTATGCAGATGATCTGCTGCTCTGTAGTAAAACTGAGGAGGCCTGCCGAGAGGATGGTGTTTCATTACTAAACTGGCTTTGTGAATGTGGACACAAGGTGTCCAAAATAAAAATGCAATGGTGTAAAAAGCATGTTGATTACTTAGGTTTTGTGCTCACTCAGGGAGAGAGGAAAGTCAGTCCACAACGCATACAGTCTGTATTGGGCCTGGTCACCCCAACTACCCAGAAGGAACTACTGTCCTTCCTGGGTATGGTAAATTACTGCAGACAGTGGATATCTGATTGCTCTTATTATGATAACATTTTGAGACAAGCCACACTGAAGGACAAACCTAAAACTGTACAATGGTCACAAGAAATGTTAACTGCATATGAAAGTTTAAAATGTATGTTGATGAAAAGTCCGGCACTTGGCCTCCCCAATTATGTACTACCTTTCCATCTATATGCAAGGGACAATTGTAAAACCATGGCGGGGGTGCTCACACAGTTTCATGGAGGGAAGTTGCGCCCCGTGGCATTTTTTTTCCAAAGTCATGCCAGTGTCTGTGCAAGGTATGCCTGCCTGCCTCAGGGCTTTGGCAGCCTGTGCAATGGTTGCAGAAATGGCCACTACCCTCACTTTAGGCCACACCACAGTACTCCACACCACACATGATGTCCTGGCAATACTTAAAGGCTTACACACACAGCACATGTCAGCACAACGCCTTAGTGGATATGAAGTACTCCTTTTGAGTAACCCTACCCTTACCATCAAGTACACTGCTAGTTCTTCTGGCCCTGCACCCATTCTCAATGCCCTTTTAGGCTTGAAAGGTCCCGAGGATGAACCACCCGACCTACATGACTGTGCTGCTTCCATTGAAGCTGAAACTTCTCCCAGACTTGACATGTCTCCCGTTCCCATACCAGGCGCAGACATAGTTTTTGTTGACGGCTCCTGTAGTAGGCTCAATGACAATACATACCAGGCTGGCTATGCCATTGTCACCCTCCCTGATACTGTGTTGGAAACCCTACCAATACCTTATCAGTCCGCGCAAGCTGCAGAACTCATTGCACTCACTAGAGCATGTCCCTCCCTTGACAACGTCCATCTGCTCACTCAACTTCAAGCTGCTGCGACTAATACTGATCTCTCCGACTGGACTTACCCAATTCTGCAGAAAAAATCCTAAATCAGGATTAATCTGCAAAGAGGGGAAACCCTGTATACCCCAGTCCGGTGCCCCTTTGCTCGTTGCCCAGTGCCGTGGTGTTGGTCACCGTGGTGAAGCCACAACACTCCTCCTACTAACCAATGATTTATGTTAGCAGATGCATCACTTGCCTCAGGAACAACCCTAATAAAGCTAAACACCAGCATCTTGAATACCCCACAGAAAACTCTAGGATACTCACCCTTTGAAATACTAATGGGTAGACCCTTCCCCACACCCTGGGCTAAGAAACCACTAGTAATACAGGAAGGAGATCTAGAACTCATCAGAGAAGAGTATGTCAGGTCCCTGATAACAAAACTGAATGAAATTGAACATGAGGTTGTTTGTAAAAACCCTTTTGAATCCACAGGAACCTACACACCCCTTTAAAGTCGGAGACAGAGTCGTGGTGAAGGTGCTCCCCAGGAACAAGAGCCCAGGAGACTTCACCTATGGTCCAGAGACAGAGGTCGTAGCAGTTACCCGGACAGCAGTCCTGATAGAGGAAAGTCCTACCTGGATCCATGCATCCCGAGTAAAAAAGGTTCCTAGACCAGACCTAGAGAGGGAAGCAAGTGATTCCAGTGAGGTACGAACCGGGGCAGACAGCCCTGACCTCCCACCTAGCGAAGAAAGAAGAACAGAAGAAGATGAGGAACCTGTCCCCTATCTTTATCCTGGGGACTACCTTGATAGCCCTACTGGCCCTCACTCACCACACAATATGTGAGGTTGATATTACACACACTAATGGGATCCCCACCTTGTGGTATAATTCCTCTAACACACACGTAGCCACATATATCCTTGACTATTTTATGTTCCCCAAAATTGCTGATGACAAACATTTCATACAGCAGAAAAGGAAATCAGGAATGTCTGAGACAGTATATATTTGTGTTACTGACGAATGGTACTATGACATTAGATATTATGGATCTAATTGTAATTCCTGGGAAGCTGTGGGGTGGAATACAGGAACAGATTGGGGATATCGCCCATCAGCTGCCAGAAACAGATATGGTCAACATCTGAACTTACTTCAAAGATTGTCTATTCATAAGATGGATGAAGGCCCAAATTCATACAGGTTTAGACTAAACATAGTGAACCCTAGCAGAAGCGACAATGAGACTTATGTACTTGGTATATGGTGGCAAGCAGGGTACTATAGTGCAAGGCAAATGTTTTATTTGTGGGACATGTATAAAAACCCAAAATACCAGCCTAAAATTGCTCCCCAAAACAAACCTTTAAAGCCCCATATTGCCACTTCTAAAGATATGGTGGCTATTACTAACCCTACCTTTGAAGACACCCTAGCTATTGAAACTGGTTTCTCTGACATTAATTTTTGGTTGGAATGGATGAAGTATAGTGCTAACAAACACAATAAAAGCAACTGTTATGTCTGTGGCAAATCTAGGCCCCACCTAGGTACAGTGCCCCTTAATATACCCCTAGAACAGGAAAATTGTTTTTTTCAGCCTTTTTAATGACACCAAAACAAATGACAGTCAGTGCGAAATGTGGAAAAGGGAATATCCCATATTGTCAAAAAATCCCAACCCAGGAAGCACCATAACCATATATCCTGGAAACTATACCTGTTATACATCTAACACCACCACAGGGAGAAATTTAAAAACCTTCCCACCAGGGTATTGTGCAAATAAGCATATTCATACTTGTAACTTTAATTCTTGTAGGCATTATAGTTTATTGTGTAATTCCCTGTGGAAAGAAACTTACCTCCAAAGGCATTGATGAGGCCCTGATGTACTATGATATAACCACCAGTCCTGTCACCTCCTCTGATAGTAAGGGACCCGACGATTATGTCCAATATCTCAAGAACTGGAGGAACAAGAAGGGAGCCTCACTCAAGAATCATGTCATATAATAATCATGATTCTAAGAGGGGATTGAAGGGTTAGCTCTTCTGTCTTTGTAAATATTACTTTTTATATGATCAATTTCCTTATAATAAGTATAGTGTAAAAGTGAATATTTCTACCTCCCTAATGAAGGGTTAAAACATGCTATATGAACTGTTATGTGTTTGCATAGATACGTATTACCCTGTGCCAGGATACCTTTATCTCCTCATACAATACCAGGCTTGTATGTGTCTGTTTCTCAAGGACAGTTCTATACCAGATGAAACCTGTTACAGACTTTGTTAAATGTTATGAGAAACTTGTAGAAAACCCATATATGAACATCCGCCTTTTTCTATTCTGCCTGGTGGCTGCTGGCGAGCCAATGGGAGTGTAACGACATGTCAGTTACACCCATATGCATTGTCTTATATACTTTTGTTAACCTCATAATAAACAGTGTGAATTTTTACTGCTTGTGTTGTGCATGTACCTTGTGGCTAAAAGTTCACACTCCAGACGTCTAAGAGGCCATCACATCGAGGGTTAAGGTAATAGGGCCATATCCTTTCAATGGGGGTACCTGTTCCTCCTGGGGCACCCCTGCAGGCTGGACTACTGCTTCTTCCGCTGATAAAAGAAGCTTTTGCAGACGTTGTCTTTCATCATCCACTCTGCGACACTGATCGTGCCAGAATGGGGTATCGAGCTTCCTCAAACTGTGTGCCTCTCTCCATGCATCTTCAAAACATTCCTCCAGCTCACGCAGCAGGTACGTAGAACTCATCTCGGAACCTGACCGCAGAAGGGTGGATCGATACCTGCTGAAGGCATTGCACTCGCTCACCTCTGCCCACCAGAGCTGACAGAGCATCTTGCTGCGGGTATTGATACGGCATACAAGACCCTGCAGCTGACATTCTTTAATTAGCTCCTCCGTACTCATCCTGGAAAACAGGTCATCTGGGCCATACCCCCATTGCTCTTCTGACGCTGTCTCGGATGGTGGCCCAGCAATTTCTGCCATCTCCCTGGCAGCCTCACGTTCCAGAGCTGCATGGCGTTTGGCAAGGATCTGTTGCTCCAGATGCATAAGGGCTGCCCAGGCTGGAGATGACTTCATAGCTGAAATTGCACTCTGTAAATACTTATCCAGGTCAGGATCTTCAGTGTAGATGTAAGAGGTGCCTGACCTCCACTGGGTATTTGCAGTACTGTCCACGTTCACATAGTCCGTCATACTAGGGACTTGATCCAGGCAAGGTTTAACAGTGACCTCCCTGGTCTCATGGTATCGCGAGCAATCACTCTCTTGTCGCGATGCAATTTGTAGCTCACATTTTCTCTTAGCTACTCGGTTTTCAGAACTCGTTTCTGCCATAGAACTCTCCCTCTGCACCAGCTGTGCAGCACTGGCAGGCCCTATCTCTCTCTCCTCTCGTGCACTGGAACACTTTTCCCCTGTCCAGCACGCAGCTCCGACAGTTTCCAGGAACGGGGGGATAAGATCCATATTTGAGGCAGCCACAGCAGGCCTCACATCGATTACAGAGTCCACATCAGAATCCAGCGTCGCACTATTACTACCCGTAGTACATAATAGTCCAGTACGCAATACATCTCCTACTGTCTCAGCAGCCCAGGCCGATGTATCATTCCCACGCACAGGTTTGCAGCCATCATGATGCTCTGTATCTTTCCCATACTTGATATCCGTCGGCGAATATTCATCCAAGGCCATATGCACAGACCTCGCGTCGATAACAGTGTCTACATCAGAAATCAGCATGGCACCATTACTACCCGCAGTACGTAACAGTCCAGTGCGCAATACATCCCCTACTGTCTCGGCAGCACAGGGCGATGCATCATTCCCACGCACAAATTTGCCATCATCCTTCATCTGATGCTTAGACTTAGTCATCTTTGATCTCATTTTCGCCAAAATAAAATAATAGAAAAGAAAAACAAGAGATGGGGAGGGGAACAGAGATTGCCACTCACTGTGTGGATTTTAAAATTATAATAAAGCTCTGAGTTCTGATTCTGGTGAAGTGGATGTTCCGCTCACGGAATTATTACCACCTTCACTTAAGTTCTTAGATAAAAACAAACAATTATCATCCCACCGCTTGCCACCACTTTGTGACGACGCTGCCGGCCAATTCCACAAATACGCCAATTTGAGAATTGCTGCATGCGCCGTACGGGGGTCACTTTTGACACACGGGATTATTTAAATACTTTCAGCTGCCACCAGCAAAGACTTTTCAACGTATTACGGACGTTACAGGCGTCTTTAGCTTTACCTGTCATACACACACTGCAATACTTAGAAAAATAGATAGGCGTGAGCCACACAGGCGTTGGAGTTCATAAGAACAACAGGATCAGAACTAAAATTAGGATTTTAATTTCAAGAATACTTCAGAGCTTTGGTTACAAAAAGGTTACAAAGATTATTAAGAATATTTTAAAAACACACACAGAATACAGCAATCTCAATAAATGAAAAGGAAATAAAACTTACAGAAATCTTTACACTTACGCAAACAAGTTTTAAGTATTTCTGTTGTGGGGGACTTCACAGAAACTCAGGTCACCTCCAGCATACTAGCTGTATCCCCAAGAGATCACAACTCCTCTTTTCATGAGTGGGACAGATATAGTCTCCAGCTTCATCAGGCCCCCTCCCTTGGGATTTTTAACCACTTTCCTGCTGGACAAAACACCTACACCAGGTTTTACATACTTGGTGCTTGGCAACAGCCAAGGGGGGAGGTAATGAGTATACTGTAGCAATCTCTTTCAAAGAAAGCAAGGTTTATGACATTAGCCAGGAAACAGGATTCCTGGTCTGTTTACAGCCCCTCTGTTGACACAACAACAAATGGCCTTATCAGCCCTCAATGTCCAGAGCTTGCAAATCTCTGCTTTTGATGTAGGAATGTCATCTCAAACTTTATGGTCTACAGATCTCTCTTGGCCTGGACCTATGGGGGTCAAATGCAGGACATTGCATGTCAGCCATGTTGTCACATCTCGGCTGAAAAGAATACAAAAATATATATATACAGTCACTTGAAAACATTATTGGTGATTATTCCTGCAGGTAATCACCACACCTTAGATCACATATCATTTGTGATCCTCCTTTCTCTATTCAAACGTGACAGTTGTCATAATAAACATCATTGACTTTTATCCAAGTTGTCGTGGTCACGCCTTCGGGCAGTTATTATTCATGTTATTTACATGTCCAGGGGTCTGATACAACCTCCCAGGTTCCGGTACATCTCAGCCCCTACAACTGAGGCTGCCTCCCGTCAGCTCAGGCCCTCAGTTGTGACACAATATAAGGTACAAAGTCTGTGTGCTCTTACATGAAAGACACTCTACACTGAGTCACACAGCGACAATCTCAGGCCAGATATGACTGAGCCAGCAACACTTGGAAAGGCTTTCTTACTGTTACAGCCTTGCCCCTAACACATGGCACGAAAAGTTTGGAAAAGTTTCATTGTTATAGAGCGCAGCAGGAGTAAAGACATGTTTAGGAAAACAGATTTAGCTGTCATATAAGTATAGGAAACACATTGTTACTAGCCAATCAACATCTCACAGATAAGAGGGATAGTATAGCAGCCTGCACTTACTGTAGTGTGAGAGATGAACAGCTGCTGCATATTGTGTGTCGCTAGACAGGGAGCACGGTGCACAATCTAGGTTACACAGGCAGAAGACAGGTCCGATACCAGTGACCCGTGCCATACATCACTATACTTACTATGTGACTTCATACCAATTCCTCTGCTACATAACACCTAATCCTATGTAACTAGTAGCACTGACGATATGGCAGTAACTGCCTGGACGTGAGATTAGACAGGGCCATGGGACAGCTGACATCACAATGGGCCTGATGACATCACAATGGGGTCAGGGGCCAGCTAACATCCCATGCCATGTGATATATGACCATATAATCCTATGTAACTAGAACACAATTTTGCAAACCAAGACACAAATTTGAGGGAACAAGCAGAAAATGGAGGAAAAAGTATGCAGTATGGGAATTGCACCATATGGCACAAATGGGATAGCTGTATGAGGACACATGGGACATGGGATATGGGTGGGCAAAATGGGGCCAGGGCCAGCAGAGGTAGGAGGAGGGGTGGTGACATAGATGTGAGTATTAGGGGCATATGTTAAGGCTGGGAGGTTGGATGTCAGGCTCATGGAGTGATGGAGATGATTCCAGAGGTTAGGAGGGGCCTTGGTGACATCCTGTGATCACACATACACAATACACTAGTACAGTGGTTTCCAAACTTTTTTGAATCACGGCGCCCTAGAATATCAGAATTTTTTTCACGGCACCCCATGGCCCAAAATTTCTTATTGAGAAATTTAGAAAGAAATATTACATGAATCAGATTGCATTTATATGTCATCCTTAGGGTCAGTTGTGTGGTGAGGGACAAGATTTGCTTCTGTTTGGCCACATATTTTATGACTGGCAGCCACCAGCACTGGTTTTTTACTAGTGATGAGCACCGGAAATTTTTCGGGTTTTGTGTTTTGGTTTTGGGTTCGGTTCCGCGGCCGTGTTTTGGGTTCGAACGCGTTTTGGCAAAACCTCACCGAATTTTTTTTGTCGGCTTCGGGTGTGTTTTGGATTCGGGTGTTTTTTTCAAAAAACCCTAAAAAACAGGTAAATCATAGAATTTGGGGGTCATTTTGATACCAAAGTATTATTAACCTCAATAACCATAATTTCCACTCATTTTCAGTCTATTCTGAACACCTCACACCTCACAATATTATTTTTAGCCCTAAAATTTGCACCGAGGTCGCTGGATGGCTAAGCTAAGCGACCCAAGTGGCCGACACAAACACCTGGCCCATCTAGGAGTGGCAATGCAGTGTCAGACAGGATGGCACTACAAAAACACTCCCCAAACAGCACATGACGCAAAGAAAAAAAGAGGCGCAATGAGGTAGCTGTGTGAGTAAGCTAAGCGACCCTAGTGGCCGACACAAACACCTGGCCCATCTAGGAGTGGCACTGCAGTGTCACGCAGGATGGCCCTTCCAAAAAACACTCCCCAAACAGCACATGACGCAAAGAAAAAAAGAGGCGCAATGAGGTAGCTGTGTGAGTAAGCTAAGCGACCCTAGTGGCCGACACAAACACCTGGCCCATCTAGGAGTGGCACTGCAGTGTCACGCAGGATGGCCCTTCCAAAAAACACCCCCCAAACAGCACATGACGCAAAGAAAAATGAAAGAAAAAAGAGGTGCAAGATGGAATTGTCCTTGGGCCCTCCCACCCACCCTTATGTTGTATAAACAGGACATGCACACTTTAACCAACCCATCATTTCAGTGACAGGGTCTGCCACACGACTGTGACTGAAATGACGGGTTGGTTTGGACCCCCACCAAAAAAGAAGCAATTAATCTCTCCTTGCACAAACTGGCTCTACAGAGGCAAGATGTCCACCTCATCATCATCCTCCGATATATCACCGTGTACATCCCCCTCCTCACAGATTATCAATTCGTCCCCACTGGAATCCACCATCTCAGCTCCCTGTGTACTTTGTGGAGGCAATTGCTGCTGGTCAATGTCTCCACGGAGGAATTGATTATAATTCATTTTAATGAACATCATCTTCTCCACATTTTCTGGATGTAACCTCGTACGCCGATTGCTGACAAGGTGAGCGGCGGCACTAAACACTCTTTCGGAGTACACACTTGTGGGAGGGCAACTTAGGTAGAATAAAGCCAGTTTGTGCAAGGGCCTCCAAATTGCCTCTTTTTCCTGCCAGTATAAGTACGGACTGTCTGACATGCCTACTTGGATGCGGTCACTCATATAATCCTCCACCATTCTTTCAATGGGGAGAGAATCATATGCAGTGACAGTAGACGACATGTCCGTAATCGTTGTCAGGTCCTTCAGTCCGGACCAGATGTCAGCATCAGCAGTCGCTCCAGACTGCCCTGCATCACCGCCAGCGGGTGGGCTCGGAATTCTGAGCCTTTTCCTCGCACCCCCAGTTGCGGGAGAATGTGAAGGAGGAGATGTTGACAGGTCGCGTTCCGCTTGACTTGACAATTTTGTCACCAGCAGTTCTTTGAACCCCAGCAGACTTGTGTCTGCCGGAAAGAGAGATCCAAGGTAGGTTTTAAATCTAGGATCGAGCACGGTGGCCAAAATGTAGTGCTCTGATTTCAACAGATTGACCACCCGTGAATCCTTGTTAAGCGAATTAAGGGCTCCATCCACAAGTCCCACATGCCTAGCGGAATCGCTCTGTGTTAGCTCCTCCTTCAATGTCTCCAGCTTCTTCTGCAAAAGCCTGATGAGGGGAATGACCTGACTCAGGCTGGCAGTGTCTGAACTGACTTCACGTGTGGCAAGTTCAAAAGGTTGCAGAACCTTGCACAACGTTGAAATCATTCTCCACTGCGCTTGAGACAGGTGCATTCCACCTCCTATATCGTGCTCAGTTGTATAGGCTTGAATGGCCTTTTGCTGCTCCTCCAACCTCTGAAGCATATAGAGGGTTGAATTCCACCTCGTTACCACTTCTTGCTTCAGATGATGGCAGGGCAGGTTCAGGCGTTTTTGGTGGTGCTCCAGTCTTCTGTACGTGATGGCTGTACGCCGAAAGTGTCCCGCAATTCTTCTGGCCACCGACAGCATCTCTTGCACGCCCCTCTCATTTTTTAAATAATTCTGCACCACCAAATTCAAGGTATGTGCAAAACATGGGACGTGCTGGAATTTGCCCATATTTAATGCACACACAATATTGCTGGCGTTGTCCGATGCCACAAATCCACAGGAGAGTCCAATTGGGGTAAGCCATTCTGCGATGATCTTCCTCAGTTGCCGTAAGAGGTTTTTAGCTGTGTGCGTATTCTGGAAAGCAGTGATACAAAGCGTAGCCTGCCTAGGAAAGAGTTGGCGTTTGCGAGATGCTGCTACTGGTGCCGCCGCTGCTGTTCTTGCGGCGGGAGTCCATACATCTACCCAGTGGGCTGTCACAGTCATATAGTCCTGAGCCTTCCCTGCTCCACTTGTCCGTGGTTAAGTGGACATTGGGTACAACTGCATTTTTTAGGACACTGGTGAGTCTTTTTCTGAGGTCTGTGTACATTTTCGGTATCGCCTGCCTAGAGAAATGGAACCTAGATGGTATTTGGTACCGGGGACACAGTACCTCCAACAAGTCTCTAGTTGCCTCTGCAGTAATGATGGATACCGGAACCACGTTTCTCACCGCCCAGGATGCCAAGGCCTCAGTTATCCGCTTTGCAGCAGGATGACTGCTGTGATATTTCATCTTCCTCGCAAAGGACTGTTGGACAGTCAATTGCTTGGTGGAAGTAGTAAAAGTGGTCTTACGAGTACGACTTCCCCTCTGGGATGACCATCGACTCCCAGCAGCAACAACAGCAGCGCCAGCAGCAGTAGGCGTTACACGCAAGGATGCATCGGAGGAATCCCAGGCAGGAGAGGACTCGTCATAATTGCCAGTGACATGGCCTGCAGGACTATTGGCATTCCTGGGGAAGGAGGAAATTGACACTGAGGGAGTTGGTGGGGTGGTTTGCGTGAGCTTGGTTACAAGAGGAAGGGATTTACTGGTCAGTGGACTGCTTCCGCTGTCGCCCAAAGTTTTTGAACTTGTCACTGACTTATGATGAATGCGCTGCAGGTGACGTATAAGGGAGGATGTTCCGAGGTGGTTAACGTCCTTACCCCTACTTATTACAGCTTGACAAAGGCAACACATGGCTTGACAAATGTTGTCCGCATTTCTGTTGAAATACTTCCACACCGAAGAGCTGATTTTTTTGGTATTTTCACCAGGCATGTCACGTATAAGGGAGGATGTTCCGAGGTGGTTAACGTCCTTACCCCTACTTATTACAGCTTGACAAAGGCAACACACGGCTTGACAAATGTTGTCCGCATTTCTGTTGAAATACTTCCACACCGAAGAGCTGATTTTTTATGTATTTTCACCAGGCATGTCAATGGCCCTATTCCTCCCACGGACAACAGGTGTCTCCCCGGGTGCCTGACTTAAACAAACCACCTCACCATCAGAATCCTCCTGGTCAATTTCCTCCCCAGCGCCAGCAACACCCATATCCTCCTCATCCTGGTGTACTTCAACACTGACATCTTCAATCTGACTATCAGGAACTGGACTGCGGGTGCTCCTTCCAGCACTTGCAGGGGGCGTGCAAATGGTGGAAGGCGCATGCTCTTCACGTCCAGTGTTGGGAAGGTCAGGCATCGCAAACTACACAATTGGACTCTCCTTGTGGATTTGTGATTTCGAAGAACGCACAGTTCTTTGCTGTGCTTTTGCCAGCTTGAGTCTTTTCATTTTTCTAGCGAGAGGCTGAGTGCTTCCATCCTCATGTGAAGCTGAACCACTAGCCATGAACATAGGCCAGGGCCTCAGCCGTTCCTTGCCACTCAGTGTGGTAAATGGCATATTGGCAAGTTTACGCTTCTCCTCCGACAATTTTATTTTAGATTTTTGAGTCCTTTTTTTACTGATATTTGGTGTTTTGGATTTTACATGCTCTGTACTATGACATTGGGCATCGGCCTTGGCAGACGACGTTGCTGGCATTTCATCGTCTCGGCCATGACTAGTGGCAGCAGCTTCAGCACGAGGTGGAAGTCGATCTTGATCTTTCCCTATTTTTGGAACCTCAACATTTTTGTTCTCCATATTTTAATAGGCACAACTAAAAGGCACCTCAGGTAAACAATGGAGATGGATGGATACTAGTATACTTATGGATTGACGAGCGACTGCCGACACAGAGGTAGCTACAGCCGTGGACTACCGTACTGCGTCTGCTGCTAATATAGACTGGATGATAATGATATAAAAAAAATATATATATATATCACTACTGCAGCCGGACAGGTATATATTATATAATGACGGACCTGCTGGACACTGTCAGCTCAGCACTGCAGACTCCAAAAGTAAGCTACTAGTAGTATCAAGAAGATAGAAAAAAAAAAAACACCACAGGTAGGTGGTATACAATTATGGATGGACTAGCGACTGCCGACACAGAGGTAGCTACAGCCGTGGACTACCGTACTGCGTCTGCTGCTAATATAGACTGGATGATAATGATATAAAAAATATATATATATATCACTACTGCAGCCGGACAGGTATATATTATATAATGACGGACCTGCTGGACACTGTCAGCTCAGCACTGCAGACTCCTAAAGTAAGCTACTAGTATCAAGAAGATAGAAAAAAAAAAAAACACCACGGGTAGGTGGTATACAATTATGGATGGACGAGCGACTGCCGACACAGAGGTAGCTACAGCCGTGGACTACCGTACTGCGTCTGCTGCTAATATAGACTGGATGATAATGATATAAAAAAATAAGAATTTACTTACCGATAATTCTATTTCTCATAGTCCGTAGTGGATGCTGGGACTCCGTCAGGACCATGGGGGATAGCGGGCTCCGCAGGAGACAGGGCACATCTAAATAAAGCTTTTAGGATCACATGGTGCGTACTGGCTCCTCCCCCTATGACCCTCCTCCAAGCCTCAGTTAGGTACTGTGCCCGGACGAGCGTACACAATAAGGAAGGATCTTGAATCCCGGGTAAGACTCATACCAGCCACACCAATCACACCGTACAACTTGTGATCTGAACCCAGTTAACAGTATGATAACAAAAAACGAAGTAGCCTCTGAAAAGATGGCTCACAACAATAGTAATAACCCGATCTTTGTAACAATAACTATGTACAAGTATTGCAGACAATCCGCACTTGGGATGGGCGCCCAGCATCCACTACGGACTATGAGAAATAGAATTATCGGTAAGTAAATTCTTATTTTCTCTAACGTCCTAGTGGATGCTGGGACTCCGTCAGGACCATGGGGATTATACCAAAGCTCCCAAACGGGCGGGAGAGTGCGGATGACTCTGCAGCACCGAATGAGAGAACTCCAGGTCCTCCTTAGCCAGAGTATCAAATTTGTAAAATTTTACAAACGTGTTCTCCCCTGACCACGTAGCTGCTCGGCAAAGTTGTAATGCCGAGACCCCTCGGGCAGCCGCCCAAGATGAGCCCACTTTCCTTGTGGAGTGGGCCTTTACAGATTTAGGCTGTGGCAGGCCTGCCACAGAATGTGCAAGTTGGATTGTGCTACAGATCCAACGTGCAATCGTCTGTTTAGACGCAGGAGCACCCATCTTGTTGGGTGCATACAATATAAACAACGAGTCAGATTTTCTGACTCCAGCTGTCCTTGAAATATATATTTTTAATGCTCTGACAACGTCCAGTAACTTGGAGTCCTCCAAGTCGCTAGTAGCCGCAGGCACCACAATAGGCTGGTTCAAGTGAAAAGCCGAAACCACCTTAGGGAGAAAATGAGGACGTGTCCGCAGTTCTGCCCTGTCCGAATGGAAAATCAGATATGGGCTTTTGTATGATAAAGCCGCCAACTCTGAAACTCTCCTGGCTGAAGCCAGGGCCAATAGCATGGTTACCTTCCATGTAAGGTATTTTAAATCTACCGATTTTAGAGGCTCAAACCAATGAGATTTGAGAAAATTCAAAACTACGTTCAAATCCCACGGTGCCACTGGAGGCACTATTGGGGGTTGTATATGTAGTACACCTTTGACAAAAGTTTGTACTTCAGGCACTGATGCCAATTCCTTCTGGAAGAAGATTGATAAGGCCGAAATTTGAACTTTAATGGACCCCAATTTTAGGCCCATAGACAATCCTGCTTGCAGGAAATGTAAGAATCGACCCAATTGAAATTCTTCCGTTGGAGCCTTCTTGGCCTCACACCACGCAACATATTTTCGCCAAATGCGGTGATAATGTTGTACAGTCACTTCCTTTCTAGCCTTAATCAAGGTAGGAATAACTTCCTCTGGAATGCCCTTTTCTTTTAGAATCCGGCGTTCAACCGCCATGCCATCAAACGCAGACGCGGTAAGTCTTGGAACATACAAGGTCCCTGCTGAAGCAGATCCCTTCTTAGAGGTAGAGGCCATGGATCCTCCGTGAGCATCTCTTGAAGTTCCGGATACCAAGTTCTTCTTGGCCAGTCCGGAGCCACCAGTATTGTTCTTACTCCTCTTTTCCGTATAATTCTCAGTACCTTTGGTATGAGAGGCAGAGGAGGGAACACATACACTGACTGGTACACCCACGGTGTTACCAGAGCGTCCACAGCTATTGCCTGAGGGTCTCTTGACCTGGCGCAATATCTGTCCAATTTTTTGTTGAGGCGAGACGCCATCATGTCCACCTTTGGTCTTTCCCAACGGTTCACAATCATGTGGAAGACTTCTGGATGAAGTCCCCACTCTCCCGGGTGAAGGTCGTGTCTGCTGAGGAAGTCTGCTTCCCAGTTGTCCACTCCCGGGATGAACACTGCTGACAGTGCTATGACATGATTCTCCGCCCAGCGCAGAATCCTTGCAGCTTCTGTCATTGCTCTTCTGCTTCTCGTGCCGCCTTGTCGGTTTACGTGGGCGACTGCCGTGATGTTGTCCGACTGGATCAACACCGGCTGACCCTGAAGCAGCGATTTTGCCAGGCTTAGAGCATTGTAGATCGCTCTTAGCTCCAGTATATTTATGTGAAGGGACGTCTCCAGGTTTGACCACACGCCCTGGAAGTTTCTTCCCTGTGTGACTGCTCCCCAGCCTCGTAGGCTGGCATCTGTAGTCACCAGGACCCAGTCCTGTATGCCGAATCTGCGGCCCTCTAACAGATGGGCACTCTGCAACCACCACAGGAGAGACAACCTTGTTCTTGGTGACAGTGTTATCCGCTGATGCATGTGCAGATGCGATCCGGACCATTTGTCCAGCAGATCCCACTGAAATGTCCGTGCATGGAATCTGCCGAATGGAATCGCTTCGTAAGAAGCCACCATCTTTCCCAGGACTCTTGTGCATTGATGTACTGACACAGTTCCTGGTTTTAGGAGGTTCCTGACAAGTTCGGATAACTCCCTTGCTTTCTCCTCCGGGAGAAACACCTTTTTCTGAACCGTGTCCAGAATCATTCCCAGGAACAGCAGACGAGTTGTCGGGGTCAATTGAGATTTTGGAAGATTCAGAATCCACCCGTGTTGCTGAAGCACTACCTGGGTTAGTGCTACACCGACTTCCAGCTGTTCTCTGGACTTTGCCCTTATCAGGAGATCGTCCAAGTAAGGGATAATTAATACGCCTTTTCTTCGTAGAAGAACCATCACTTCGGTCATTACCTTGGTAAAGACCCGAGGGGCCGTGGACAAACCAAACGGCAGCGTTTGAAACTGATAATGACAGTCTTGTATCACGAACCTGAGATACCCTTGGTGTGAGGGGTAAATTGGGACATGCAGATAAGCATCTTTTATGTCCAGGGACACCATGAAGTCCCCTTCTTCCAGATTCGCTATCACTGCTCTGAGTGACTCCATCTTGAACTTGAATTTCTGTATGTACAGGTTCAAGGATTTCAGGTTTAGAATAGGTCTTACCGAATCGTCCGGCTTCGGTACCACAAATAGTGTGGAATAATACCCCTTTCCCTGTTGTAGGAGGGGTACCTTGACTATCACCTGCTGAGAATACAGCTTGTGAATGGCTTCCAAAACCGACGTCCTTTCTGAGGGAGACGTTGGTAAAGCAGACTTTAGGAACCGGCGAGGGGGAGACCTTTCGAACTCCAACATGTAACCCTGAGATATTATCTGCAGGATCCACGGGTCCACTTGTGAGCGAGCCCACTGATTGCTGAAAATCTTGAGTCGACCCCCCACCGCTCCTGAGTCCGCTTGTAAAGCCCCAGCGTCATGCTGATGGCTTTGTAGAACCCGGGGCGGGCTTCTGGTCCTGGGCAGGGGCTGCTTGCTGCCCTCTCTTACCCTTTCCTCTGCCTCGCGGCAGATAAGACTGTCCTTTTGGTCGCTTGTTTTTATAGGAGCGAAAGGACTGCGGCTGAAAAGACGGTGTCTTTTTCTGTTGGGAGGGGGTCTGAGGTAAAAAAGTGGATTTGCCGGCAGTTGCCGTGGCCACCAGGTCCGAAAGACCGACCCCAAATAATTCCTCTCCTTTATATGGCAATACTTCCATATGCCTTTTGGAATCCGCATCACCTGACCACTGTCGCGTCCATAAACTTCTTCTGGCAGATATGGACATCGCGCTTACTCTTGATGCTAGAGTACAAATATCCCTCTGAGCATCTCGCATATAAAGAAAAGCATCCTTTAATTGCTCTAGAGTCAATAAAATACTGTCCCTATCCAGGGTATCAATATTTTCAGTCAGAGAATCCAACCACACTACCCCAGCACTGCACATCCAGGCTGAGGCTACTGCCGGTCGCAGTATAACACCAGTATGTGTGTATATACTCTTCAGTGTAGTTTCCAGCCTCCTATCTGCTGGATCCTTGAGGGCGGCCGTATCAGGAGACGGCAACGCCACTTGCTTTGATAAACGTGTGACCGCCTTATCCACCCTAGGGGGTGTTTCCCAGCGCGCCCTAACCTCTGGTGGGAAAGGGTATAATGCCAATAACTTCTTGGAAATTAGCAGTTTTCTATCTGGGTTAACCCACGCTTCGTCACACACGTCATTCAATTCCTCTGATTCTGGAAAAGCTACAGGTAGTTTTTTCACCCCCCACATAATACCCCTTTTTGAGGTACCAGCAGTATCAGAGATCTGCAAAGCCTCCTTCATTGCCGTGATCATATAACGTGTGGCCCTATTGGAAAATACGTTTGTTTCTTCACCGTCGACACTAGATTCATCTGTGTCGGTACCCATGTCGACTGACTGAGGTAAGGGACGTTTTACAGCCCCTGACGGTGTCTGAGACGCCTGAGCCGGTACTAACTGGTTTTCCGTCCGTCTCATTTCGTCAACTGACTTTTGTAATGTGCTAACATTATCACGTAATTCCATAACTAAAGCCATCCATTCCGGTGTCGACTCCCTAGGGGGTGACATCACCATTACCGGCAATTGCTCTGCCTCCACACCAACATCGTCCTCATACATGTCGACACACACGTACCGACACACAGCAGCCACACAGGGAATGCTCTAATCGAAGACAGGACCCTCTTAGCCCTTTGGGGAGACAGAGGGAGAGTTTGCCAGCACACACCAAAAGCGCTATAAATGTATATAAACAACCCTAGAAGGTGTTGTTTTTGATATAAGCGCTTTTAATATATCAATATCGCCAAATTATGCCCCCCTTCTCTTTGTTACCCTGTTTCTGTAGTGCAGTGCAGGGGAGAGTCCTGGGAGCCTTCCTCACCAGCGGAGCTGAGCAGGAAAATGGCGCTGAGTGCTGAGGAGAATAAGCTCCGCCCCTTTTTCGGCGGGCTTTTCTCCCGGGTTTTAAGAAAACTGGCCTGGGTTAAATACATACATATAGCCTTAATGGCTATATGTGATGTATTTATTTTGCCACTAAAGGTATTTAATATTGCTGCCCAGGGCGCCCCCAGCAGGAGGAGTCTTCTGCCGCCTGCTTTCTTTCAGCGTCTGTAAGGGGGATCGGCGGCGCGGCTCCGGGACGAACCCCAGGAGGACCTGTGTTCCGACTCCCTCTGGAGCTAAGTGTCCAGTAGCCTAAGACTCCAATCCATCCTGCACGCAGGTGAGTTGGAAATCTCTCCCCTAAGTCCCTCGATGCAGTGATCCTGTTGCCAGCAGGATTCACTGAGATTTAAACCTAAAAAAACTTTTTCTAAGCAGCTCTTTAGGAGAGCCACCTAGATTGCACCCTTCTCGGACGGGCACAAAAACCTAACTGAGGCTTGGAGGAGGGTCATAGGGGGAGGAGCCAGTACGCACCATGTGATCCTAAAAGCTTTATTTAGATGTGCCCTGTCTCCTGCGGAGCCCGCTATCCCCCATGGTCCTGACGGAGTCCCAGCATCCACTAGGACGTTAGAGAAATATCTATATATCACTACTGCAGCCGGACAGGTATATATTATATAATGACGGACCTGCTGGACACTGTCAGCAGAATGCGTTTATAGAATAAAAACACCACACGACGAGTGTTTAACTTTTTCAGGCAGACAATCACAATATACTGGTGGTCAGTGGTCACTGGTCAGTCACACTGGCACTGGCACTCTGGCAGCAAAAGTGTGCACTGTTAAAATATGTACTCCTGCTATAACTGCTCCCCAGTCTCCCCCACAATTAAGCTGTGTGAGCAGTGAGCACTCAGCACAGTCAGATATACAGTATTACATAGATGATGCAGCACACTGAGGGCACACTGAGGCTGAGCACAGATATGGTATGTGACTGTGTCACACTGTGTATCGTTTTTTTTCAGGCAGAGAACGGATTAATTAAACTGGTGGTCACTGGTCACACTATCAGCAAGTAGTACTCCGTCCTAATATGCTCCCCAAAATTAGTAAATCAAGTGTCTCTACTCTCTACTCTCTAGTCTACTCTAAACGGAGAGGACGCCAGCCACGTCCTCTCCCTATCAATCTCAATGCACGTGTGAAAATGGCGGCGACGCGCGGCTCCTTATATAGAATACGAGTCTCGCGATAGAATACGAGCCTCGCGAGAATCCGACAGCGGGATGATGACGTTCGGGCGCGCTCGGGTTAGCCGAGTAAGGCGGGAAGATCCGAGTCTGCCTCGGACCCGTGTAAAAAGGCTGAAGTTCGGGGGGGTTCGGTTTCCGAGAAACCGAACCCGCTCATCTATAGTTTTTACCATGAATAATTTGAATTGGTCCTGGACCACCAACCCAGGGCACCCCTGCAAGTGTCCCGAGGCACCCCAGGGAGCCACGGCACACAGTTTGGGAACCTCTGCACTAGTACACAACATAACTATCAAATACGAAATAAATAATAATCTCTCCTCTGAAATAAATCCTTTACATTAGATGCGCATTGCCCCCAGAAACATAAAAGGGTTCTGCACCTAATTGTGTTTCACCTATCTAGGACCCCTCTCCAACATAGCCCATTTCATACCTAACTAGTAGCCACTATCCAGTAGATGTCGGAACTCTCAGGGAATGACATCACTGACACTTGTGGGAGGAGTCAGACTACAGACCAACTGTCAATCACTGTAATGCAGCAGTTACTTAGCAACAGTGTTTGGTTACTCCCTTTGTTAGCAGCAATCTACAGAGACAGTGGTAAGATGGGGAACTTTTCAGACGTGACGTTTATTAACAATCCAGTTACGTTATGTAACAGCCCAGCGATGTTTTGTAACAGCCCAGCAATATTGTATAACAGTACAGCGATGTTATGTAACAGTCCAGTGACGTTATGTAACAGTCCAGTGACATTATGTAACAGGTTATGTAACCGGTTCCAGCTGGATCAAGCAAGTCAGATCACAAACGTGCAGACTGAGGTGATGGTGGTGGAGCAGGGTGTACTTTTTAGTGTGTTTTGGATCTTTTTGTTTTGTTTTTATTAGAAGGGTGTTAGTATGTTTTTGTGGGTTTTTTGTGTGTGGCTTTATGCAGGAAGGGTGTGGATTATATTTTTTGTAGGTATGTGTGGGCTGTATTTTTTTTTGTGTTGTTGTCTTTTGTTTGTTATTTTTGCAGGGGGGTTGGGTTGTATAGTCTTTGTGTTTATTTTGTACTCATATTTTACGAGTACGGGGCTTGCTTTTTGTGGTTTTTTTTACTGTATGTGTATGTTTTTTTTATTATGCAAATGTTTATGTATTTTTTTAGCAGATATGTATTTTTTTAATCAGAGTAATTATAATAACTAGCTGAAGTACATGGCGTTGCTAGGGTTTAAGTCTTTAAGTTATTAAGTTATCAATGAGTTGGATGTAACTGTCAACATACTAAAAATAAGTAGCAGCTCTTCCAACACACCCATGAGGTGGCTGACCAGTGTCGTTTTTGTTTTTGGGGTGTCGCCAGTAGCCCTAATCCCCATCTTTCTTTTCTGTTCAATTTTTTGTATTTTTTTGTGTTTTTCTTTATTTTTGTTTAATTTTTTTATTGTTTTGTATTTGCAGATAATAAGAATTTACTTACCGATAATTCTATTTCTCGGAGTCCGTAGTGGATGCTGGGGTTCCTGAAAGGACCATGGGGAATAGCGGCTCCGCAGGAGACAGGGCACAAAAGTAAAGCTTTTACAGGTCAGGTGGTGTGTACTGGCTCCTCCCCCTATGACCCTCCTCCAGACTCCAGTTAGATTTTTGTGCCCGGCCGAGAAGGGTGCAATTCTAGGTGGCTCTCATAAAGAGCTGCTTAGAGAGTTTAGCTTAGGTTTTTTATTTTACAGTGATTCCTGCTGGCAACAGGATCACTGCAACGAGGGACAGAGGGGAGAAGAAGTGAACTCACCTGCGTGCAGGATGGATTGGCTTCTTGGCTACTGGACATGAAGCTCCAGAGGGACGATCACAGGTACAGCCTGGATGGTCACCGGAGCCACGCCGCCGGCCCCCTCACAGATGCTGAAGCAAGAAGAGGTCCAGAATCGGCGGCTGAAGACTCCTGCAGTCTTCTTAAGGTAGCGCACAGCACTGCAGCTGTGCGCCATTTTCCTCTCAGCACACTTCACACGGCAGTCACTGAGGGTGCAGGGCGCTGGGGGGGGGCGCCCTGGGAGGCAAATGTAAACCTTTAAAAAGGCTAAAAATACCTCACATATAGCCCCAGAGGCTATATGGAGATATTTACCCCTGCCTAAATGTACTAAATAGCGGGAGACGAGCCCGCCGGAAAAGGGGCGGGGCCTATCTCCTCAGCACACGGCGCCATTTTCTGTCACAGCTCCGCTGGTCAGGAAGGCTCCCAGGTCTCTCCCCTGCACTGCACTACAGAAACAGGGTATAACAGAGAGGGGGGGCAAAATAAATGGCAATATATTAATATAAAAGCAGCTATAAGGGAGCACTTAATCATAAGGCTATCCCTGTCATATATAGCGCTTTTTGGTGTGTGCTGGCAGACTCTCCCTCTGTCTCCCCAAAGGGCTAGTGGGTCCTGTCTTCGTATAGAGCATTCCCTGTGTGTCTGCTGTGTGTCGGTACGTGTGTGTCGACATGTATGAGGACGTTATTGGTGTGGAGGCGGAGCAATTGCCAAATATGAGGATGTCACCTTCTAGGGGGTCGACACCAGAATGGATGCCTTATTTGTGGAATTACGGGATAGCGTCAACTCGCTTAAGCAGTCGTTTGCCGACATGAGGCGGCCGGACACTCACTTAGTGCCTGTCCAGGCGCCTCAAACACCGTCAGGGGCTGTAAAACGCCCCTTGCCTCAGTCGGTCGACACAGACCCAGACACAGGCACTGATTCCGGTAGTGAAGGTGACGAATCAACCGTATTTTCCAAAAGGGCCACACGTTATATGATTTTGGCAATAAAGGAGATGTTACATTTAGCTGATACTACAGGTACCACTAAACAGGGTATTATGTGGGGTGTGAAAAAACTACCAGTAGTTTTTACCGAATCAGAAGAATTAAATGACGTGTGTGATGAAGCGTGGGGTGCCCCGATAAAAAAACTGCTAATTTCAAAGAAGTTATTGGCTTTATACCCTTTCCCGCCAGAGGTTAGGGAGCGCTGGGAAACACCTCCTAGGGTGGACAAAGCGCTAACACGCTTATCAAAACAAGTGGCGTTACCCTCTCCTGAGACGGCCGCACTTAAAGATCCATCAGATAGGAGGATGGAAAATATCCAAAAAGGTATATACACACATGCAGGTGTTATACTACGACCAGCTATTGCGACTGCCTGGATGTGCAGTGCTGGGGTAGTTTGGTCAGAGTCCCTGATCGAAAATATTGATACCCTGGACAGGGACAATATTTTACTGTCGTTAGAACAAATAAAGGATGCATTTCTTTATATGCGTGATGCACAGAGAGATATCTGCACACTGGCATCACGGGTAAGTGCTATGTCCATTTCGGCCAGAAGAGCTTTATGGACACGACAGTGGACAGGCGATGCGTAGAGGAGTTATTTGGGGTCGGTCTATCGGATTTGGTGGCCACGGCTACGGCCGGGAAATCCACCTTTCTACCTCAAGTCACTCCCCAACAGAAAAAGGCACCGACCTTTCAACCGCAGCCTTTTCGTTCCTTTAAAAATAAGAGAGCAAAGGGCTATTCATATCTGCCACGAGGCAGAGGACGAGGGAAGAGACAGCAACAGGCAGCTCCTTCCCAGGAACAGAAGCCCTCCCCGGCTTCTACAAAAGCCTCAGCATGACGCTGGGGCTTCGCAAGCGGACTCGGGGGCGGTAGGCGGTCGTCTCAAGAATTACAGCGCGCAGTGGGCTCACTCGCAGGTAAATCCCTGGATCCTGCAGATAATATCTCAGGGGTACAGGTTGAAATTAGAGACAGAGCCACCTCGCCGTTTCCTGAAGTCTGCTTTACCAACGTCCCCCTCAGAAAGGGAGACGGTTTTGGAAGCCATTCACAAGCTGTATTCTCAGCAGGTGATAGTCAAGGTACCTCTTCTACAACAAGGGAAGGGGTATTATTCCACTCTTTTTGTGGTACCGAAGCCGGATGGCTCGGTAAGGCCTATTCTAAATCTGAAGTCCTTGAACCTGTACATAAAGAAGTTCAAGTTCAAGATGGAGTCACTCAGAGCAGTGATAAGCGAACCTGGAAGAAGGGGACTTTATGGTATCCTTGGACATCAAGGATGCGTATCTCCACGTTCCAATTACCCCTCACACCAGGGGTACCTCAGGTTCGTTGTACAAAACTGTCACTATCAGTTTCAGACGCTGCCGTTTGGTTTGTCCACGGCACCTCGGGTCTTTACAAAGGTAATGGCCGAGATAATATTTCTTCTTCGAAGAAAAGGCGTATTAATTATCCCATACTTGGACGATCTCCTAATAAGGGCAAGGTCCAGAGAACAGCTAGAGATGGGTTTAGCACTATCTCAAGAGGTGCTAAAGCAGCACGGATGGATTCTGAATATTCCAAAATCCCAATTAATGCCGACAACTCGTCTGCTGTTCCTGGGGATGATTCTGGACACAGTTCAGAAAAGGTTTTTCTTCCCGAAGAAAAAGCCAAGGAGTTATCTGACCTGGTCAGGAACCTCCTAAAACCAGGAAAGGTGTCTGTACATCAATGCACAAGAGTCCTGGGAAAAAATGGTAGCTGCTTACGAAGCAATCCCTTTCGGCAGATTCCATGCAAAGGGATCTGTTGGACAAATGGTCAGGGTCGCATCTTCAGATGCACCTGCGGATAACCCTGTCGCCGAGGACAAGGGTATCCTTTCTGTGGTGGTTGCAGGAGGCTCATCTGTTGGAGGGCCGCAGATTCGGCATGCAGGATTGGATCCTGGTGACCACGGGTGCCAGCCAGAGAGGCTGGGGAGCAGTCACACAGGGAAGAAATTTCCAGGGAGTGTGGTCGAGCCTGAAAAAGTCTCTTCACATAAGCATTCTGGAACTAAGAGCAATCTACAATGCTCTAAGCCAGGCGGAACCTCTGCTTCAAGGAAGACTGGTGTTGATCCAGTCGGACAACATCACGGCAGTCGCCCATGTAAACAGACAGGGCGGCACAAGAAGCAGGAGGGCAATGGCAGAAGCTGCCAGGATCCTTCGCTGGGCGGAGAATCACGTGATAGCACTGTCAGCAGTATTCATCCCGGGCGTGGACAACTGGGAAGCAGACTTCCTCAGCAGACACGACCTTCACCCGGGAGAGTGGAGACTTCATCCAGAAGTTTTCCACATGCTATTAAACCGTTGGGTAAAACCAATGGTGGACATGATGGCGTCTCGCCTCAACAAAACACTGGACAGGTATTGCGCCAGGTCAAGAGATCCGCAGGCAATAGCTGTGGACGCGCTGGTAACACCTTGGGTGTACCAGTCGGTATATGTGTTTCCTCCTCTGCCTCTCATACCAAAGGTATTGAGGATTATACGGCAAAGTGGAGTAAGACTAGTGGCTCCGGATTGGCCAAGAAGGACTTGGTACCCGGAACTTCAAGAGATGGTCACGGACGATCCGTGGCCTCTACTTCTGAGAAGGGACCTGCTTCAGCAGGGTACTTGTCTTTTTCAAGACTTACCGCGGCTGCGTTTGACGGCATGGCGTTTGAATGCCAGATCCTAAAAGGAAAAGGCATTCCAGAAGAAGTCATTCCTACCTTGATCAAGGCAAGGAAGGAAGTCACCGCGAAGCTTTATCGCCGTATTTGGCGAAAATATGTTGCGTGGTGCGAGCAGCGGAGTGCTCCGATGGTGGAATTTCAACTGGGTCGTTTTCCTACATTTCCTGCAATCAGGATTGTCTATGGGTCTCAAATTGGGATCTATTAAGGTTCAAATTTCGGCCCTATCAATATTCTTCCAAAAAGAATTGGCCTCAGTCCCTGAGGTCCAGATTTTTATCACAGGAGTACTGCATATACAGCCTCCTGTGGTGCCTAAGGTGGCACCGTGGGATCTAAATGTAGTTTTAGATTTCCTCAAATCAAATTGGTTTGAACCACTAAAGAAGGTGGATTTGAAATATCTCACATGGAAAGTGACTATGTTACTGGCCCTGGCTTCGGCCGGGAGAGTATCTGAACTGGCGGCTTTGTTTTATAAAAGCCCTTATTTAATTTTCCATTCGACATAGGGCAGAGCTGCGGACGCGTCCGCATTTTCTCCCTAAGGTGGTATCAGCGTTTCACCTGAACCAGCATATTGTAGTGCCTGCGGTTACAGACGACTTGAAGGACTCCAAGTTGTTGGACGTTGTCAGAGCCTTAAAAATATACATTTAAAGGACGGCTGGAGTCAGAAAATCTGACTCGCTGTTTATACTGTATGCACCCAACAAGTTGGGTGCACCTGCTTCTAAGCAGTCGATTGCTCGTTGGATTTGTAACAAAATTCAACTTGTACATTCTGTGGCAGGCCTGCCACAGCCTAAATCTGTTAAGGCCCATTCCGCAAGGAAGGTGGGCTCATCTTGGGCGGCTGCCCGAGGGGTCTCGGCATTACTACTCTGCCGAGCAGCTACGTGGTCAGGGGAGAACACATTTGTAAATTTTTACAAATTTGATACCCTGGCAAAGGAGGACCTGGAGTTCTCTCATTCGGTGCTGCAGAGTCATCCGCACTCTCCCGCCCGTTTGGGAGCTTTGGTATAATCCCCATGGTCCTTTCAGGAACCCCAGCATCCACTTAGGACGATAGAGAAAATAAGAATTTACTTACCGATAATTCTATTTCTCGGAGTCCGTAGTGGATGCTGGGCGCCCATCCCAAGTGCGGATTATCTGCAATACTTGTACATAGTTATTGTTAACTAATTCGGGTTATTGTTTAGGAAGCCATCTTTCAGAGGCTCCTCTGTTATCATACTGTTAACTGGGTTTAGATCACAAGTTGTACGGTGTGATTGGTGTGGCTGGTATGAGTCTTACCCGGGATTCAAAATCCTCCCTTATTGTGTACGCTCGTCCGGGCACAGTACCTAACTGGAGTCTGGAGGAGGGTCATAGGGGGAGGAGCCAGTACACACCACCTGACCTGTAAAAGCTTTACTTTTGTGCCCTGTCTCCTGCGGAGCCGCTATTCCCCATGGTCCTTTCAGGAACCCCAGCATCCACTTAGGACGATAGAGAAATGTATTTTTTTTTTTTTTGTATTTGCAGAAGTGTATTTTTTGTGTTAATTTTTGTGTTTTTTTATTTTTTTTTGCAGATGTGCTTTTTTACATACGACAAAACAATCTACACCAAAAACCAGCCTTAGATTTGCCCGCCTTCTGGGTCGGGCTAGTGCCCACCGGCTGGGCAGGGCTAGTGATCACTGTCTGGGCCGGGTTAGTGTCTGCCGGTTGGGCCAGGCTTGGGCCCACCTTCTGGGCCAGACTTGGGCCCGACTTTTGGGCCGGGCTTGGGGCCGACGGCTTGGCCCGACTGGGGGCCAACGGCTTGGCCCGACTGGGGGCCAACGGCTTGGCCCGACTGGGGGCCAACGGCTTGGCCCGACTGGGGGCCAACGGCTTGGCCCGACTGGGGGCCAACGGCTTGGCCCGACTGGGGGCCAACGGCTTGGCCCGGCTAGGGCCCGTCAGCTTAGGGCCCGCCAGCTTATTAGGATGAGGGCCTGCCAGCTTGACAGGACGCCTCGCTGCTGGCTTACGTGAGCACCGCACCACTGCTTGTTCTGGGCGCGGTGCTATATATCTGTATGGACACCAATAAGGTATTTTTGCAACACCTGCTGTTGGCATCTTCTCACTTTGAGCACTGAACAGTTATGGCAGGAAACTGCCTGGGGGGTGATATTTATAGCCTCAGCCTTTCCAGACTTCCAGCCAGTTTCAGCCGGTTCCAGTCGGTTCCAGCCGGTTCTAACCGGTTCCAGCCGGTTCCAACCAATTCAAGCAAGTAAGATCACAACTATGCAGACTGAGGTGATGTTGGTGGAGGGTGTGTTTTGTGTTTTTTGGGGGACTTTTTTATGCAGGAGGGGGTTGGGTTATATTTTTTGTATGTTTGGGGTTTTTGTAACACTTTTTTGAGGAGGACAGTGGGTTGCATTTTTTTGTTTTGTTTTTGTCTTTTTTATTTTTTTTGCAGGGTGGTGGGTTGTATATTCTTTATTTTTTACAAGTAGTGAGCTCGCATTTTTTGTGTTTTCTTTATTTACTGTTTGTATGGGTTTTTTTTTTAATTTACAGATGTGTTTCTGTATGTTTTTTATGCAGATGTGTATTTTTGGTGGTTTTTCTTTACTTTTGTTTTTTTTATTTATTTATTTTTTTGCAGATGTGTTTTTCACTATTACATAATACAAAACCATAGTGAACAAATACTAGCCTGATAGGCCCTACACACATGCCGATTTGTTTGAAAGATATGAACGAGAACTCGTTCATATCTTTCAGTGTGGAGACTCCAGCGATGAACGATGTGCGGCCCCGCGCTCGTTCATCGCTGGTCCCCCGTCGGCTGTGCATGCAGGCCCCCCCCCGCCGCCGGGTCGCTCGTCGGCTGTATCCGCCATTGGGCAGCTCGGCGGCGGATCGGCCAGTGTGTAGGGCCCTTTAGAACGGCCCACCGGCTGGGCAGTTTAGATTTATTTTAATGTTAAAATACAACAAATAAACAAAGAGACACATGTATTAAAACATAGATATACAAATTTAGAAGAAAGCTATCCCATGTGAGCTGACAATATGGTGAAATATTAGATTTATAACTCATTTAGTAAGAAAGATTCTCTATGCATATAATTCTGCAGTCACAGTAGCCTAATAAATAAATAATAGATATAAAATTCGTACATGGATATACGTTATAGGCCAGAAAGAGTAAGGTCAGCAGCAGTAATTATTATTGGTAGAAAGCAATATAAGGTACAAAGTCTGTGCGCTCTTACATGAAAGACACTCTACACTGAGTCACACAGCGACAATCTCAGGCCAGATATGACTGAGCCAGCAACACTTGGAAAGGCTTTCTTACTGTTACAGCCTTGCCCCTAACACATGGCACGAAAAGTTTGGAAAAGTTTCATTGTTATAGAGCACAGCAGGAGTAAAGACATGTTTAGGAAAACAGATATAGCTGTCATATAAGTATAGGAAACACATTGTTACTAGCCAATCAACATCTCACAGATAAGAGGGATAGTATAGCAAGCCTGCACTTACTGTAGTGTGAGAGATGAACAGCTGCTGCATATTGTGTGTCGCTAGACAGGGAGCACGGTGCACAATCTAGGTTACACAGGCAGAAGACAGGTCCGATACCAGTGACCCGTGCCATACATCACTATACTTACTATGTGACTTCATACCAATTCCTCTGCTACATAACACCTACAGTAATCCTATGTAACTAGTAGCACTGACGATATGGCAGTAACTGCCTGGACGTGAGATTAGACAGGGCCATGGGACAGCTGACATCACAATGGGCCTGATGACATCACAATGGGGTCAGGACCAGCTAACATCCCATGCCATGTGATATATGACCATATAATCCTATGTAACTAGAACACAATTTTGCAAACCAAGACACAAATTTGAGGGAACAAGCAGAAAATGGAGGAAAAAGTATGCAGTATGGGAATTGCACCATATGGCACAAATGGGATAGCTGTATGAGGACACATGGGACATGGGATATGGGTGGGCAAAATGGGGCCAGGGCCAGCAGAGGTAGGAGGAGGGGTGGTGACATAGATGTGAGTATTAGGGGCATATGTTAAGGCTGGGAGGTTGGATGTCAGGCTCATGGAGTGATGGAGATGATTCCAGAGGTTAGGAGGGGCCTTGGTGACATCCTGTGATCACACATACACAATACACTAGTTAGTGCCAGTGCTCATTCAAAAAGTGTCGACAAGGACTCAGTGTCCTGAAAATGGCGCCGGGCACCTGAGGGTTTACCCCTTCAGTGCTGCGGCGGCCATAAACCATGTGGGTCTCCTGCCACAAGTTGCAACCACCTTCTCAATAACCTTTCCTAGAAAAGGAAGGTTTGATACCGGTCTGTAGTTGATCACGCAATCGGGATCTAAATTAGGTATATTAAGAAGCGGTCTAACAATTGCTTCCTTTAGTGGTTCAGGAAAAATGTCTGTCTGCAAAGAGCATTGAACTATTTTTGCAAATACAGGGCCAATTATGTCCATACACCCTATTAGAAGCTTGGTTGGGGCAGGGTCCAGATCACAGGTGGTGGGACGCAACATTTGGGCAATTTCAACGATGTCTTTTACTACCATTGGGTCAGAGCTGGTCCATGAAGACAGGTGGCTTAAATTGGCAGGCTTGGAAACTTGGCACTCCTTGATGGCACTGTGGAGATTCCAGTCCGGATGGAGGATACTTTATCTGCAAAGAAGTTTGCGAGACTCAAAAAAGCTGAGCTGGCGTATTGTTTGCTGTCCTGATCTCATTTGACAGGAACTCTGATTTCTTATGGGTGATTGTGGATTGATATTTCTCATTATGCTTAATTAGTCTTAATGTATCCTGTACCAGGTTAGTTTTCCTTCATTGTCTTTCAAGTCTACTACCTCTTTTCTTGAGCTCATTAACACTGTTGTCGCCCAAGGAGCTTGACAGGGCCCGGACCACCCCCAACAGTGACGACGGTGGTGCTGCACCCCCCTCCACGGCCGGCCGCGCCCTCTTTTCAAACATGTGCATGCCAACTGCCCGGCATCTCAGCAACCTGCCCAAATCCTGGGGGGAACACTACAAGATGAAGATTAGCACAAGGGTCAGTGAGAAAAGATAAATTATAGTATATGAAATAGCTCTGCAGCTCACAGTTACTATAGTTATAGATATAATCTAAATAAATGGTGATCTCTACTCAGCAAAGACACAACATGCAATAAGAGTACAGAGGAAAAAAGCTGCTGGTACTTTGCGAAGCAATCTGTCGCTAGAATTTTTTTTTAAATTAAATTCCATTCATTGTTCCACAGGGAAATTAAGGTAAAGATGTCTCAGAGATAGAGAACTCACAGCACTGTCCCCGGGTGTCTATATAATGGCACATGCATCCAATTTTAGTTTTATAGACACATTAATGCTGTGTTATGAAGAGGATTGCTGACGCTCTACGTTTAATGGTGAGACGCTATTTCCCTGCCGCAGTAGAGCTGTCACTGAGTGCAGTAATTCTAATGTGATATCGGCCTAAGCACTGTGTCAAACAGCTGAGACTGAGAAGTTTTTCAACCAGGAACTAAAGCATTCTGCACTTATTACACACAATGGTTAAATTCATTACGTTACATTAAAGGCCATTCACATCTCCCATGGGAGAACGTCAGCTGCGATGTTATGCCAGGGATCCACACCACATATGGGACAAAACCGGTGGCGGGTCAGGGATGGTGCAGTATGGGGTACACTGCATACCCTCCAGCATTTTACACATAAAAATCGGTACAAATTCGAAAAGGGGGCGTGGCCACGGGTCCTTTTCCTATAGTTTCAATGGAAGTTTAGAGAGCCAAAAATCGGTACAGACCATAAAAAAAGGTCCTGTGCCTGCCAAAAAGGTGCAGCTGGAGGGTATGACACTGCGGTCCGGGAAAGATACAATAAAGTGCAAATTCTGTTGTGAACTTGTGCAATGCACTTCGTATGGTAGTTAATCATCCACAGAATGTTTATGGCACTAATCTACTCATTTGTTTGCAAAAATGTGTGGTCTATAGCCATATAGCCACATTACAACGGTGCCGTGTACACTCAGCCAGCTAACACACGGACCAGTGATTATACTTTTGCGGGAAACTCCCAATTTTTTCGCCAGTCCCAACACCCACTGGAAGAGTAGCCATATCGCCCAAATCCCACCCACTTCCTAGTGAAGCGGGCAGGATGTGTAGATTATGCATTAAACTGTGACGCTGCATGGAGGGGGTGGGGCTAAGTGACACAAATGTTTGCCATTTAGCTCCGCCCCCAAATAATGTGATTCATGGGGAGGGGGCAGGCTAAATTATGCAGGAAGTTGTCTAGAGATGTTCAAAATTTTAATTTCTGACTCGCCTATTGCGTACAACAATCAGACGCATATCGGGGGAACATTGACCATCTGTGTTCCTTTGGTCGCGCAGCATGGCGCTAGGAGTAAGATGCCCGAGCGATTGTAAAGGGCCCCATACACTACAACGATCTCATGTCGGAGGCGATCGCAGGCGATCACCCCGGCAGCCTCCCGGGGGTCAGAATCGGCCAACTTGGTGGGATGAATCTCATGATTGGACAGTCAATCTAGAGGGCTATACACTGTTCAGGAGAGACAGACTAAATAAAAAGGGTGGAGGGGTGTGTCTGTACGTAAAGCCGTTTTTAAAACCTGATATACGGGAAGATATTCAGGAGGGCACTGTAGACACTGTCGAGACATTATGGGTAGAAATTGCATGCGGGGAAAAAGGAATAAAAAAGTTAGTATTGGGTGTATGCTATAGGCCGCCTGGTATCAACGCATCTGATGAGGAATTGTTACTAAAGCAAATTGAAAGAGCAGCAGGAGTAGGAGACATAGTAGTGATGGGAGATTTTAACTATCCAGAGATAAACTGGAAAAACGATTCATGTGATACTGCTAGGGGCAGTATGTTTTTAAACACACTAAATGATAACTACCTAGTCCAACTAATTGAGGAACCAACTAGGTACAATGCAATCTTAGACCTGGTATTAACAAACAATGGGGATTTGGTATCAGGTATTATAGTAGGGGAACCCATAGGAAACAGCGACCACAATATGGTCACATTCAATATCAGTTTCCATAAACAGCCCTATACTGGCTCAACTAGGGGGTAAATTTACTAACATTCGTATTTTCCCGTTTCAGGTCAAAGTTCAATCACGAATGACATCGAAAGTGTAAAACTGCAACTTTTTGAATTTATTACGACTAATTTACTAAGCTGTCGTATTCGGGTTTTTCTTTTGTTCCGATGTCGATGTCATTCGTGTTTTTTTTTTTTTTTTTACGGCAGTGATTAGCAAAACACTGCCGACTTTTTTAAAATGAATCTCGGCCGGATCTGTGTGATCCGTGCTGGGGTTCATTTTTTTTTTTTTTTTAAATTAAACAGTGTAAAATAAAAAAAAAATTGCGTGGGGTCCCCCCTCCTAAGCATAACCGGCCTCGGGCTCTTTGAGCCGATCCTGGTTGCAGAAATATTGGGGGGAAAATGACAGGGGTTCCCCCATATTTAAGCAACCAGCATCGGGCTCTGCGCCTGGTTCCAAAAATACGGGGGACAAAAAGAGTAGGGGTCCCCCGTATTTTTAAAACCAGCACCGGGCTCCACTAGCTGGACAGATAATGCCACAGCCGGGGGTCACTTTTATATAGTGCCCTGCGGCCGTGGCATCAAAAATCCAACTAGTCACCCCTGGCCGGGGTACCCTGGGGGAGTGGGGACCCCTTCAATCAAGGGATCCCCCCCCCCCAGCCACCCAAGGGCCAGGGGTGAAGCCCGAGGCTGTCCCCCCCCATCCAATGGGCTGCGGATGGGGGGGCTGATAGCCTTTTGTGATAATGAAAAGATATTGTTTTTAGTAGCAGTACTACAAGGCCCAGCAAGCCTCCCCCGCATGCTGGTACTTGGAGAACCACAAGTACCAGCATGCGGCGGAAAAACGGGCCCGCTGGTACCTGTAGTACTACTACTAAAAAAATACCCAAAAAAAGACAAGACACACACACCGTGAAAGTAAAGATTTATTACATACATGCACACAAACATACATACATACTTACCTTATGTTCACACGCAGGTCGGTCCTCTTCTCCAGTAGAATCCAAGGGGTACCTGTTGAATAAATTCTACTCACCAGATCCAGGGTCCCAGGGTCCTCGGGGCAACCATTTGTAATCCAGGTACTTGAATAAAATAACAAACCGCAGACCCCAGCCACGAACTGAAAGGGGCCCCATGTTTTCACATGGGACTCCTTTCCCCGAATGCCAGAAACCCACTCTGACTTCTGTCTAAGTGGGTTTCTTCAGCCAATCAGGGAGCGCCACGTTGTAGCACCCTCCTGATCGGCTGTGTGCTTCTGTACTGACTGACAGGCGGCACACGGCAGTGTTACAATGTAGCGCCTATGCGCTCCATTGTAACCAATGGTGGGAACTTTCTGCCCTGCGGTTGACCTAAAGTGACGTCACCGCTGAGCAGAAAGTTCCCACCATTGGTTACAATGGAGCGCATAGGCGCTACATTGTAACACTGCCGTGTGCCGCCTGTCGGTTTGTTATTTTATTCAAGTACCTGGATTACAAATGGTTGCCCCGAGGACCCTGGATCTGGTGAGTAGAATTTATTCAACAGGTACCCCTTGGATTCTACTGGAGAAGAGGACCGACCTGCGTGTGAACATAAGGTAAGTATGTATGTATGTTTGTGTGCATGTATGTAATAAATCTTTACTTTCACGGTGTGTGTGTCTTGTCTTTTTTTGGGTATTTTTTTAGTAGTAGTACTACAGGTACCAGCGGGCCCGTTTTTCCACCGCATGCTGGTACTTGTGGTTCTCCAAGTACCAGCATGCGGGGAGGCTTGCTGGGCCTTGTAGTACTGCTACTAAAAACAATATCTTTTCATTATCACAAAAGGCTATTAGCCCCCCCATCCGCAGCCCATTGGATGGGGGGGGGGACAGCCTCGGGCTTCACCCCTGGCCCTTGGGTGGCTGGGGGGGGACCCCTTGATTGAAGGGGTCCCCACTCCCCCAGGGTACCCCGGCCAGGGGTGACTAGTTGGATTTTTGATGCCACGGCCGCAGGGCACTATATAAAAGTGACCCCCGGCTGTGGCATTATCTGTCCAGCTAGTGGAGCCCGGTGCTGGTTTTAAAAATACGGGGGACCCCTACTATTTTTGTCCCCCGTATTTTTGGAACCAGGACCAGGCGCAGAGCCCGATGCTGGTTGCTTAAATATGGGGGAACCCCTGTCAATTTTTTCCCCATATTTCTGCAACCAGGATCGGCTCAAAGAGCCCGAGGCTGGTTATGCTTAGGAGGGGGGACCCCACGCAATTTTTTGGGGGGAAAAAAACCACTTTCCCACCCCTTCCCACTGATAGACATGCACGGATCTCATGGATCCCTGCATGCCTATGCAATCACGAATATAAAAAGCAGGTCTGCTTTTTTTTAGCACTTTTTTGCGATTTGTAATTTTTCACGGCAGTGTTTTCCTCTTTGGAGATTTGCACTTTTTAGTAAATTACCGAGTTCTACTAATTTGCTGGCGTATTTTGACCGATGGTGTATTCATTCGTATTTTTTTACAACTACTTCCAAAAAAATACGAATGCCCTCATCTCTGCCGTGATTTGAGTTTAGTAAATTACCGAGATGACACTTTGAAGAAAAAACGGCATCTCGGTCAAAATCGGGACCTTAGTAAATTTACCCCTAGGACTCTAAACTTTAGCAAAGCAAATTTTGAAAAGATGAGGGTATTTTTCAGGGATATTGAATGGGAAGATTTGTTTTTCGGAAAAAATACTACGGAGAAATGGGAGGTACTAAAATTCCTGCTAGCTAAAAATACACTCAAATTTATTCCTACGAGTAGCAAAAAAAGGAATAAAAATCATGAACCGATGTGGCTTAACAAAAAGATTAAGGAACTTATGGGCAAGAAAAGGCGAGCATTTAAAAAATACAAATCTGACGGGGAAGCAGAGTCATTTCAGCACTATAAGGAATGTAACAAAATTTGCAAAAAGGAAATAAGAGCGGCTAAAGTAGAAACTGAAAAACTAGTAGCAAAGGAAAGCAAAGCGAATCCCAAAAAATTCTTTAAATACATTAATAGAAAGAGATTAAAGAAGGAGAGTATAGGCCCTTTAAAAGACAAGTTGGGAGTCTTAAGCAAAAATGATAATGACATAGCGGACACACTAAATGAGTTTTTTTCAACAGTATTCACTAGAGAGGACCCATTTCAGGGACAAACACACAATCTCAATAATGAGAATAATAAGATTTTACTCACCGGTAAATCTATTTCTCGTAGTCCGTAGTGGATGCTGGGGACTCCGTAAGGACCATGGGGATTAGCGGCTCCGCAGGAGACTGGGCACAACTAAAGAAAGCTTTAGGACTACCTGGTGTGCACTGGCTCCTCCCACTAAGACCCTCCTCCAGACCTCAGTTAGGATACTGTGCCCGGAAGAGCTGACACAATAAGGAAGGATTTTGAATCCCGTGTAAGACTCATACCAGCCACACCAATCACACCGTAAAACTCGTGATACTATACCCAGTTAACAGTATGATAACAACTGAGCCTCTCAACAGATGGCTCAACAATAACCCTTTAGTTAGGCAATAACTATATACAAGTATTGCAGACAATCCGCACTTGGGATGGGCGCCCAGCATCCACTACGGACTACGAGAAATAAATTTACCGGTGAGTAAAATCTTATTTTCTCTAACGTCCTAAGTGGATGCTGGGGACTCCGTAAGGACCATGGGGATTATACCAAAGCTCCCAAACGGGCGGGAGAGTGCGGATGACTCTGCAGCACCGAATGAGCAAACTCTAGGTCCTCCTCAGCCAGGGTAACAAACTTGTAGACTCTTGCAAGAGTGTTTGAACCCGACCAAGTAACAGCTCGGCAAATTTGTAAAGCCGAGACCCCTCGGGCAGCCGCCCAAGAAGAGCCCACTTTCCTCGTGGAATGGGCTTTCACAGATTTAGGGTGCGGCAGTCCAGCCGCAGAATGTGCAAGTTGAATCGTGCTACAGATCCAGCGAGCAATAGTCTGCTTAGAAGCAGGAGCACCCAGCTTGTTGGGTGCATACAGGATAAATAGCGAGTCAGTTTTCCTGACTCCAGCCGTCCTGGAAACATATACTTTTCAGGGCCCTGACTACGTCCAGAAACTTGGAATCCTCCAAGTCCCAAGTAGCCGCAGGCACCACAATAGGTTGGTTCACATGAAAAACTGCTACCACCTTAGGAAGGAATTGGGAACGAGTCCTCAATTCCGCCTTATCCATATAAAATACAGATAAGGGCTTTTGCATGACAAAGCCGCCAATTCTGATACACGCCTGGCCGACGCCAAGGTCCACAGCATGACCACTTTCCACGTGAGGTATTGTAGCTCCACGGATGTAAGTGGCTCAACTCAATGCGACTTCAGGAAATCCAACACTACGTTGAGATCCCACGGTGCCACTGGAGGCACAAACGGGGGCTGACTATGCAGCACTCCCTTAACAAAAGTCTGAACTTCAGGCAGTGAAGCCAGTTCTATTTTGGAAGAAAATCGATAGAGCCGAAATCTGGACCTTAATGGAACCCAATTTTAGGCCCATAGTCACCTCTGACTTGTAGGAAGTGCAGAAATCGACCTAGCTGAAATTCCTCCTTTGGGGCCTTACTGGCCTCACAGCACGCAACATATTTCCGCCATATGCGGTGATAATGGTTTGCGTTCACTTCTTTCCTAGCTTTAAATAGCGTAGGGATAACTTCCTCCGGAATGCCCTTTTCCTTCAGAATCCGGCGTTCAACCGCCATGCCGTCAAACGCAGCCGCGGTACGTCTTGGAACAGACAGGCCCCCTGCTGCAGCAGGTCCTGTCTGAGCGGCAGAGGCCATGGGTCCTCTGAGATAATTTCTTGGAGTTCTGGGTACCAAGCTCTTCTTGGCCACCCGGAACAATGAGTATAGTTCTTACTCCTCTCCTTCTTATTATTCTTATTACCCTGGGTATGAGAGGCAGAGAAGGGAACACATACACCGACTGGTACACCCACGGTGTTACCAGAGCGTCCACAGCTATCGCCTGAGGGTCCCTTGACGTGGCGCAATATCTTTGTAGCTTTTTGTTGAGGCGGGACGCCATCCTGTCCACCCGTGGCCTTTCCCAACGGTGTACAATCATTTTGGAAGACTTCTGGATGAAGTCCCCACTCTCCCGGGTGGAGGTCGTGTCTGCTGAGAAAGTCTGCTTCTCAGTTGTCCACTCCGGGAATGAACACTGCTGACAGTGCTAACACATGATTTTCCGCACCATCGGAGAATCCTTGTGGCTTCTGCCATCGCCATCCTGCTTCTTGTGCCGCCCTGTCGGTTTACATGAGCGACCGCCGTGATGTTGTCTGACTGGATCAGCACCGGCCGGTGTTGAAGCAGGGATCTAGCCTGACTTAGGGCATTGTAAATGGCCCATAGTTCCAGAACATTTATGTGTAGGGAAGTCTCCTGACTTTACCATAGGCCTTGGAAGTTTCTTTCCTGTGTGACTGCGCCCCAGCCTTGAAGGCTGGCATCCGTGGTCATCAGGACCCAGTCCTGTATGCCGAATCTGCGGCCCCCTAGAAGATGAGCACTCTGCAGTCACCACCACAGCGACAACCTGGCCCTTGGAGACAGGGTTATCCGCCGATGCATCTGAGGATGCGACCCGGACCACTTGTCCAACAGATCCCACTGGAAGTTCCTTGCATGGGACCTGGCGAATGGAAATTCTTCGTAAGAAGCTACCATCTTTCCCAAGGCTCGCGTGCATTGATGCACCGACACCTGTATTTGTATTAGGAGGTCTCCGTCTAGAGACGCCAACTCCTTGGACTTCTCATCCGGGAGAAACCCTTTTTATCCTGTTCTGTGTCCAGAACCATACCCAGGAACAGTAGACGCGTCGTAGGAACCAGCTGCGACTTTGGAATATTCAGAATCCAGCCGTGCTGTTGTAGCACTTCCCGAGATAGTGCTACTCCGACGAACAACTGCTCCCTGGACCTCGCCTTTATAAGGAGATCGTCCAAGTACGGGATAAGTACTTCGGCCATTACCTTGGTAAATACCCTCGGTGCCGGGGACAGACCAACGGCAACGTCTGGAATTGGTAATGACAATCTTGTACCACAATTTTGAGGTACACCTGGTGAAGAGGGTAAATAGGGACATGCAGGTAAGCATCCTTGATGTCCAGTGATACCCTGAAATTTTCCAGACTTGCAATAATCGCCCTGAGCGATTCCATTTTGAACTTGAACCTTCGTATATAAGTGTTCAAGGATTTCAATTTTAGAATGGGTCTCACCGAACCGTCTGGTTTCGGTACCACAACAATTTGGAATAGTAACCCCGACCTTGTTGAAGCTGCTGGAAGTACAGCTTGTGAATTGCCGCCAGTACTACCTTTCTCTGAGGGCAGCAGGCAAGGCTGATGTGAGGCAACGGCGAGGGGGAGTAGCCTCGAACTACTACTTGCAGAACCTAGGGATCCACCTGTGGGCAAGCCCACTGGTCCCTGCAGTTCCCGAGAAGCGCCCCCACCGCACCTGTCTCCACCTGTGGAGCCCCAGCGTCATGCGGTGGACTCAGAGGAAGCGAGGGAAGATATTTGATCCTGGGAACTGGCTGACTGGTGCAGCTTTTTCCTTCTTCCCTTGTCTCTGTGCAGAAAGGAAGCGCCTTTGACCCGCTTGCTTTTCTGAAGCCGAAAGGACTGTACCTGAAAATACGGTGCTTTCATAGGCTTTTGTGAGTAAACCTGAGGTAAAAAATCCCCCCCCCCCCCCCCCCCCCAGCTGTTGCTATGGATACGAGGTCCCAGAGACCATCCCCAAACAATTCCTCACCCTTATAAGGCAGAATCTCCATGTGCCTTTTAAAGGCAGCATCACCTGTCCACTGCCGGGTTTCTAATACCCTCCTGGCAGAATGGACATTGCATTAATTCTGGATGCCAGCCGGCAAATATCCCTCTGTGCATCCTTTCTATATAAGACAACGTCTTAAATATGCTCAATGTTAGCAAAATATTATCCCTGTCTTAGCGTATTAATATTATCTGACAGGGTATCAGACCACGCTGCAGCAGCACTATTTATGCTGAGGCAATTGCAGGTTTCGGTATATAACCTGAGTGTGTAAATACAGACTTCAGGATCGCCTCCTGCTTTTTATCAGCAGGTTCCTTCAAGGTGGCCGTATCCTAAGACGGCAGTGCCACCTTTTGACAAACGTGTGAGCGCCTTATCCACCCTAAGGGATATCTCCCAACGTGACCTATCCTCTGGCGGGAAAGGGTACGCCATCAGTAACTTTTTAGAAATTACCAGTTTCTTATCGGGGGAAACCACGCTTCTTTACACACTTCATTCATTCATCTGATGGGGGAACAAAACACTGGCTGCTTTTTCTCCCCAAAAATAAAACCCCTTTTATGTGGTACTTGGGTTCATGTCAGAAAATGCGTAACACATTTTTCATTGCCGAGATCATGTAACGGATGTTCCTAGTGGATTGTGTATATGTCTCAACCTCGTCGACACTGGAGTCAGACTCCGTGTCGACAACTGTGTCTGCCATCTGAGGTAACGGGCGTTTTTTGAGCCCGTGATGGCCTTTGAGACGCCTGGGCAGGCGCGGGCTGAGAAGCCGGCTGTCCCACAGCTGTTACGTCATCCAGCCTTTTATGTAAGGAGTTGACACTGTCGGTTAATACCTTCCACCTATCCATCCACTCTGGTGTCGGCCCCACAGGGGGCGACATCCCATTTATCGGCCTCTGCTCCGCCTCCACGTAACCTTCCTCATCCAACATGTCGACACAGCCGTACCGACACACCGCACACACACAGGGAATGCTCTGACTGAGGACAGGACCCCACAAAGTCCTTTGGGGAGACCGAGAGAGAGTATGCCAGCACACACCAGAGCGCTATATAATGCAGGGATTAACACTATAACTGAGTGATTTTTCCCCAAATAGCTGCTTGTATACATATATTGCGCCTAAATTTAGTGCCCCCCCTTTCTTTTTAACCCTTTGAGCCTGAAAACTACAGGGGAGAGCCTGGGGAGCTGTCTTCCAGCTGCACTGTGAAGAGAAAATGGCGCCAGTGTGCTGAGGGAGAAGTCCCGCCCCTTTTTCGGCGGACTTTCTCACGCTTTTTCTGGAATACTGGCAGGGGTAATTTTACATCTATATAGCCTCTGGGACTATATATGATGTAGATTTGCCAGCCATATATTGCCCTCAGGGCGCCCCCCCCCAGCGCCCTGCACCCCTCAGTGACCGGAGTGTGAAGTGTACATGAGGAGCAATGGCGCACAGCTGCAGTGCTGTGCGCTACCTTGGTGAAGACCGAAGTCTTCTGCCGCCGATTTTCCGCTGCAGTGAGTCTGTTGCCAGCAGATCTCACTGTAAAATAAAAAACCAAAATATATTTTCTTTCTAAGAGCTCAGGAGAGCCCCTAGTGTGCATCCAGCTCAGCCGGGCACAAGAATCTAACTGAGGTCTGGAGGAGGGTCTTAGTGGGAGGAGCCAGTGCACACCAGGTAGTCCTAAAGCTTTCTTTAGTTGTGCCCAGTCTCCTGCGGAGCCGCTAATCCCCATGGTCCTTACGGAGTCCCCAGCATCCACTTAGGACGTAGGTACTTATTTAAGCGAGGAAGTAGTCTGTGACCGATTAAATCATTTAAAGATTAATAAATCACCAGGGCCCGATGGCATTCACCCAAGGGTTCTAATGGAGCTTCACTCTGAACTGGCAAAACCGCTATCTTTGATCTTTAAGGATTCAGTTATATCAGGTATGGTTCCCAAAGACTGGCGTATAGCGGAAGTAGTGCCTATATTCAAAAAGGGAAGTAAAGCTGAACCAGGTAATTATAGACCAGTTAGTCTTACATCTATAGTGGGGAAAGTATTGGAAGGTATTCTAAGAGATAGTATTCAGAAGTTCCTTGAAGTCAATAAGGTCATTAAAAGGAATCAACATGGGTTTATGAAGGACAGATCCTGTCAAACCAACTTACTTGGCTTTTATGAAACAGTAAGCGCAAACCTAGATCAGGGTAAAGACGTGGATGTAATCTTTTTAGACTTTGCCAAAGCGTTCGATACTGTACCACACATATGAGACTTATCTACAAGCTACAAGAATCAGGGCTAGGAAGCACAATATGCACTTGGGTCAAAAACTGGTTAGATAACAGGGAGCAGCGCGTTGTGGTTAATGGATCTTTTTCAACTTGGACTGAAGTGCTAAGTGGTGTGCCGCAAGGCTCAGTATTAGGACCGCTATTGTTCAATATTTTCATTAACGACCTAACAGAAGGTCTAGAGAGCATGGTGTCAATTTTTGCAGATGATACCAAATTGTGTAAGGCTATAAATACAGAGGAGGATGCCGAGTCTCTTCAGAACGACTTAGTCACATTAGAAGCATGGGCAGCCAAATGGAGAATGCGCTTCAACACAGACAAGTGTAAGGTAATGCACTGTGGTAACAAGAACAAAAATTATACCTACCTACTAAATGGGGTAAAATTAGGGGATTCTGTACTGGAAAAGGACTTAGGTGTCCTCATACATAGCAAGCTAAGAAGTAGTACCCAAAGTAGGACTGCAGCAAAGAAGGCTAATAAGATATTAGCATGCATAAAACGGGGTATTGATGCTAGGGACGAGAGTATTATACTCCCGTTATATAAATCACTAGTGAGGCCACACCTTGAATACTGTGTACAATTCTGGGCACCGTACTACAAAAAGGATATCCTGGAGCTTGAAAAGGTACAGAGGAGGGCGACCAAACTAATTAAGGGCATGGAGACGATGGAATACAAGGAAAGGCTTGAAAGACTAGGCATGTTTACATTGGAAAAGCGGAGACTAAGAGGGGATATGATCAACATCTACAAATATATAAGGGGACAATACACAGAGCTTGCGCGGGACCTGTTTTTGGTTAGATCAACACAGAGGACTCGTGGACACTCGCTCAGGTTAGAGGAGGAGGAGATTCCGCACAATACGGCGTAAAGGCTTTTTCACGGTAAGGACAATACGTGTTTGGAATTCCCTGCCCGAGGGAGTTGTAATGGCGGAATCTGTCAACACCTTTAAGAATGGGTTAGATAAATTCCTAATGGATAAGGATATCCAGGGGTATGGTGCATAGTCATGCATTATAGTTACTATAAATAGGGATAAAATGTAACGGCTGACAGCAGCATCAGTCAGAAATTTTAGTCAAATCATCATGCATAGGAGACCACAAATAGGTTGAACTCGATGGACAATTGTCTTTTTTCAACCTCAGATACTATGTTACTATGTTAAGATACATCGTATGCTGCGCATTTGCATACAATATATCTTGGCGATCCCAAGCCATGCCCTCAGGCCGGACCAGATTGAATGTGCAGCACATTCAATCTGGAGGATCCGATCCGATGCTGATGGGAACGCGCATCGGATCGGATCGGATCGGGAACACCTCTAAAATGCCCGATTACAGCCGATATATCGGGCCAAATGCCCGAATTGGGCTGAAATCGGGCATTATCGCTGTAGTGTATGGGGCCCTTAACTCTGGATCTCAGTTGCAAGCAGTAACAACCCCCCCAAAATGGTCACGGCACACCTGTATCTTACTCGCTATCCCTGTTACCACCCCCAAACGCTCTCTGTGAATCACTTTGCAAATAAATCCTCTCTCCGACTGTGGGGTATATTTACTAAGGTCCCAATTTTGACCGAGATGCCGTTTTTTCTTCAAAGTGTCATCTCGGTAATTTACTAAGCAGAAATCACGGCAGTGATGAGGCCATTCATATTTTTTTGCAAGTCCAACAAAAAAAATACGAATGAATACACCATCGGTCAAAACGCGGCTGTTTAAGTATGAATCTCGGTCATTTACTAAGAAGTGCAAAGCAAAAAATAAGAATTTACTTACCGATAATTCTATTTCTCGGAGTCCGTAGTGGATGCTGGGGTTCCTGAAAGGACCATGGGGAATAGCGGCTCCGCAGGAGACAGGGCACAAAAAGTAAAGCTTTAGGATCAGGTGGTGTGCACTGGCTCCTCCCCCTATGACCCTCCTCCAAGCCTCAGTTAGGATACTGTGCCCGGACGAGCGTACACAATAAGGAAGGATTTTGAATCCCGGGTAAGACTCATACCAGCCACACCAATCACACTGTACAACCTGTGATCTGAACCCAGTTAACAGTATAATAACAGCGGAGCCTCTGAAAAGATGGCTCACAACAATAATAACCCGATTTTTGTAACTATGTACAAGTAATGCAGATAATCCGCACTTGGGATGGGCGCCCAGCATCCACTACGGACTCCGAGAAATAGAATTATCGGTAAGTAAATTCTTATTTTCTCTATCGTCCTAGTGAATGCTGGGGTTCCTGAAAGGACCATGGGGATTATACCAAAGCTCCCAAACGGGCGGGAGAGTGCGGATGACTCTGCAGCACCGAATGAGAGAACTCCAGGTCCTCCTTAGCCAGGGTATCAAATTTGTAGGATTTTACAAACGTGTTTGCCCCTGACTAAATAGCCGCTCGGCAAAGTTGTAAAGCCGAGACCCCTCGGGCAGCCGCCCAAGATGAGCCCACCTTCCTTGTGGAATGGGCATTTACATATTTTGGCTGTGGCAGGCCTGCCACAGAATGTGCAAGCTGAATTGTATTACACATCCAACTAGCAATAGTCTGCTTAGAAGCAAGAGCACCCAGTTTGTTGGGTGCATACAGGATAACAGCAAGTCAGTTTTCCTGACTCCAGCCGTCCTGGAACCTATACTTTCAGGGCCCTGACAACATCCAGCAACTTGGAGTCCTCCAAGTCCCTAGTAGGCGCAAGGCACCACAATAAGCTGGTTCAGGTGAAACACTGACACCACCTTAGGGAGAGAACTGGGGACGAGTCCGCAGCTCTGCCCTGTCCGAATGGACAAACAGATATGGGCTTTTTTGAGAAAAAACCCACCAATTTGACACTCGCCTGGCCCAGGCCAGGGCCAAGAGCATGGTCACTTTTCATGTGAGATGCTTCAAATCCACAGATTTGACTGGTTTTAAACCAATGTGATTTGAGGAATCCCAGAACTACGTTGAGATCCCACAGTGCCACTGGAGGCACAAAAGGGGGTTGTATATGCAATACTCCCTTGACAAACTTCTGGACTTCAGGAACTGAAGCCAATTCTTTCTGGAAGAAAATCGACAGGGCCGAAATTTGAACCTTAATGGGCCCCAATTTGAGGCCCATAGACACTCCTGTTTGCAGGAAATGCAGGAATCGACCGAGTTGAAATTTCTTCGTGGGGCCTTCCTGGCCTCACACCACGCAACATATTTTCGCCACATGTGGTGATAATGTTGTGCGGTCACCTCCTTCCTGGCTTTGACCAGGGTAGGAATGACCTCTTCCGGAATGCCTTTTCCCTTAGGATCCGGCGTTCCACCGCCATGCCGTCAAACGCAGCTGCGGTAAGTCTTGGAACAGACATGGTACTTGCTGAAACAAGTCCCTTCTTAGCGGCAGAGGCCATAAGTCCTCTGTGAGCATCTCTTGAAGTTCCGGGTACCAAGTCCTTCTTGGCCAATCCGGAGCCATGAGTATAGTTCTTACTCCTCTACGTCTTATAATTCTCAGTACCTTAGGTATGAGAAGCAGAGGAGGGAACACATACACCGACTGGTACACCCACGGTGTTACCAGAACGTCCACAGCTATTGCCTGAGGGTCTCTTGACCTGGCGCAATACCTGTCCCGTTTTTTGTTCAGACGGGGCGCCATCATGTCCACCTTTGGTATTTCCCAACGGTTCACAATCATGTGGAAAAACTTCCCGATGAAGTTTCCACTCTCCCGGGTGGAGGTCGTGCCTGCTGAGGAAGTCTGCTTCCCAGTTTCCACTCCCGGAATGAAACACTGCTGACAGTGCTATCACATGATTTTCCGCCCAGCGAAAAGTCCTTGCAGTTTTTGCCATTGCCCTCCTGCTTCTTGTGCCGCCCTGTCTGTTTACGTGGGCGACTGCCGTGATGTTTTTCCCACTGGATCAATACCGGCTGACCTTGAAGCAGAGGTCTTGCTAAGCTTAGAGCATTATAAATTTACCCTTAGCTCCAGTATATTTATGTGGAGAAAAGTCTCCAGACTTGATCACACTCCCTGGAAATTTTTTCCTTGTGTGACTGCTCCCCAGCCTCTCGGGCTGGCCTCCGTGGTCACCAGCATCCAATCCTGAATGCCGAATCTGCGGCCCTCTAGAAGATGAGCACTCTGTAACCACCACAGGAGAGACACCCTTGTCCTTGGATATAGGGTTATCCGCTGATGCATCTGAAGATGCGATCCGGACCATTTGTCCAGCAGATCCCACTGAAAAGTTCTTGCGTGAAATCTGCCGAATGGAATTGCTTCGTAGGAAGCCACCATTTTTACCAGGACCCTTGTGCAATGATGCACTGACACTTTTCCTGGTTTTAGGAGGTTCTTGACTAGCTCGGATAACTCCCTGGCTTTCTCTTCCGGGAGAAACACCTTTTTCTGGACTGTGTCCAGAATCATCCCTAGGCACAGCAGACGTGTCGTCAGGATCAGCTGCGATTTTGGAATATTTAGAATCCATCCGTGCTGTTGTAGCAGTATCCGAGATAGTGCTACTCCGACCTCCAACTGTTCCCTGGACTTTGCCCTTATCAGGAGATCGTCCAAGTAAGGGGTAATTAAGACGCCTTTTCTTCGAAGAATAATCATAATTTCGGCCATTACCTTGGTAAAGACCCGGGGTGCCTTGGACAATCCAAACGGCAGCGTCTGAAACTGACAGTGACAGTTCTATACCACGAACCTGAGGTACCCTTAGTGAGAAGGGCAAATTTGGGACATGGAGGTAAGCATCCCTGATGTCCCGGGACACTATATAGTCCCCTTCTTCCTGGTTCGTTATCACTGCTCTGAGTGACTCCATCTTGATTAGAACCTTTGTAAGTGTTCAAATTTTTTTAGATTTAGAATAGGTCTCACCTAGCCTTCTGGCTTCAGTACCACAATATAGTGTGGAATAATACCCCTTTCCTTGTTGTAGGAGGGGTAATTTGATTATCACCTGCTGGGAATACAGCTTGTGAATTTTTTCCCATACTGCCTCCTTGTCGGAGGGATACCTTGGTAAAGCAGACTTCAGGAGCCTGCGAGGGGGAAACGTTTCGACATTCCAATCTGTACCCCTGGGATACTACTTGTAGGATCCAGGGGTCCTGTACGTTCCCAGCGTCATGCTGAGAGCTTGGCAGAAGCGGTGGAAAGCTTCTGTTCCTGGGAATGGGCTGCCTGCTGCAGTCTTCTTCCCTTTCCTCTATCCCTGGGCAAATATGACTCTTATAGGGACGAAAGGACTGAGGCTGAAAAGACGGTGTCTTTTTCTGCAGAGATGTGACTTAGGGTAAAAACGGTGGATTTTCCAGCAGTTGCCGTGGCCACCAGGTCCGATGGACCGACCCCAAATAACTCCTCTTCCTTTATACGGCAATACACCTTTGTGCCGTCTGGAATCTGCATCACCTGACCACTGTCGTGTCCATAAACATCTTCTGGCAGATATGGACATCGCACTTACTCTTGATGCCAGAGTACAAATATCCCTCTGTGCATCTCGCATATATAGAAATGCATCCTTTAAATGCTCTATAGTCAATAAAATACTGTCCCTGTCAAGGGTATCAATATTTTTAGTCAGGGAATCCGACCAAGCCATCCCAGCTCTGCACATCCAGGCTGAGGCGATCGCTGGTCGCAGTATAACACCAGTATGTGTGTATATACTTTTATATGATATTTTTTGATAAGCGTGTGAGCGCCTTATCCACCCTAAGGGGTGTTTCCCAACGCGCCCTAACTTCTGGCGGGAAAGGGTATACCGCCAATAATTTTCTATCGGGGGGAACCCACGCATCATCACACACTTCATTTAATTTATCTGATTCAGGAAAAACTACAGGTAGTTTTTTCACATCCCACATAATACCCTCTTTTGTGGTACTTGTAGTATCAGAAATATGTAACACCTCCTTCATTGCCCTTAACGTGTGGCCCTAATAAGGAATACGTTTGTTTATTCACCGTCGACACTGGATTCAGTGTCCGTGTCTGTGTCGACCGACTAAGGTAAACGGGCGTTTTAAAACCCCTGACGGTGTTTTTGAGACGTCTGGACCGGTACTAATTGTTTGTCGGCCGTCTCATGTCGTCAACCGACCTTGCAGCGTGTTGACATTATCACGTAATTCCCTAAATAAGCCATCCATTCCGGTGTCGACTCCCTAGAGAGTGACATCACCATTACAGGCAATTGCTCCGCCTCCTCACCAACATCGTCCTCATACATGTCGACACACACGTACCGACACACAGCACACACACAGGGAATGCTCTGATAGAGGACAGGACCCACTAGCCCTTTGGAGAGACAGAGGGAGAGTTTGCCAGCACACACCAAAAAACGCTATAATTATATAGGGACAACCTTATATAAGTGTTTTCCCTTATAGCATCTTTTTATATATTTCTAACGCCAAATTAGTGCCCCCCCTCTCTGTTTTAACCCTGTTTCTGTAGTGCAGTGCAGGGGAGAGCCTGGGAGCCTTCCCTCCAGCCTTTCTGTGAGGGAAAATGGCGCTGTGTGCTGAGGAGATAGGCCCCGCCCCTTTTTCGGCGGGCTCGTCTCCCGCTCTTCAACGGATTCTGGCAGGGGTTAAATATCTCCATATAGCCCCCGGAGGCTATATGTGAGGTATTTTTTGCCAAAAAATAGGTTTACATTGCCTCCCAGGGCGCCCCCCTCCCAGCGCCCTGCACCCTCAGTGACTGCCGTGTGAAGTGTGCTGAGAGCAATGGCGCACAGCTGCAGTGCTGTGCGCTACCTTAAGAAGACTGAGGAGTCTTCTGCCGCCGATTCTGGACCTTCTTCTCTTTTCAGCATCTGCAAGGGGGCCGGCGGCGAGGCTCCGGTGACCATCCAAGCTGTACCTGTGATCGTCCCTCTGGAGCTAATGTCCAGTAGCCAAAGAAGCCAATCCATCCTGCACGCAGGTGAGTTCACTTCTTCTCCCCTAAGTCCCTCGTTGCAGTGATCCTGTTGCCAGCAGGACGCACTGTAAAATAAAAAACCTAAGCTAAACTTTTCTAAGCAGCTCTTTAGGAGAGCCACCTAGATTACACCCTTCTCGGCCGGGCACAAAAATCTAACTGAGGCTTGGAGGAGGGTCATAGGGGGAGGAGCCAGTGCACACCACCTGATCCTAAAGCTTTACTTTTTGTGCCCTGTCTCCTGCGGAGCCACTATTCCCCATGGTCCTTTCAGGAACCCCAGCATCCACTAGGACGATAGAGAAAAAAAAAAAAAACACTGCCGTGAAAAAATACAACTCGTAAAAAAGTGCTAAAAAAAAACAGACCTGCTTTTTTGAGCCGTGATTGGATAGGCATGCACGGATCCATGAGATCCGTGCATGTATATCAGTGGGAAGGGGTGGGAAAGTGTTAATTTGTTGAAAAAAAATTGCGTGGGGTCCCCCCTCCTAAGCATAACCAGCCTCGGGCTCTTTGAGCCGATCCTGGTTGCAGAAATATGGGAAAAAAATGGACAGGGGTTCCCCCATATTTAAGCAACCAGCATCGGGCTCTGCACCTGGTCCTGGTTCCAAAAATACGGGGGACAAAAAGCGTAGGGGTCCCCCGTATTTTTAAAACCAGCACCGGGCTCCACTAGCTGGACAGATAATGCCACAGCCGGGGGTCACTTTTATACCGTGCCCTGCGGCCGTGGCATCAAATATCCAACTAGTCACCCCTGGCCGGGGTACCCTGGGGGAGTGGGGACCCCTTCAATCAAGGGGTCCCCCCCCCCAGCCACCCAAGGGCCAGGGGTGAAGCCCGAGGCTGTCCCCCCCATCCAATGGGCTGCGGATGGGGGGCTGATAGCCTTTGTTGATAGTTATGAATATTGTTTTTAGTAGCAGTACTACAAGTCCCAGCAAGCCTCCCCCGCAAGCTGGTACTTGGAGAACCACAAGTACCAGCATGCGGCGGAAAAACGGGCCCGCTGGTACCTGTAGTACTACTACTAAAAAAATACCCAAAAAAAGACAATACACACACACCTTGAAAGTAAATAAGAATTTACTTACCGATAATTCTATTTCTCGTAGTCCGTAGTGGATGCTGGGAACTCCGTAAGGACCATGGGGAATAGCGGCTCCGCAGGAGACTGGGCACAAAAGTAAAGCTTTAGGACTACCTGGTGTGCACTGGCTCCTCCCCCTATGACCCTCCTCCAAGCCTCAGTTAGGATACTGTGCCCGGACGAGCGTACACAATAAGGAAGGATTTTGAATCCCGGGTAAGACTCATACCAGCCACACCAATCACACCGTACAACCTGTGATCTGAACCCAGTTAACAGCATGATAACAGAGGAGCCTCTGAAAAGATGGCTCACAACAATAATAACCCGATTTTTGTAACAATAACTATGTACAAGTATTGCAGACAATCCGCACTTGGGATGGGCGCCCAGCATCCACTACGGACTATGAGAAATAGAATTATCGGTAAGCAAATTCTTATTTTCTCTAACGTCCTAAGTGGATGCTGGGAACTCCGTAAGGACCATGGGGATTATACCAAAGCTCCCAAACAGGCGGGAGAGTGCGGATGACTCTGCAGCACCGAATGAGAGAACTCCAGGTCCTCCTCAGCCAGGGTATCAAATTTGTAGAATTTAGCAAACGTGTTTGCCCCTGACCAAGTAGCTGCTCGGCAAAGTTGTAAAGCCGAGACCCCTTGGGCAGCCGCCCAAGATGAGCCCGCCTTCCTTGTGGAATGGGCTTTTACAGATTTTGGCTGTGGCAGGCCTGCCACAGAATGTGCAAGCTGAATTGTACTACAAATCCAACGAGCAATAGTCTGCTTAGAAGCAGGAGCACCCAGCTTGTTGGGTGCATACAGGATAAACAGCGAGTCAGATTTTCTGACTCCAGCCGTCCTGGAAACATATATTTTCAGGGCCCTGACTACGTCCAGCAACTTGGAGTCCTCCAAGTCCCTAGTAGCCGCAGGTACCACAATAGGCTGGTTCAAGTGAAACGCTGAAACCACCTTAGGGAGAAATTGAGGACGAGTCCTCAATTCTGCCCTGTCCGTATGAAAAATTAGGTAAGGGCTTTTATAGGATAAAGCCGCCAATTCTGAGACAAGCCTGGCTGAAGCCAGGGCCAACAGCATTACCACTTTCCATGTGAGATATTTTAAGTCCACAGTGGTGAGTGGTTCAAACCAATGTGATTTTAGGAACCCCAAAACTACATTGAGATCCCAAGGTGCCACTGGAGGCACAAAAGGAGGCTGTATATGCAGTACCCCCTTGACAAACGTCTGAACTTCAGGAACTGAAGCCAGTTCTTTCTGGAAGAAAATCGACAGGGCCGAAATTTGAACCTTAATGGACCCTAATTTTAGGCCCATAGACAGTCCTGTTTGCAGGAAATGCAGGAAACGACCCAGTTGAAATTCCTCTGTAGGGGCCTTCCTGGCCTCGCACCACGCAACATTTTTACGCCAAATACGGTGATAATGCTGTACGGTTACATCCTTCCTGGCTTTGATCAGGGTAGGGATGACTTCATCCGGAATGCCTTTTTCCTTCAGGATCCGGCGTTCAACCGCCATGCCGTCAAACGCAGCCGCGGTAAGTCTTGGAACAGACAGGGTCCCTGCTGGAGCAGGTCCTTTCTTAGAGGTAGAGGCCACGGGTCCTCTGTGAGCATCTCTTGAAGTTCCGGGTACCAAGTCCTTCTTGGCCAATCCGGAGCCACGAGTATAGTCCTTACTCCTCTCCTTCTTATGATTCTCAGTACCTTGGGAATGAGAGGCAGAGGAGGGAACACATACACTGACTGGTACACCCACGGTGTTACCAGAGCGTCCACAGCTATTGCCTGAGGGTCCCTTGACCTGGCGCAATACCTGTCTAGGTTTTTGTTGAGGCGGGACGCCATCATGTCCACCTTTGGTTTTTCCCAACGGTTCACAATCATGTGGAAGACTTCTGGGTGAAGTCCCCACTCTCCCGGGTGGAGGTCGTGTCTGCTGAGGAAGTCTGCTTCCCAGTTGTCCACTCCCGGAATGAACACTGCTGACAGTGCTATCACATGATTTTCCGCCCAGCGAAGAATCCTTGCAACTTCTGCCATTGCCCTCCTGCTTCTTGTGCCGCCCTGTCTGTTTACGTGGGCGACTGCCGTGATGTTGTCTGACTGGATCAGCACCGGCTGACCTTGAAGCAGAGGTCTTGCTAGGCTTAGAGCATTGTAGATGGCCCTTAGCTCCAGGATATTTATGTGAAGTGATGTCTCCAGGCTTGACCACAAGCCCTGGAAATTTCTTCCCTGTGTGACTGCTCCCCAGCCTCTCAGGCTGGCATCCGTGGTCACCAGGACCCAGTCCTGAATGCCGAATCTGCGGCCCTCTAGAAGATGAGCACTCTGCAACCACCACAGGAGAGACACCCTTGTCCTTGGTGACAAGATTATCCGCTGATGCATCTGAAGATGCGACCCGGACCATTTGTCTAGCAGATCCCACTGGAAGGTTCTTGCGTGGAATCTGCCGAATGGGATTGCTTCGTAAGAAGCCACCATCTTTCCCAGGACCCTTGTGCATTGATGCACTGAGACTTGGCCTGGTTTTAGGAGATTTCTGACTAGTTCGGATAACTCCCTGGCTTTCTCCTCCGGGAGAAACACCTTTTTCTGGACTGTGTCCAGGATCATCCCTAGGAATAGAAGTCGTGTCGTCGGGATCAGCTGCGATTTTGAAATATTGAGAATCCAACCGTGCTGGCGCAGCACTATCTGAGATAGTGCTACTCCGACTTCCAACTGTTCCCTGGATCTTGCCCTTATCAGGAGATCGTCCAAGTAAGGGATAACTAAAACTCCCTTCCTTCGAAGGAGTATCATCATTTCGGCCATTACCTTGGTAAAGACCCGGGGTGCCGTGGACAATCCAAACGGCAGCGTCTGAAACTGATAGTGACAGTTCTGTACCACAAACCTGAGGTACCCTTGGTGAGAAGGGTAAATTGGGACATGTGGCCCACTGCGCACTGAACTTCTTGAGACGGGCCCCCACCGTGCCTGAGTCCGCTTGTAAAGCCCCAGCGTCATGCTGAGGACTTTGCGGAGGCGGGAGAGGGCTTTTGTTCCCGGGAACTGGCTGTTTGTTGCAGCCTTTTCCTCTCCCTCTGCCACGGGGCAGAAATGAGGCGCCTTTTGCCCGCTTGCCCTTATGGGGCCGAAAGGACTGCGCCTGATAATACGGCGTCTTCTTAGGTTGAGAAGCTACCTGGGGTAAAAATTTGGATTTTCCAGCAGTTGCCGTGGCTACCAGGTCTGATAGACCTACCCCAAATAACTCCTCCCCCTTATAAGGCAATACTTCCATGTGCCTTTTAGAATCCGCATCACCTGACCACTGCCGCGTCCATAAAACTCTTCTTGCAGAAATGGACAGCGCGCTAACTCTTGATGCCAGTCGGCAAATATCCCTCTAAGCATCACGCATATATAGAAATGCATCCTTCAAATGCTCTATAGTCAGTAATATACTGTCCCTATCTAGGGTATCAATATTTTCAGTCAGGGAATCCGACCACGCCAGGCCCGCACTGCACATCCAGGCTGAGGCGATTGCTGGTCGCAGTATAACACCCGTGTGAGTGTATATACATTTTAGGATATTCTCCAGCTTTCTATCGGCAGGTTCCTTTAGGGCGGCCGTATCAGGAGAGGGTAGTGCTACCTGTTTAGACAAGCGTGTGAGCGCTTTATCCACCCTAGGGGGTGTTTCCCAACGTGCCCTATCCTCTGGCGGGAAAGGGTACGATGCCAATAACCTTTTAGGAATTATCAGTTTTTTATCAGGGGAAACCCACGCCTCATCACACACTTCATTTAATTCCTCGGATACAGGAAAAACTACAGTCAGTTTTTTCTCACCAAACATAATACCCTTTTTAGTGGTACTTGTATTATCAGAGATATGCAATACATTTTTCATTGCTTCAATCATGTAACGTGTGGCCCTAGTGGAAGTCACGTTTGTCTCCTCATCATCGACACTGGAGTCAGTATCCGTGTCTGTGTCTGCCATTTGAGGTAACGGGCGTTTTAAAGCCCCTGATGGCGTTTGAGACCCCTGGAGAGGCACAAGCTGAGTAGCCGGCTGTCTCATGTCGTCAACTGTCTGTCGTAAAGAGCTGACACTGTCACGCAATTCCTTCCATAAGCTCATCCACTCAGGTGTCGACTCCCTAGGGGGTGACAACTCTATAATAGGCAATTGCTCCGCCTCCATCTCATTTTCCTCCTCAAACATGTCGACACAATCGTACCGACACACCGCACACACACAGGGAATGCTCTGATAGAGGACAGGACCCCACTAGCCCTTTGGGGAGACAGAGGGAGAGTATGCCAGCACACACCAGAGCGCTATATATAGACAGGAATACCACTATAAAATGTGCTTTTCCCTTTATAGCTGCTGTTAGTATTAAAACTGCGCCAAATTAGTGCCCCCCTCTCTTTTTTACCCTTTTCTGTAGTGCAGGACTGCAGGGGAGAGTCAGGGAGACGTCCTTCCAGCGGAGCTGTGATGGAAAATGGCGCCCGTGTGCTGAGGAGATAGGCTCCGCCCCCTTCTCGGCGGCCTTTTCTCCCGCTTTTTGGTGAGTTCTGGCAGGGGTTAAAATACATCCATATAGCCCTGGGGGTTATATGTGGTGTATTTATGCCAGCCAAGGTGTTTACATTGCTGCTCAGGGCGCCCCCCCCCTAGCGCCCTGCACCCTCAGTGACCGAAGTGTGAAGTGTGCCTGAGTAACAATGGCGCACAGCTGCAGTGCTGTGCGCTACCTTGTTGAAGACTGATGTCTTCTGCCGCCGATTTTTCCGGACCTCTTCTTGCTTCTGGCTCTGTAAGGGGGCCGGCGGCGCGGCTCTGGGACCGAGCTCCGAGGCTGGGCCTGTGTTCGGTCCCTCTGGAGCTAATGGTGTCCAGTAGCCTAAGAAGCCCAAGCTGGCTGCAAGCAGGCAGGTTCGCTTCTTCTCCCCTTAGTCCCTCGATGCAGTGAGCCTGTTGCCAGCAGGTCTCACTGAAAATAAAAAAACCTAAAACTAAACTTTCACTAAGAAGCTCAGGAGAGCCCCTAGTGTGCACCCTTCTCGGCCGGGCACAAAAATCTAACTGAGGCTTGGAGGAGGGTCATAGGGGGAGGAGCCAGTGCACACCAGGTAGTCCTAAAGCTTTACTTTTGTGCCCAGTCTCCTGCGGAGCCGCTATTCCCCATGGTCCTTACGAAGTTCCCAGCATCCACTAGGACGTCAGAGAAAAGTTTTATTACATCCATCCACACAAACATACATACATACTTACCTTATGTTCACACGCAGGTCGGTCCACTTGTCCAGTAGAATCCATGGGGTACCTGTTGAATAAATTATACTCACCAGATCCAGGGTACCAGGCTCCTCGGATAATCCTTTTGTAATCCACGTACTTGATTAAAAAAATAAAACGGAGACCCGAGCCACGCACTGAAAGGGGACCCATGTTTTCACATGGGTCCCCTTTCCCCGAATGCCAGAAACCCACTCTGCCTGATGTCTAAGTGGGTTTCTTCAGCCAATCAGGGAGCGCCACGTTGTAGCACCCTCCTGATCGGCTGTGTGCTCCTGTACTGTCTGACAGGCGGCACACGGCAGTGTTACAATGTAGCGCCTATGCGCTCCATTGTAACCAATGGTGGGAACTTTCTGCTCAGCGGTTGACCGAAAGTGACCTCACCGCTGAGCAGAAAGTTCCCACCATTGGTTACAATGGAGCGCATAGGCGCTACATTGTAACACTGCCGTGTGCCGCCTGTCAGACAGTACAGGAGCACACAGCCGATCAGGAGGGTGCTACAACGTGGCGCTCCCTGATTGGCTGAAGAAATCCACTTAGACATCAGTTAGAGTGGGTTTCTGGCATTCGGGGAAAGGGGACCCATGTGAAAACATGGGTCCCCTTTCAGTGCGTGGCTCGGGTCTCCGTTTTATTTTTTTAATCAAGTACGTGGATTACAAAAGGATTATCCGAGGAGCCTGGTACCCTGGATCTGGTGAGTATAATTTATTCAACAGGTACCCCATGGATTCTACTGGAGAAGAGGACCGACCTGCGTGTGAACATAAGGTAAGTATGTATGTATGTTTGTGTGGATGGATGTAATAAAACTTTACTTTCAAGGTGTGTGTGTATTGTCTTTTTTTGGGTATTTTTTTAGTAGTAGTACTACAGGTACCAGCGGGCCCGTTTTTCCGCCGCATGCTGGTACTTGTGGTTCTCCAAGTACCAGCTTGTGGGGGAGGCTTGCTGGGACTTGTAGTACTGCTACTAAAAACAATATTCATAACTATCAACAAAGGCTATCAGCCCCCCATACGCAGCCCATTGGATGGGGGGGACAGCCTCGGGCTTCACCCCTGACCCTTGGGTGGCTGGGGGGGACGGACCCCTTGATTGAAGGGGTCCCCACTCCCCCAGGGTACCCCGGCCAGAGGTGACTAGTTGGATATTTGATGCCACGGCCGCAGGGCACGGTATAAAAGTGACCCCCGGCTGTGGCATTATCTGTCCAGCTAGTGGAGCCCGATGCTGGTTTTAAAAATACGGGGGACCCCTACGCTTTTTGTCCCCCGCATTTTTGGAACCAGGACCAGGCGCAGAGCCCGATGCTGGTTGCTTAAATATGGGGGAACCCCTGTCCATTTTTTTTACCATATTTCTGCAACCAGGATCGGCTCAAAGAGCCCGAGGCTGGTTTGCCTTAGGAGGGGGGACCCCACGCAATTTTTTTTTAACATTTAAACTTTTTTTTTTTTTTAAACAAAGTGCACAATGAAGCCCAGCACGGATCTCTCAGATCCGGCCGAGATTCATTGTATTAAAGTCGGCAGTGTTTTACAAGTCACTCACGTAAAACACTGCCTAAAAAAACGAATGACATCGACATCGGAAAACCCGAAAATGCAGAATAGTAAATTAGTCGTAATAAATTCAAAAAGTTGCAGTTTTACACTTTCGATGTCATTCGTGATTATTCTCCCACCAAATCGGGAGAATTACGAATGTTAGTAAATATACCCCTGTGTCGCGAGACTACAGGCCTCCATTACCCAGCATGCTCTCCACGGGGACGTCCTGCTGCATGTGCCAATACTGTGACGCCCATCACTTCGCCTTCACGCCAGCCTGTTCCCAGAATACAGGCTTTCCATTACCCAGCATGCTCTCCCCGGGGACGTCCTGCTGCATGTGCCAATACTGTGATGCCCATCACTTCGCCTTCACGCCAGCCTGTTCCCAGAATACAGGCTGTCATTACCCAGCATGCTCTCCGCGGGGGATGTCCTGCTGCATGTTCCAATACTGTGACGCCCATCACTGCGCCTCCATGCCAGCCTGTTCCCAGACTACAGGCCTCCATTACCCAGTATACTCTCCCCGGGGACGTCCTGCTGCATGTGCCAATACTGTGACGCCCATCACTGCGCCTCCACACCAGCCTGTTCCCAGAATACAGGCCTCCATTACCCAGCATTCTCTCAGCGAGGGATGTTCTGCTGCATGTGCCAATACTGTGACGCTTATCACTGCGCCTCCCCACCAGCCTGTTCCCAGAATACAGGCCTCCATTACCCAGCATGCTCATCGCGGGGGATGTTCTGCTGCATGTGCCAATACTGTGACGCCTATCACTGCGCCTCCACACCAGCCTGTTCCCAGACTACAGGGCTCCATTTCCCAGCATGCTCTCCGCGGGGGACATCCTGCTGCATGTGCCAATACTGTGACGATGCTCATCACTGCGCCTCCATGCCAGCCTGTTCCCAGACTACAAACCTCCATTACCCAGCATTCTCTCAGCGAGGGATGTTCTGCTGCATGTGCCAATACTGTGACGCCCATCACTGCGCCTCCACGCCAGCCTGTTCCCAGACTACAGGCCTCCATTACCAAGCATACTCTCCCCGGGGACGTCCTGCTGCATGTGCCAATACTGTGACGCCCATCACTGCGCCTCCACACCAGCCTGTTCCAAGAATACAGGCCTCCATTACCCAGCATTCTCTCAGCGAGGGATGTTCTGCTGCATGTGCCAATACTGTGACGCCCATCACTGCGCCTCCACACCAGCCTGTTCCCAGACTACAGGGCTCCATTTCCCAGCATGCTCTTCGCGGGGTATGTTCTGCTGCATGTGCCAATACTGTGACGCCCATCACTGCGCCTCCATGCCAGCCTGTTCCCAGACTACAAACCTCCATTACCCAGCATTCTCTCAGCGAGGGATGTTCTGCTGCATGTGCTAATACTGCGACGCCCATCACTGCGCCTCCACGCCAGCCTGTTCCCAGACTACAGGCCTCCATTACCCAGCATACTCTCCCCGGGGACGTCCTGCTGCATGTGCCAATACTGTGACGCCCATCACTGCGCCTCCACACCAGCCTGTTCCCAGAATACAGGCCTCCATTACCCAGCATTCTCTCAGCGAGGGATGTTCTGCTGCATGTGCCAATACTGTGACGCCCATCACTGCGCCTCCACACCAGCCTGTTCCCAGACTACAGGGCTCCATTTCCCAGCATGCTCTCCGCGGGGGATGTTCTGCTGCATGTGCCAATACTGTGACGCCCATCACTGCGCCTCCACACCAGCCTGTTCCCAGAATACAGGCCTCCATTACCCAGCATGCTCATCGCGGGGGATGTTCTGCTGCATGTGCCAATACTGTGACGCCTATCACTGCGCCTCCACACCAGCCTGTTCCCAGACTACAGGGCTCCATTTCCCAGCATGCTCTCCGCGGGGGACATCCTGCTGCATGTGCCAATACTGTGACGATGCTCATCACTGCGCCTCCATGCCAGCCTGTTCCCAGACTACAAACCTCTAGTGTTCACTCTAGGAGTGAAATGGGGCAGGGCGCCGGGCTCAGCGGGGGCACACGTGTGCGCGCGGCGAAGCCGCGCGCGTGCCCGAAATGGGGGCGTGGCCACGCAAATTAGGGGGCGTGGTCACGCCTCCGTCATTTTAGGGGGCGGTGCGGCCCACAGACGCTACTATAGAGAGCGTCTGTGGCCGGCGACGTCACTGTTGGGGGCGTGCCCAGCACCTCCGTCGGTGCTGGGCTTCCCCCAGCCCTCTCCCAATGCGTAAATGGATGCCGCGCGCATGCGCACGGCATCTATACACGCCGGGAGGGCAGGGAGCGGGCAGCTGTTATAGCAGGGCGCCGCAAAAGGGCAGGGCGGGTTTTGCCTGTTAAAAAACGGGCAGGGCGCGGCGCCCTGCTAAAACAGCCTAGAGGGAACACTAAACCTCCATTACCCAGCATTCTCTCAGCGAGGGATGTTCTGCTGCATGTGCCAATACTGTGACGCCCATCACTGCGCCTCCACGCCAGCCTGTTCCCAGACTACAGGCCTCCATTACCCAGCATACTCTCCCCGGGGACGTCCTGCTGCATGTGCCAATACTGTGACGCCCATCACTGCGCCTCCACACCAGCCTGTTCCCAGAATACAGGCCTCCATTACCCAGCATGCTCTACGCGGGGGATGTTCTGCTGCATGTGCCAATACTGTGACGCCCATCACTGCGCCTCCACACCAGCCTGTTCCCAGACTACAGGGATCCATTTCCCAGCATGCTCTCCGCGGGGGATGTTCTGCTGCATGTGCCAATACTGTGACGCCCATCACTGCGCCTCCACACCAGCCTGTTCCCAGAATACAGGCCTCCATTACCCAGCATGCTCATCGCGGGGGATGTTCTGCTGCATGTGCCAATACTGTGACGCCTATCACTGCGCCTCCACACCAGCCTGTTCCCAGACTACAGGGCTCCATTTCCCAGCATGCTCTCCGCGGGGGACATCCTGCTGCATGTGCCAATACTGTGACGATGCTCATCACTGCGCCTCCATGCCAGCCTGTTCCCAGACTACAAACCTCCATTACCCAGCATTCTCTCAGCGAGGGATGTTCTGCTGCATGTGCCAATACTGTGACACCCATCACTGCGCCTCCACGCCAGCCTGTTCCCAGACTACAGGCCTCCATTACCCAGCATACTCTCCCCGGGGACGTCCTGCTGCATGTGCCAATACTGTGACGCCCATCACTGCGCCTCCACACCAGCCTGTTCCCAGAATACAGGCCTCCATTACCCAGCATGCTCTACGCGGGGGATGTTCTGCTGCATGTGCCAATACTGTGACGCCCATCACTGCGCCTCCACACCAGCCTGTTCCCAGACTACAGGGCTCCATTTCCCAGCATGCACTCCGCGGGGGATGTTCTGCTGCATGTGCCAATACTGTGACGCCCATCACTGCGCCTCCACACCAGCCTGTTCCCAGAATACAGGCCTCCATTACCCAGCATGCTCATCGCGGGGGATGTTCTGCTGCATGTGCCAATACTGTGACGCCTATCACTGCGCCTCCACACCAGCCTGTTCCCAGACTACAGGGCTCCATTTCCCAGCATGCTCTCCGCGGGGGACATCCTGCTGCATGTGCCAATACTGTGACGATGCTCATCACTGCGCCTCCATGCCAGCCTGTTCCCAGACTACAAACCTCCATTACCCAGCATTCTCTCAGCGAGGGATGTTCTGCTGCATGTGCCAATACTGTGACGCCCATCACTGCGCCTCCACGCCAGCCTGTTCCCAGACTACAGGCCTCCATTAACCAGCATACTCTCCCCGGGGACGTCCTGCTGCATGTGCCAATACTGTGACGCCCATCACTGCGCCTCCACACCAGCCTGTTCCCAGAATACAGGCCTCCATTACCCAGCATGTTCTACGCGGGGGATGTTCTGCTGCATGTGCCAATACTGTGACGCCCATCACTGCGCCTCCACACCAGCCTGTTCCCAGACTACAGGGATCCATTTCCCAGCATGCTCTCCGCGGGGGATGTTCTGCTGCATGTGCCAATACTGTGACGCCCATCACTGCGCCTCCACACCAGCCTGTTCCCAGAATACAGGCCTCCATTACCCAGCATGCTCATCGCGGGGGATGTTCTGCTGCATGTGCCAATACTGTGACGCCTATCACTGCGCCTCCACACCAGCCTGTTCCCAGACTACAGGGCTCCATTTCCCAGCATGCTCTCCGCGGGGGACATCCTGCTGCATGTGCCAATACTGTGACGATGCTCATCACTGCGCCTCCATGCCAGCCTGTTCCCAGACTACAAACCTCCATTACCCAGCATTCTCTCAGCGAGGGATGTTCTGCTGCATGTGCCAATACTGTGACGCCCATCACTGCGCCTCCACGCCAGCCTGTTCCCAGACTACAGGCCTCCATTACCCAGCATACTCTCCCCGGGGACGTCCTGCTGCATGTGCCAATACTGTGACGCCCATCACTGCGCCTCCACACCAGCCTGTTCCCAGAATACAGGCCTCCATTACCCAGCATGCTCTACGCGGGGGATGTTCTGCTGCATGTGCCAATACTGTGACGCCCATCACTGCGCCTCCACACCAGCCTGTTCCCAGACTACAGGGCTCCATTTCCCAGCATGCACTCCGCGGGGGATGTTCTGCTGCATGTGCCAATACTGTGACGCCCATCACTGCGCCTCCACACCAGCCTGCTCCCAGAATACAGGCCTCCATTACCCAGCATGCTCTCCGCGGGGGATGTTCTGCTGCATGTGCCAATACTGTGACGCCTATCACTGCGCCTCCACACCAGCCTGTTCCCAGACTACAGGGCTCCATTTCCCAGCATGCTCTCCGCGGGGGACATCCTGCTGCATGTGCCAATACTGTGACGATGCTCATCACTGCGCCTCCATGCCAGCCTGTTCCCAGACTACAAACCTCCATTACCCAGCATTCTCTCAGCGAGGGATGTTCTGCTGCATGTGCCAATACTGTGACGCCCATCACTGCGCCTCCACGCCAGCCTGTTCCCAGACTACAGGCCTCCATTACCCAGCATACTCTCCCCGGGGACGTCCTGCTGCATGTGCCAATACTGTGACGCCCATCACTGCGCCTCCACACCAGCCTGTTCCCAGAATACAGGCCTCCATTACCCAGCATGCTCTACGCGGGGGATGTTCTGCTGCATGTGCCAATACTGTGACGCCCATCACTGCGCCTCCACACCAGCCTGTTCCCAGACTACAGGGCTCCATTTCCCAGCATGCACTCCGCGGGGGATGTTCTGCTGCATGTGCCAATACTGTGACGCCCATCACTGCGCCTCCACACCAGCCTGCTCCCAGAATACAGGCCTCCATTACCCAGCATGCTCTCCGCGGGGGATGTTCTGCTGCATGTGCCAATACTGTGACGCCTATCACTGCGCCTCCACACCAGCCTGTTCCCAGACTACAGGGCTCCATTTCCCAGCATGCTCTCCGCGGGGGACATCCTGCTGCATGTGCCAATACTGTGACGATGCTCATCACTGCGCCTCCATGCCAGCCTGTTCCCAGACTACAAACCTCCATTACCCAGCATTCTCTCAGCGAGGGATGTTCTGCTGCATGTGCCAATACTGTGACGCCCATCACTGCGCCTCCACGCCAGCCTGTTCCCAGACTACAGGCCTCCATTACCCAGCATACTCTCCCCGGGGACGTCCTGCTGCATGTGCCAATACTGTGACGCCCATCACTGCGCCTCCACACCAGCCTGTTCCCAGAATACAGGCCTCCATTACCCAGCATGTTCTACGCGGGGGATGTTATGCTGCATGTGCCAATACTGTGACGCCCATCACTGCGCCTCCACACCAGCCTGTTCCCAGACTACAGGGCTCCATTTCCCAGCATGCTCTTCGCGGGGGATGTTCTGCTGCATGTGCCAATACTGTGACGCCCATCACTGCGCCTCCATGCCAGCCTGTTCCCAGACTACAAACCTCCATTACCCAGCATTCTCTCAGCGAGGGATGTTCTGCTGCATGTGCTAATACTGTGACGCCCATCACTGCGCCTCCACGCCAGCCTGTTCCCAGAATACAGGCCTCCATTACCCAGCATGCTCTCCACGGGGGATGTCCTGCTGCATGTGCCAATACTGTGACGCCCATCACTGCGCCTCCACGCCAGCCTGTTCCCAGAATACAGGGCTCCATTTCCCAGCATGCTCTCCACGGGGGATGTCCTGCTGCATGTGCCAATACTGTGACGCCCATCACTTCGCCTTCACGCCAGCCTGTTCCCAGAATACAGGCCTCCATTACCCAGCATACTCTCCGCGGGGGATGTTCTGCTGCATGTGCCAATACTGTGTCGCCCATCACTGCGCCTCCACGCCAGCCTGTTCCCAGAATACAGGCCTCCATTACCCAGCATGCTCTCTGTGGGGGACGTACTACTGCATGTGCCAATTTGTATTACATGTGAAACTAAAAGACCTACGTTGTACAAGCTAAACATAATACCAATATACTGCCAATAGCTGCCAGTCACAGACACGGTGCAGGCATTGCAGCAGTTACCATGGCTGCCATGTCAGTAAGTAGCAGAATGGCCGAGCTGCTAGGGCTCATGTCATATAACACTAAAAATTGTAATTAAAAATGACTTCACCAACCTTGCTAGTAGCTCCCAGGACCCATGGCCCCAAATGGCGAACGAACGAGTGTGAAACACAAGATGGCGGCGGCTCCTCCTTCCTGCGTCCGCATCAACTTTAAGCGAGCCAGCGGCACACTGAGCAATGGGGGCGGGGTGAGGGAAGTCCAGAGAGGCGGGAATGTCACTCTGTGGGCAGAGGCTACTGGGGGCGGGGCCGGCAGCCGTCAGAGCAAGGGGGGCGGGGCGAGTAATGTTCTGACCCCGCGCGGGAGAGGCGGGAATGTCACTCAGCGGGCTGCTGCTGCTAGGGGGCGGAGCCGGGGACGTCAGAGCAATAGGGACGGGGCGAATAATGGCCTGAACCCGCGCGAGAGAGGCGGGAATGTCACTGACTGGGAGGCTGCTGCTGGGGGTGGAGCCGGCGGCGGTGGGCGTGGTGGGGTAAGTGATGCCCTTATCCCGCGGGGGAGAGACGGCGCAGAGTGCGGCCAGGCTGCGTGTGAAAACGCCATAACGCCGTCACGTGATGTGAGTCTACAGCTATAATAATAGCATTAGTCCATTATAGATTACATGAGGCATAACATGGGTGTAGAAAGAACTACAAGTCCCAGCACACCATGGCAGCTTTATGTATGCTGGTTTTAGTATTTGCACAATTACCAGAGATAGCCGCAGCTTGCTGTACTGTACACTACTGAGGCGCCCTGTGGTGGTGTGTTGCTGTGTATAGTAACCAGGGTGGCTGAAGTTCAGGGGCCCCCGGGGCCAGGGCCTGGGCTATAAGTTTCACTATCCGCGTGGACATGTATGCGTGGCGTGGGTACACTTATTAGCGTACAGAACTGACGGTTAATGATGTCCTGAAGCGGTTTCATTATGTGTATTCATTATGTATTCCCATGTGCTGAACATAAACAAATCAGAGCTGTTGCTGTGTATAGTAATCAGAGTTGTTGCTGTGTATAGTAATCAGAGTAGTTGCTGTGTATAGTAATCAGAGTTGTTGCTGTGTATAGTAGTCAGAGTTGTTGCTGTTGCTGTGTATAGTAATCAGAGTTGTTGTGTATAGTAATCAGAGTTGCTGTGTATAGTAATCAGAGTAGTTGCTGTGTATAGTAATCAAAGTTGTTGCTGTGTATAGTAGTCAGAGTTGTTGCTGTGTATAGTAATCAGAGTTGTTGCTGTGTATAGTAATCAGAGTTGTTGCTGTGTATACTAATCAGAGTTGTTGCTGTGTATACTAATCAGAGTTGTTGCTGTTTATAGTAGTCAGAGTTGTTGCTGTGTATAGTAGTCAGAGTTGTTGCTGTGTATAGTAGTCAGAGTTGTTGCTGTGTATAGTAATCAGAGTTGTTGCTGTGTATAGTAATCAGAGTTGTTGCTGTGTATAGTAGTCAGAGTTGTTGCTGTGTATAGTAATCAGAGTTGTTGCTGTGTATAGTAATCAGAGTTGTTGCTGTGTATAGTAGTCAGAGTTGTTGCTGTGTATAGTAATCAGAGTTGTTGCTGTGTATAGTAGTCAGAGTTGTTGCTGTGTATAGTAGTCAGAGATGTTGCTGTGTATAGTAATCAGAGTTGTTGCTGTGTATAGTAATCAGAGTTGTTGCTGTGTATAGTAGTCAGAGTTGTTGCTGTGTATAGTAATCAGAGTTGTTGCTGTGTATAGTAATCAGAGTTGTTGCTGTGTATAGTAATCAGAGTTGTTGCTGTGTATAGTAATCAGAGTAGTTGCTGTGTATAGTAATCAGAGTTGTTGTGTATAGTAATCAGAGTTGCTGTGTATAGTAATCAGAGTAGTTGCTGTGTATAGTAATCAAAGTTGTTGCTGTGTATAGTAGTCAGAGTTGTTGCTGTGTATAGTAATCAGAGTTGTTGCTGTGTATAGTAATCAGAGTTGTTGCTGTGTATACTAATCAGAGTTGTTGCTGTGTATACTAATCAGAGTTGTTGCTGTTTATAGTAGTCAGAGTTGTTGCTGTGTATAGTAGTCAGAGTTGTTGCTGTGTATAGTAGTCAGAGTTGTTGCTGTGTATAGTAATCAGAGTTGTTGCTGTGTATAGTAATCAGAGTTGTTGTTGTGTATAGTAGTCAGAGTTGTTGCTGTGTATAGTAATCAGAGTTGTTGCTGTGTATAGTAGTCAGAGTTGTTGCTGTGTATAGTAGTCAGAGTTGTTGCTGTGTATAGTAATCAGAGTTGTTGCTGTGTATAGTAATCAGAGTTGTTGCTGTGTATAGTAGTCAGAGTTGTTGCTGTGTATAGTAATCAGAGTTGTTGCTGTGTATAGTAATCAGAGTTGTTGCTGTGTATAGTAATCAGAGTTGTTACTGTGTATAGTAATCAGAGTCGCTGTGTATAGTAATCAGAGTCGTTGCTGTGTATAGTAGTCAGAGTTGTTGCTGTGTATATTAATCAGAGTTGTTGCTGTGTATAGTAGTCAGAGTTGTTGCTGTGTATAGTAATCAGAGTTGTTGTGTATAGTAATCAGCGTTGCTGTGTATAGTAATCAGAGTCGCTGTGTGTAGTAATCAGAGTCGTTGCTGTGTATAGTAGTCAGAGTTGTTGCTGTGTATAGTAATCAGAGTTGTTGCTGTGTATAGTAATCAGCGTCGTTGCTGTGTATAGTAATCAGAGTTGTTGCTGTGTATAGTAATCAGAGTTGTTGCTGTGTATAGTAATCAGCGTCGTTGCTGTTGCTGTGTATAGTAATCAGAGTTGTTGCTGTGTATAGTACTCAGCGTCGTTGCTGTGTATAGTAATCAGAGTCGTTGCTGTTGCTGTGTATAGTACTCAGCGTCGTTGCTGTGAATAGTACTCAGCGTCGTTGCTGTGTATAGTAATCAAAGTTGTTGCTGTGTATAGTACTCAGCGTCGTTGCTGTGTATAGTAATCAGAGTCGTTGCTGTTGCTGTGTATAGTACTCAGCGTCGTTGCTGTGAATAGTACTCAGCGTCGTTGCTGTGTATAGTAATCAGAGTTGTTGCTGTGTATAGTACTCAGCGTCGTTGCTGTGTATAGTACTCAGCGTCGTTGCTGTGTATAGTAATCAGAGTTGTTGCTGTGTATAGTACTCAGCGTCGTTGCTGTGAATAGTACTCAGCGTCGTTGCTGTGTATAGTAATCAGAGTTGTTGCTGTGTATAATAATCAGCGTCGTTGCTGTTGCTGTGTATAGTACTCAGCGTCGTTGCTGTGTATAGTAATCAGAGTTGTTGCTGTTGCTGTGTATAGTACTCAGCGTCGTTGCTGTGAATAGTACTCAGCGTCGTTGCTGTGTATAATAATCAGAGTTGTTGCTGTTGCTGTGTATAGTACTCAGCGTCGTTGCTGTGAATAGTACACAGCGTCGTTGCTGTGTATAGTAATCAGAGTTGTTGCTGTGTATAGTAATTAGAGTTGTTGCTGTGTATAGTACTCAGCGTCGTTGCTGTGTATAGTAATCAGAGTTGTTGCTGTGTATAGTAATCGGCATCGTTGCTGTGAATAGTAATCAGAGTTGTTGCTGCTGTGTATAGTAATCAGAGTTGTTGCTGTTGCTGTGTATAGTAATCAGAGTTGTTGCTGTGTATAGTAATCAGCGTCGTTGCTGTGTATAGTAATCAGAGTTGTTGCTGTTGCTGTGTATAATAATCAGCGTTTTTGCTGTTGCTGTGTATAGTAATCAGAGTTGTTGCTGTGTATAGTAATCAGAGTTGTTGCTATGTATAGTAATCAGCGTCGTTGCTGTGTATAGTAATCAGAGTTGTTGCTGTGTATAGTAATCAGAGTTGTTGCTGTGTATAGTAATCAGCGTCGTTGCTGTTGCTGTGTATAGTAAATAAGAATTTACTTACCGATAATTCTATTTCTCATAGTCCGTAGTGGATGCTGGGAACTCCGAAAGGACCATGGGGAATAGCGGCTCCGCAGGAGACTAGGCACAAAAGTAAAAGCTTTAGGACTACCTGGTGTGCACTGGCTCCTCCCCCTATGACCCTCCTCCAAGCCTCAGTTAGGATACTGTGCCCGGACGAGCGTACACAATAAGGATGGATTTTGAATCCCGGGTAAGACTCATACCAGCCACACCAATCACACCGTACAACTTGTGATCTGAACCCAGTTAACAGCATGATAACAGAGGAGCCTCTGAAAAGATGGCTCACAACAATAATAACCCGATTTTTGTAACAATAACTATGTACAAGTATTGCTGACAATCCGCACTTGGGATGGGCGCCCAGCATCCACTACGGACTATGAGAAATAGAATTATCGGTAAGTAAATTCTTATTTTCTCTGACGTCCTAGTGGATGCTGGGAACTCCGAAAGGACCATGGGGATTATACCAAAGCTCCCAAACGGGCGGGAGAGTGCGGATGACTCTGCAGCACCGAATGAGAGAACTCCAGGTCCTCCTCAGCCAGGGTATCAAATTTGTAGAATTTAGCAAACGTGTTTGCCCCTGACCAAGTAGCTGCTCGGCAAAGTTGTAAAGCCGAGACCCCTCGGGCAGCCGCCCAAGAAGAGCCCACTTTCCTTGTGGAATGGGCTTTTACAGATTTTGGCTGTGGCAGGCCTGCCACAGAATGTGCAAGCTGAATTGTACTACAAATCCAACGAGCAATAGTCTGCTTTGAAGCAGGAGCACCCAGCTTGTTGGGTGCATACAGGATAAACAGCGAGTCAGATTTTCTGACTCCAGCCGTCCTGGAAACATATATTTTCAGGGCCCTGACTACGTCCAGCAACTTGGAATCCTCCAAGTCCCTAGTAGCCGCAGGTACCACAATAGGCTGGTTTAAGTGAAACGCTGAAACCACCTTAGGGAGAAATTGAGGACGAGTCCTCAATTCTGCCCTGTCCGTATGAAAAATTAGGTAAGGGCTTTTATAGGATAAAGCCGCCAATTCTGAGACACGCCTGGCTGAAGCCAGGGCTAACAGCATTACCACTTTCCATGTGAGATATTTTAAGTCCACAGTGGTGAGTGGTTCAAACCAATGTGATTTTAGGAACCCCAAAACTACATTGAGATCCCAAGGTGCCACTGGAGGCACAAAAGGAGGCTGTATATGCAGTACCCCCTTGACAAACGTCTGAACTTCAGGAACTGAAGCTAGTTCTTTCTGGAAGAAAATCGACAGGGCCGAAATTTGAACCTTAATGGATCCTAATTTTAGGCCCATAGACAGTCCTGTTTGCAGGAAATGCAGGAAACGACCCAGTTGAAATTCCTCTGTAGGGGCCTTCCTGGCCTCACACCACGCAACATATTTACGCCAAATACGGTGATAATGTTGCACAGTTACATCCTTCCTGGCTTTGATCAGGGTAGGGATGACTTCATCCGGAATGCCTTTTTCCTTCAGGATCCGGCGTTCAACCGCCATGCCGTCAAACGCAGCCGCGGTAAGTCTTGGAACAGACAGAGTCCCTGCTGGAGCAGATCCTTTCTTAGAGGTAGAGGCCACGGGTCCTCCGTGAGCATCTCTTGAAGTTCCGGGTACCAAGTCCTTCTTGGCCAATCCGGAGCCACGAGTATAGTCCTTACTCCTCTCCTTCTTATGATTCTCAGTACCTTGGGTATGAGAGGCAGAGGAGGGAACACATACACTGACTGGTACACCCACGGTGTTACCAGAGCGTCCACAGCTATTGCCTGAGGGTCCCTTGACCTGGCGCAATATCTGTCTAGTTTTTTGTTGAGGCGGGACGCCATCATGTCCTCCTTTGGTTTTTCCCAACGGTTCACAATCATGTGGAAGACTTCTGGGTGAAGCCCCCACTCCCCCGGGTGGAGGTCGTGTCTGCTGAGGAAGTCTGCTTCCCAGTTGTCCACTCCCGGAATGAACACTGCTGACAGTGCTATCACATGATTTTCCGCCCAGCGAAGAATCCTTGCAACTTCCGTCATTGCCCTCCTGCTTCTTGTGCCGCCCTGTCTGTTTACGTGGGCGACTGCCGTAATGTTGTCCGACTGGATCAACACCGGCTAACCCTGAAGCAGAGGCCTTGCTTGACTTAGGGCATTGTAAATGGCCCTTAGTTCCAGGATATTTATGTGAAATGACGTTTCCATGCTTGACCACAAGCCCTGGAAATTTCTTCCCTGTGTGACTGCTCCCCAGCCTCTCAGGCTGGCATCCGTGGTCACCAGGACCCAGTCCTGAATGCCGAATCTGCGGCCCTCTAGAAGATGAGCACTCTGCAACCACCACAGGAGAGACACCCTTGTCCTTGGAGACAGGGTTATCCGCTGATGCATCTGAAGATGCGATCCGGACCATTTGTCCAGCAGATCCCACTGAAAAGTTCTTGCGTGGAATCTGTCGAATGGAGTCGCTTCGTAAGAAGCCACCATTTTTCCCAGGACCCTTGTGCATTGATGCACTGACACTTGGCCTGGTTTTAGGAGGTTCCTGACTAGCTCGGATAACTCCCTGGCTTTCTCCTCCGGGAGAAACACCTTTTTCTGGACTGTGTCCAGAATCATCCCTAGGAACAGCAGACGTGTCGTCGGAATCAGCTGCGATTTTGGAATATTTAGAATCCACTCGTGCTGTCGTAGTACTACTTGAGATAGTGCTACTCCGACCTCTAACTGTTCCCTGGACCTTGCCCTTATCAGGAGAACGTCCAAGTAAGGGATAATTAAGACGCCTTTTCTTCGAAGAAGAATCATCATTTCGGCCATTACCTTGGTAAAGACCCGGGGTGCCGTGGACAATCCAAACGGCAGCGTCTGAAACTGATAGTGACAGTTCTGTACCACAAACCGGAGGTACCCTTGGTGAGAAGGGCAAATTGGGACATGGAGGTAAGCATCCTTGATGTCCAGAGACACCATATAGTCCCCTTCTTCCAGGTTCGCTATCACTGCTCTGAGTGACTCCATCTTGAATTTGAACCTTTGTATGTAAGTGTTCAAGGATTTCAGATTTAAAATAGGTCTCACCGAGCCGTCCGGCTTCGGTACCACAAACAGCGTGGAATAATACCCCTTTCCCTGTTGTAGGAGGGGTACCTTGATTATCACCTGCTGGGAATACAGCTTGTGAATGGCTTCCAATACCGCCTCCCTGTCGGAGGGAGACGTTGGTAAAGCAGACTTCAGGAACCGGCGAGGGGGAGACGTCTCGAATTCCAATTTGTACCCCTGAGATACTACCTGCAAGATCCAGGGGTCCACTTGCGAGTGAGCCCACTGCGCGCTGAAATTCTTGAGACGGGCCCCCACCGTGCCTGAGTCCGCTTGTAAGGCCCCAGCGTCATGCTGAGGACTTGGCAGAAGCGCGGGAGGGCTTCTGTTCCTGGGAAGAGGCTGCCTGCTGCAGTCTTTTTCCCCTTCCTCTGCCCCGGGGCAGATATGAGTGGCCTTTTGCCCGCTTGCCCTTATGGGGACGAAAGGACTGAGCCTGAAAAGACGGTGTCTTTTTCTGCTGAGAGGTGACCTGGGGTAAAAAGGTGGATTTCCCAGCCGTTGCCGTGGCCACCAGGTCCGATAGACCGACCCCAAATAACTCCTCCCCTTTATACGGCAATACTTCCATATGCCGTTTTATCAATATTTTCAGTCAGGGAATCCGACCAAGCCACCCCAGCACTGCACATCCAGGCTGAGGCGATTGCTGGTCGCAGTATAATACCAGTATGTGTGTATATACTTTTTAGGATATTTTCCAGCTTCCTATCAGCTGGTTCCTTGAGGGCGGCCGTATCAGGAGACGGTAACGCCACTTGTTTTGATAAGCGTGTGAGCGCCTTATCTACCCTAGGGGGTGTTTCCCAACGCGCCCTAACCTCTGGCGGGAAAGGGTATAATGCCAATCATTTTGTAGAAATTAGCAGTTTTTTATCGGGGGAAACCCACGCTTCATCACACACCTCATTTAATTCATCTGATTCTGGAAAAACTACGGGTAGTTTTTTTCACACCCCACATAATACCCTTTTTTGTGGTACTTGTAGTATCAGAAATGTTCAAAACCTCCTTCATTGCCGTGATCATGTAACGTGTGGCCCTACTGGAAAATACGTTTGTTTCCTCACCGTCGACACTGGAGTCAGTGTCCGTGTCTGGGTCTGTGTCGACCATCTGAGGTAACGGGCGCTTTAGAGCCCCTGACGGTGTTTGAGACGCCTGTACAGGTAATAACTGATTTGCCGGCTGTCTCATGTCGTCAACAGTCTTTTGTAAAGTGCTGACGCTATCACGTAATTCCTTCCATAAGACCATCCAGTCAGGTGTCGACTCCCTAGGGGGTGACATCACTATTACAGGCAATTGCTCCGCCTCCATACCATTTTCCTCCTCATACATGTCGACACAACGTACCGACACACAGCACACACACAGGGAATGCTCTGATAGAGGACAGGACCCCACTAGCCCTTTGGGGAGACAGAGGGAGAGTTTGCCAGCACACACCAGAGCGCTATATATAGACAGGAATACCACTATAAAATGTGCTTTTCCCTTTATAGCTGCTGTTAGTATTAAAACTGCGCCATATATATATATATACAGGGATAACCTTATATAAGTGTTTTTCCCTTATATAGCTGCTGTATTGATTTATCTGCCAAATTAGTGCCCCCCCCCTCTCTTGTTTTACCCTGTTTCTGTAGTGCAGGACTGCAGGGGAGAGCCAGGGAGCTTCCCTCCAACGGAGCTGTGAGGGAAAATGGCGCCCGTGTGCTGAGGAGATAGGCTCCGCCCCCTTCTCGGCGGCCTTTCTCCCGCTTTTTTAAGGAAAAACTGGCAGGGGTTAAATGCATCCATATAGCCCAGGAGCTATATGTGATGTATTTTTTGCCATCTAAGGTGTTTTTATTGCGTCTCAGGGCGCCCCCCCCCCCAGCGCCCTGCACCCTCAGTGACCGGAGTGTGAAGTGTGCTGAGAGCAATGGCGCACAGCTGCGGTGCTGTGCGCTACCTTATTGAAGACAGGACGTCTTCTGCCGCCGATTTCCCGGACCTCTTCTGTCTTCTGGCTCTGTAAGGGGGCCGGCGGCGCGGCTCTGGGACCCATCCATGGCTGGGCTTGTGATCGTCCCTCTGGAGCTAATGTCCAGTAGCCTAAGAAGCCCAATCCACTCTGCACGCAGGTGAGTTCGCTTCTTCTCCCCTTAGTCCCTCGGTGCAGTGAACCTGTTGCCAGCAGGATTCACTGAAAATAAAAAACCTATACTTAAACTTTTTCACTAAGCAGCTCAGGAGAGCCACCTAGTGTGCACCCTTCTCGTTCGGGCACAAAAATCTAACTGAGGCTTGGAGGAGGGTCATAGGGGGAGGAGCCAGTGCACGCCAGGTAGTCCTAAAGCTTTTACTTTTGTGCCCAGTCTCCTGCGGAGCCGCTATTCCCCATGGTCCTTTCGGAGTTCCCAGCATCCACTAGGACGTCAGAGAAATCAGAGTTGTTGCTGTTGCTGTGTATAGTAATCAGAGTCGTTGCTGTGTATAGTAGTCAGAGTTGTTGCTGTGTATAGTAATCAGAGTTGTTGCTGTGTATAGTAATCAGCGGCGTTGCTGTGTATAGTAATCAGAGTTGTTGCTGTGTATAGTACTCAGCGTCGTTGCTGTGTATAGTAATCAGAGTCATTGCTGTTGCTGTGTATAGTACTCAGCGTCGTTGCTGTGAATAGTACTCAGCGTCGTTGCTGTGTATAGTAATCAGAGTTGTTGCTGTGTATAGTACTCAGCGTCGTTGCTGTGTATAGTACTCAGCGTCGTTGCTGTGTATAGTAATCAGAGTTGTTGCTGTGTATCGTACTCAGCGTCGTTGCTGTGTATATTAATCAGAGTCGTTGCTGTTGCTGTGTATAGTACTCAGCGTCGTTGCTGTGAATAGTACTCAGCGTCGTTGCTGTGTATAGTAATCAGAGTTGTTGCTGTGTATAGTACTCAGCGTCGTTGCTGTGTATAGTACTCAGCGTCGTTGCTGTGTATAGTAATCAGAGTTGTTGCTGTGTATAGTACTCAGCGTCGTTGCTGTGAATAGTACTCAGCGTCGTTACTGTGTATAGTAATCAGAGTTGTTGCTGTGTATAATAATCAGCGTTGTTGCTGTTGCTGTGTATAGTACTCAGCGTCGTTGCTGTGTATAGTAATCAGAGTTGTTGCTGTGTATAGTACTCAGCGTCGTTGCTGTGAATAGTACTCAGCGTCGTTGCTGTGTATAGTAATCAGAGTTGTTGCTGTTGCTGTGTATAGTACTCAGCGTCGTTGCTGTGAATAGTACTCAGCGTCGTTGCTGTGTATAGTAATCAGAGTTGTTGCTGTGTATAGTAATCAGAGTTGTTGCTGTGTATAGTACTCAGCGTCGTTGCTGTGTATAGTAATCAGAGTTGTTGCTGTGTATAGTAATCAGAGTTGTTGCTGTGTATAGTAATCGGCGTCGTTGCTGTGAATAGTAATCAGAGTTGTTGCTGTTGCTGTGTATAGTAATCAGAGTTGTTGCTGTGTATAGTAATCAGAGTTGTTGCTATGTATAGTAATCAGCGTCGTTGCTGTGTATAGTAATCAGAGTTGTTGCTGTGTATAGTAATCAGAGTTGTTGCTGTGTATAGTAATCAGAGTTGTTGCTGTGTATAGTAATCAGAGTTGTTGCTGTGTATAGTAATCAGAGTTGTTGCTGTGTATAGTAATCAGAGTTGTTGCTGCTGTTGCTGTGTATAATAATCAGCGTTGTTGCTGTTGCTGTGTATAGTAATCAGAGTTGTTGCTGTGTATAATAATCAGCGTCGTTGCTGTGTATAGTAATCAGAGTTGTTGCTGTGTATAGTAATCAGCGTCGTTGCTATTGCTGTGTATAGTAATCAGAGTTGTTGCTGTGTATAGTAATCAGAGTTGTTGCTGTGTATAGTAATCAGAGTTGTTGCTGCTGTTGCTGTGTATAATAATCAGCGTTGTTGCTGTTGCTGTGTATAGTAATCAGAGTTGTTGCTGTGTATAATAATCAGCGTCGTTGCTGTGTATAGTAATCAGCGTCGTTGCTGTGTATAGTAATCAGAGTTGTTGCTGTGTATAGTAATCAGAGTTGTTGCTGTGTATAGTAATCAGAGTTGTTGTTGTTGCTGTTGCTGTGTATAGTAATCAGAGTTGTTGCTGTGTTTTTCCCCTTTTGTTGTTTCCTGCCGGTCAGAGTTGCGAGTTTCTCAGCGAATGTGTGAACGTTCTGGGATTTCCCGTGTTTCAGCACCTGCAGGAATCTCTCTTCCTTCCTACCCGGTCTTCCATTAATTCCTGCAACTACGGCTTTTATCTTGTAACTCCTAAGTAGACTCCACACACTGTGGCCTCTCTGCTGGAGAGGATGCCAGGGTGTCATTACCTTATATGTGGTCCTGCTGTCATGTTATTCAGGGATTTCTCATACGTCCTAGAGGATGCTGGGGACACCAAAAGAACCATGGGGTATAGACGGGATCCGCAGGAGACATGGGCACATTAAGACTTTGAAAAAGGGGTGTGCACTGGCTCCTCCCTCTATGCCCCTCCTCCAGACCCCAGTTTTAGAATTGTGCCCAGTGAGACTGGACGCACTACAGGGGAGCTCTACTGAGTTTCTCTGAAAATACTTTTTTGTTAGGTTTTTTATGTTCAGGGAGGCTGCTGGCAACAGTCTCCCTGCTTCGTGGGACTTAGGGGAGCGAAGTATGACCAACTTCCAGTGAGTTCAAGGGCTCTGCTTCTGGCTACAGGACACCATTAGCTCCTGAGGGTTTGATCGCTGGGTACGCTAAGATGCTCGCTCCCGCAGCCGGCCGTCACCCCCTTACAGAGCCAGAAGACAGGTGAGTAGAAGAAGAAAGATGACTTCAGTGACGGCATTTTCCTGAGGTACCGCGCAGCGGACGGACGCTGCGCGCCAAGCTCCCGCTCACACACACAGCACTTCAGGGAGCAGGGCGCGGGGTGGGATTGGGGGGGTGCAACTTAAAATACCTCAGCAAAAGTCTGGCAAGAGGGGACATTGGTGTAAGACACGGTCCTAACCCCCGCCAGTATAATCCATATTATAAAAGAGCGGGACGGAAACACGCCATTAAGGGGGCGGAGCTTCGTTACCACAGCTCGCTCGGCGCCATTTCCTCTATGCTGGCTGCAGAGACGCTGGTCCTTCCTCACACTGCTGAACAAGTATCAGGGTGCAAAACGGGGGGGGGGGGGGGGGGGGGGCAGGTTGTTTGATGCAATATTATATAATATAAAAAGCGCTACAGTTCTGGGGCATTTTAGTTAACGCTTCTGACCCATTGATTTGGCGCTGGGGTGCGAGCTGGCAAATTCCCTCTGTGTCTCTCTGACAGGCTTCTCTGTGGGTCTGTCCCCTATAAGCCCAGTGTGTCTGTAGGGGTGTATTACACGTGTGTCGGCATGTCTGAGGCTGAGTGCTCTTCACAGGAGGAGACTGTATTAGAGACAAAAAAGGCGGTGGGGGTGACCATGTCGGCACCGCCGACTCCTGATTGGGTAAATGTATTGAATGCTTTGAATGCTAATGTAGCTAGTATTAGTAATAGATTGGACAAGTCTGAGTCTCAGACCCAAGCATGGAAGAAATCTGTGGAAGATATGTGGAAGATATGTTATTACAAGTTCAGGTCCCCTCGGGGTCACAGAAACGTACGTTTACCCAGTTGGCAGACACTGATACCGACACGGACACTGATTCCAGTGTCGACTATAGTGATTCCAGATTAGATCCTAAATTGACAAAGAGCATTCAGTACATGATTGTGGCTATTAAAGAGGTATTGCATATCACTGAGGACCCTGGTGTTCCATATAAAAGGGTCTGTATGTATAAGGAGAAGAAACCTGAGATAACGTTTCCTCCCTCTCATGAACTGAATACTTTATTTGATAAAGTCTGTGAGAGTCCTGACAGGAAATTTCAGATTCCCTAAAGGATTCTGGTAGTTTATCCGTTTCCCACTGGGGATAGGGAAAAGTGGGAGTTACCCCCCATTGTGGACAAGGCCCTATCGCGGTTGTCTAAAAAGGTGGCTCTTCCGTCACCTGACACGGCAGCCCTTAAAGACCCTGCAGATCGTAAGCAGGAAGCGACGTTAAAATCCATTTATACGACCACAGGTACACTACTCAGACCGGTCATTGCCTCTGCGTGGGTGAGTAGTGCTATTGAAAAGTGGGCAGATAACTTGTCATCTGACATAAATACCCTGGATAGGGATAACATCCTCTTGACGCTGGGTTATATCAAGGACGCGGCAGTTTACCTAAAGGAAGCTGCAAGGGATATTGGCCTTTTGGGATCAAAGGCCAATGCCATGGCAGTCTCAGCTAGGTGAGCTTTATGGATTCATCAGTGGAATGCTGATACTGACTCTAAGAAAACAATGGAATCCCTACCATACAAAGGTGGTGTCTTATTTGCTGACGGCTTCGCTGATTTGGTATCTACGGTTACCGCGGGTAAGTCATCATTTTTGCCTTATGTGCCTTCGCAACAAAAGAAGATGCACCACTATCAAATGCAGTCCTTTCGGCCCAATAAATACAAGAAAGGGCGAGGTTCTGCCTTCCTTGCTGCTAGAGGAAGGGGAAAGGGTAAAAGATCACCAGCCGTGGCGGGTTCCCAGGAGCAGAAGTCCTCCCCGACTTCTGCCAAATCCAGCGCATGACGCTGAGGCTCCTCTGCGGGAGTCCGCACCGGTGGGGGCACGTCTCAAACTCTTCAGTCAGTTCTGGGTTCGTTCGGACCTGGACCCATGTGTTTTACAAATAATATCCCAAGGGTACAAACTGGAGTTTCAAGACGTCCCCCCTCGCCGATTTTTCAAATCGGCCTTGCCAATTTCTCTTCCGGACAGGGAGGTAATTTGCAACGCCATACAAAAGTTGTGTCAAAATCAGGTTATCGTCAGGGTTCCCCAGTCACAACAGGGAGAAGGCTTTTATTCAAGTCTATTTGTGGTTCCGAAGCCGGATGGCTCGGTCAGGCCCATCCTGAACCTGAAATCCCTCAATTTCTACCTAAAAAAATTCAAATTCAAAATGGAGTCTCTCCGTGCAGTGATCTCCAGTCTGGAGGAAGGGGATTTTATGGTCTCGGTGGACATAAAAGATGCCTACTTACATGTTCCCATTTATCCTCCACATCAGGCTTACCTGAGGTTTGCAATTCAGAATTGTCATTACCAATTTCAGGCGTTGCCATTTGGTGAAAATCCTCGGAGCCGTGGACAGACCAAAGTAATGGCGGAAATGATGGTTCTCCTTCGCAAGCAAGGAGTCACAATTATCCCGTACTTGGATGATCTCCTGATAAAGGCGAGATCCAGGGACCAGTTGGTGAAAAATGTTGCCCTGTCCCTGACAGTTCTTCAGCGACACGGTTGGCTCCTGAACTTGCCAAAATCACAGTTGATTCCGGCAACGAGGTTGTCATTTTTAGGGATGATACTGGACACAGAACTACAGAAAATGTTTCTTCCGGTGGAAAAGGCTCAGGAACTTCAGAGCCTGGTCAAACAAATTCTGAAACCACCAAGAGTGTCAATCCATCAGTGCACTCGGTTGCTGGGAAAGATGGTGGCGACCTACGAGTCCATTCAGTTTGGCAGATTCCATGCCAGAGTATTTCAGTGGGACCTTTTGGACAAGTGGTCCGGATCCCACCTGCACATGCATCGGAAGATAGTCCTGTCTTCAAAGTCCAGAATATCACTTCTGTGGTGGCTGCACAGCTCTCACCTCCTGGAGGGACGCAGGTTCGGGATCTAGGACTGAAGCCTAATAACCACGGATGCAAGTCTCCGAGGATGGGGTGCAGTCACGCGAGGGGTAATCTACCAAGGAAGATGGTCAAGCCAGGAAACTTATCTCCACATAAACGTTCTGGAGTTAAGAGCCATTTACAACAGCCTTGTGCAGGCGGAACATCTACTTCGCAATCTGCCCATGCTGATCCAATCGGACAATGTGACAGCAGTAGCGTACATAAACCTCCAGGGCGGAACAAAAAGCAGAGCGGCGATGGCAGAAGTCACAAAGGTTCTCCGCTGGGCAGAGAAGCATACAAGAGCGCTGTCAGCGATCTTCATTCCAGGAGTGGACAACTGGGAAGCAGACTTCCTCAGCAGACACGATCTCCATCCAGGAGAATGGAGCCTCCATCAAGAGGTCTTCACAGAAGTGACAAGTCGTTGGGGAATTCCTCACATAGACATGATGGCGACGCGCCTCAACAAAAAGCTGCAGAGATATTGTTCCAGGTCCAGGGACCCTCAAGCAATAGCAGTGGATGCACTGGTGACACCACGGGTGTTTCCGTCGGTTATATGTACCCTCCACTTCCTCTCATTCCAAAAGTTCTAAAGATCATAAGAAGAACAAAGGTTCAAGTGATCCTCATTGTCCCAGACTGGCCAAGGGGGACTTGGTATCCAGATCTTCAGGAATTACTCATAGGAGATCCCTGGCCTCTTCCTCTACGCGAGGACCTGTTACAGCAGGGGCCGTGCGTATACCAAGACTTACCGCGGCTACGTTTGACGGCATGGCGGTTGAACGCCAGATCCTAGCACGGAAGGGTATTCCCAGTGAAGTCATTCCCACACTTCTTCAGGCCAGGAAGGGAGTAACGTCCAAACATTACCACCGCATTTGGAGGAAGTATGTGTCTTGGTGTGAATCCAAGAAGGCTCCTGCAGAAGAGTTTCAGCTAGGACGTTTTCTCCATTGTCTACAAACAGGTGTAGAGGCGGGCCTAAAGTTGGGCTCAATTAAGGTTCAAATTCCAGCCTTATTGGTTTTCTTTCAAAAACAATTGGCCTCCCTTCCAGAAGTTCAAACTTTCGTGAAGGGTGTGTTGCACATCCAACCTCCATTTGTGCCCCCTGTGACACCTTGGGATCTTAACGTGGTGTTGCAGTCCCTTCAATCTCCTTGGTTTGAGCCTTTACAGACGGTGAAGTTGAAGTTTCTCACTTGGAAAGTGGTCATCCTGTTGGTTTTGACGTCCGCAAGGCGGGTGTCTGAGTTAGCGGCCTTGTCCCACAAGAGCCCTTATTTAATCTTTCATGAAGATACAGCAGAGTTGAGGACTCGTCAACAATCTCTGCCGAAGGTGGTTTCATCTTTCCACATGAACCAACCTATTGTGGTGCCTGTGGCTACTGCCTCTTCCGTTGAGTCAAAATCTTTGGATGTGGTCAGAGCTCTGAAAATCTATGTCGCCATAACGGCTCAGGTTAGGAAAACCGAAGCTCTATTTGTCCTGTATGCTCCCAACAAGATTGGGTGTCCTGCTTCCAAACAGACCATTGCACGCTGGATCTGTAACACGATTCAGCATGCTCATTCCACAGCCGGATTGCCATTACCGGATTCAGTGAAAGCCCATTCTACTAGAAAGGTGGGCTCTTCTTAGGCGGCTGCCCGAGGGGTCTCGGCATTGCAACTTTGCTGAGCTGCTACTTGGTCGGGTTCGTACACTTTTGCGAAGTTTTACAAGTTTGATACCCTGGCCGATGATGACCTCAAGTTTGGTCGATGGGTGCTGCAGAGTCATCCGCACTCTCCCGCCCGTTCTAGAGCTTTGGTATAAGCCCACGGTTCTTTTGGTGTCCCCAGCATCCTCTAGGACGTATGAGAAAATAGGATTTTAATACCTACCGGTAAATCCTTTTCTCTTAGTCCGTAGAGGATGCTGGGCGCCCGTCCCAGTGCGGACTGTATCTGCAGTTGTTAATTCTGGTTACACGCATGTTGTGTTAAGTTTATAATCAGCCTGTTGCTGACATTGGTTCATGCCGTTGGCTTGGGTTCTATTGAATGCCACATTGTGCGGCGTGTTTGCAGGGGGGGGCGGTTCTGGTATGAATATCACCTTAGTTTAACAATAAATACTTTCCTCGAAATTTGTCCGTCTCCCTGGGCACAGTTCCTATAACTGGGGTTTGGAGGAGGGGCATAGAGGGAGGCACCAGTGCACACCCCTTTCTCTGACGTCCTAGTGGATGCTGGGAACTCCGTAAGGACCATGGGGAATAGCGGCTCCGCAGGAGACTGGGCACAAAAGTAAAGCTTTAGGACTACCTGGTGTGCACTGGCTCCTCCCCCTATGACCCTCCTCCAAGCCTCAGTTAGATCTCTGTGCCCGAACGAGAAGGGTGCACACTAGGGGCTCTCCTGAGCTTCTTAGTGAAAGTTTAGTTTTAGGTTTTTTATTTTCAGTGAGACCTGCTGGCAACAGGCTCACTGCATCGAGGGACTAAGGGGAGAAGAAGCGAACTCACCTGCGTGCAGAGTGGATTGGGCTTCTTAGGCTACTGGACACCATTAGCTCCAGAGGGACCGAACACAGGCCCAGCCTCGGAGCTCGGTCCCAGAGCCGCGCCGCCGGCCCCCTTACAGAGCCAGAAGCAAGAAGAGGTCCGGAAAAATCGGCGGCAGAAGACATCCTGTCTTCACCAAGGTAGCGCACAGCACTGCAGCTGTGCGCCATTGCTCCTCAGCACACTTCACACTTCGGTCACTGAGGGTGCAGGGCGCTAGGGGGGGGCGCCCTGAGCAGTAATAAAAACACCTTGGCTGGCGAAAATACATCACATATAGCCCCCAGGGCTATATGGATAAATTTTAACCCCTGCCAGATTCCACAGAAAAACGGGAGAAAAGGCCGCCGAGAAGGGGGCGGAGCCTATCTCCTCAGCACACTGGCGCCATTTTCTCTCACAGCTCCGTTGGAGGGAAGCTCCCTGGCTCTCCCCTGCAGTTACTACACTACAGAAAGGGGTTAAAAAAGAGAGGGGGGCACTAATTAGGCGCAGTATAACAATACAGCAGCTATAAGGGGAAAAACACTTATATAAGGTTATCCCTGTATATATATATAGCGCTCTGGTGTGTGCTGGCATACTCTCCCTCTGTCTCCCCAAAGGGCTAGTGGGGTCCTGTCCTCTATCAGAGCATTCCCTGTGTGTGTGCTGTGTGTCGGTACGTTGTGTCGACATGTATGAGGAGGAAAATGAGGTGGAGGCGGAGCAATTGCCTGTAACAGAGATGTCACCCCCTAGGGAGTCGACACCTGAGTGGATGAGCTTATGGAAGGAATTATGTGACAGTGTCAGCTCTTTACAAAAGATTGATGACATGAGACAGCCGGCGACTCAGCCTGTGCCTGTCCAGGTGTCTCAAAAGCCATCTGGGGCTCTAAAACGCCCGTTACCGCAGATGGCAGATACAGACGCCGACACGGATACTGACTCCAGTGTCGACGATTAAGAGATGAATGTGACTTCCAGTAGGGCCACACGTTACATGATTGAGGCTATGGAAAATGTTTTTACACATTTCTGATAATACCAGTACCACTAAAAAGGGTATTAGGTTGGGTGAGAAAAAACTGCCTGTAGTTTTTCCTGCATCTGAGGAATTAAATGAAGTGTGTGATGATGCGTGGGTTTCCCCCGATAAAAACTGTTAATTCCTAAAAAGTTATTAGCATCATACCCCTTCCCGCCAGAGGATAGGGCACGTTGGGAAACACCCCTTAGGGTGAATAAAGCGCTCACACGCTTGTCTAAACAGGTGGCACTACCGTCCCCGGATACGGCCGCCCTTAAGGAACCTGCTGACAGAAAGCAGTAAAATATCCTAAAATGTATATACACTCACACGGGTGTGATACTGCGACCAGCAATCGCCTCAGCCTGGATGTGCAGTGCTGGGGTGGCTTGGTCGGATTCCCTGACTGACAATATTGATACCCTAGATAGGGACAGTATATTACTAACTATAGAGCATTTAAAAGATGCTTTTCTATATATGCGTGATGCACAGAGGGATATTTGCCGACTGGCATCAAGAGTAAGTGCGCTGTCCATTTCTGCCAGAAGAGGGTTATGGACAAGACAGTGGTCAGGTGATGATGATTCCAAAAGGCATATGAAAGTATCGCCTTATAAAAGGGAGGAGTTATTTGGGGTAGGTCTAACAGACCTGGTGGCCACTGGAAAATCCACATTTTTACCCCAGGTAGCTTCTCAACCTAAGAAGACGCCGTATTATCAGGCGCAGTCCTTTCGGCCCCATAAGGACAAGGGGGCAAAAGGCGCCTCATTTCTGCCCCGTGGCAGAGGGAGAGGAAAAAGGCTGCAGCAAAAGCCCTCTCCCGCCTCCGCAAAGTCCTCAGCATGACGCTGGGGCTTTACAAGCGGTCTCAGGCACGGTGGGGGCCCGTCTCAAGAAATTCGAGACGTCTCCCCCTCGCCGTTTCATAAAGTCTGCTTTACCGACGTCTCCCTCAGACAGGGAGACAGTATTGCAAGCCATTCACAGGCTGTATTCCCAGCAGGTGATAATCAAGGTACCCCTCCTGCAACAGGGAAAGGGGTACTATTCCACACTATTGTGGTACCGAAGCCAGACGGCTCGGTAAGACCATTTTTAAATCTAAAATCCTTGAACACTTACATACAAAGGTTCAAATTCAAGATGGAGTCACTCAGAGCAGTGATTGCAAACCTGGAAGAAGGGGACTATATGGTCTCTCTGGACATCAAAGATGCTTACCTACATGTCCCAATTTACCCTTCTCCAAGGGTACCTCAGGTTTGTGGTACAGAACTGTCACTATCAGTTTCAGACGCTGCCGATTGGATTGTCCACGGCACCCCGGGTCTTTACCAAGGTAATGGCCGAAATGATGATACTCCTTCGAAAGAAGGGAGTTTTTAGTTATCCCTTACTTGGACGATCTCCTGATAAGGGCAAGATCCAGGGAACAGTTGGAAGTCGGGGTAGCACTATCTCAGATAGTGCTGCGGCAGCACGGTTGGATTCTCAATATTCCAAAATCGCAGCTGATCCCGACGACACGCCTTCTATTCCTAGGGATGATCCTGGACACAGTCCGGAAAAAGGTGTTTTCTCCCGGAGGAGAAAGCCAGGGGGTTATCCGAACTAGTCAGAAACCTCCTAAAACCAGGCCAAGTGTCAGTGGTGCACAAGGGTCCTGGGAAAAATGGTTTCTTCCTACGAAGAAATTCCATTCGGCAGATTCCACGCAAGAACTTTCCAGTGGGACCTGCTGGACAAATGGTCCGGATCGCATCTTCAGATGCATCAGCGGATAACCCTGTCACCAAAGACAAGGGTGTCTCTCCTGTGGTGGTTGCAGAGTGCTCATCTTCTAGAGGGCCGAAGATTCGGCATTCAGGACTGGGTCCTGGTGACCACGGATGCCAGCCTGAGAGGCTGGGGAGCAGTCACACAGGGAAAAAATTTCCAGGGCTTGTGGTCAAGCCTGGAGACATCACTTCACATAAATATTTTGGAGCTAAGGGCCATTTACAATGCCCTAAGCCAAGCAATACCTCTGCTTCAAGGTCAGCCGGTGCGGATCCTGTCGGACAATATCACGGCAGTCGCCCACGTAAACAGACAGGGCGGCACAAGAAGCAGGAGGGCAATGGCAGAAGCTGCAAGGATTTTTCGCTGGGCGGAAAATCATGTGATAGCACTGTCAGCAGTGTTCATTCCGGGAGTGGACAACTGGGAAGCAGACTTCCTCAGCAGGCACGACCTCCACCCGGGAGAGTGGGGACTTCACCCAGAAGTCTTCCACATGATTGTAAACCATTGGGAAAAACCAAAGGTGGACATGATGGCGTCCCGCCTAAACAAAAAATTGGACAGGTATTGCGCCAGGTCAAGGGACCCTCAGGCAATAGCTGTGGACGCTCTGGTAACACCGTGGGTGTACCAGTCAGTGTATGTGTTCCCTCCTCTTCCTCTCATACCAAAAGTACTGAGAATTATAAGACGGAGGGGAGTAAGAACTATACTCGTGGCTCCGGTTTGGCCAAGAAGGACTTGGTACCCGGAACTTCAAGAGATGCTCACGGAGGACCCGTGGCCTCTACCTCTAAGAAGGGACCTGCTCCAGCAAGGACCCTGTCTATTCCAAGACTTACCGCGGCTGCGTTTGACGGCAGGGCAGTTGAACGCCGGATCCTGAAGGAAAAAGGCATTCCGGATGAAGTCATCCCTACCCTGGTCAAGCCAGGAAGGATGTAACCGCAAAGCATTATCACCGCATTTGGCGAAAATATGTTGCGTGGTGCGAGGCCAGTAAGGCCCCGATGGAGGAATTTCAATTAGGTCGATTCCTGCATTTCCTGTAAACAGGAGTGTCTATGGGCCTAAAATTGGGGTCCATTAAGGTTCAAATTTCGGCCCTGTCGATTTTCTTCCTGAAAGAACTGGCTTCAGTTCCTGAAGTTCAGACGTTTGTCAAGGGGGTACTGCATATACAGCCTCCTTTTGTGCTTCCAGTGGCACCTTGGGATCTCAATGTAGTTTTGGGGTTCCTAAAATCACATTGGTTGAACCACTCACCACTGTGGACTTAAAATATCTCACATGGAAAGTGGTAATGCTGTTGGCCCTGGCTTCAGCCAGGCGTGTCTCAGAATTGGCGGCTTTATCCTATAAAAGCCCTTACCTAATTTTTCATACGGACAGGGCAGAATTGAGGACTCGTCCTCAATTTCTCCCTAAGGTGGTTTCAGCGTTTCACTTGAACCAGCCTATTGTGGTACCTGCGGCTACTAGGGACTTGGAGTACTCCAAGTTGCTGGACGTAGTCAGGGCCCTGAAAATATAGGTTTCCAGGACGGCTTGAGTCAGAAAATCTGACTCGCTGTTTATCCTGTATGCACCCAACAAGCTGGGTGCTCCTGCTTCTAAGCAGACTATTGCTCGTTGGATTTGTAGTACAATTCAGCTTGCACATTCTGTGGCAGGCCTGCCACAGCCAAAATCTGTAAAAGCCCATTCCACAAGGAAGGTGGGCTCATCTTGGGCGGCTGCCCGAGGGGTCTCGGCTTTACAACCTTGCCGAGCAGCTACTTGGTCAGGGGCAAACACGTTTGCTAAATTCTACAAATTTGATACCCTGGCTGAGGAGGACCTGGAGTTCTCTCATTCGGTGCTGCAGAGTCATCCGCACTCTCCCGCCCGTTTGGGAGCTTTGGTATAATCCCCATGGTCCTTACGGAGTTCCCAGCATCCACTAGGACGTCAGAGAAAATAAGAATTTACTTACCGATAATTCTATTTCTCGTAGTCCGTAGTGGATGCTGGGCGCCCATCCCAAGTGCGGATTGTCTGCAATACTTGTACATAGTTATTGTTACAAAAATCGGGTTTTCTCTAACGTCCTAGTGGATGCTGGGACTCCGTCAGGACCATGGGGAATAGCGGGCTCCGCAGGAGACAGGGCACATCTAAATAAAGCTTTTAGGATCACATGGTGCGTACTGGCTCCTCCCCCTATGACCCTCCTCCAAGCCTCAGTTAGGTTTTTGTGCCCGTCCGAGAAGGGTGCAATCTAGGTGGCTCTCCTAAAGAGCTGCTTAGAAAAAGTTTTTTTAGGTTTAAATCTCAGTGAATCCTGCTGGCAACAGGATCACTGCATCGAGGGACTTAGGGGAGAGATTTCCAACTCACCTGCGTGCAGGATGGATTGGAGTCTTAGGCTACTGGACACTTAGCTCCAGAGGGAGTCGGAACACAGGTCCTCCTGGGGTTCGTCCCGGAGCCGCGCCGCCGATCCCCCTTACAGACGCTGAAGACGGAGGTCCGGAAAGCAGGCGGCAGAAGACTCCTCAGTCTTCATGAAGGTAGCGCACAGCACTGCAGCTGTGCGCCATTGTTGCTACACGTCTCACTGATTCAGTCACGGAGGGTGCAGGGCGCTGCTGGGGGCGCCCTGGGCAGCAATATTAAATACCTTTAGTGGCAAAATAAATACATCACATATAGCCATTAAGGCTATATGTATGTATTTAACCCAGGCCAGTTTTCTTAAAACCCGGGAGAAAAGCCCGCCGAAAAAGGGGCGGAGCTTATTCTCCTCAGCACTCAGCGCCATTTTCCTGCTCAGCTCCGCTGGTGAGGAAGGCTCTGACAATGCTAAATTCCTTGTCGTATAAACAACCCTTTATGAAGCTAAGAACACTGTACGCTGTTTGCTTAAGAAGTACCGTAATGGTACGCTATTGGCGTAGCGATCGCTCAGCCGTAGGCGAGACGCTCAAGCGTCACGTTCGCTCACGGCCCAGTGATCACAGGACACGTTATTGGCTATGTCTAGGGGAATGATTCGCTATGGCGTAGCATACGCTCGAGACCACGAGGAGGTCACCAGCGATGCAGACGCTCACAACACTATACCTTTATGTTAAAACCTTATACCATTGAAATACACTGAATACCTTAATGTGAATACAGGGTGTAAGTGCAACCTTGTGTAACCTGACTAACTACAAAGCTGCTTGAGCGTCACCGACGCTCAAGTGAACACTTAACACTATAGGAAATACACAGATACTGGTTTAGGTTCCAAAGCCTATTAACTGTATTATATCTAATATACTTGAAAAAAAGGGGATAACAGTACAAATGATACACTACAATATAACAAGGACTTCCTAACCACAGAACTAAACAATAAATACAAAAAGACAATACTACACTGACCTAAATGCAATACAGTACAATACTATAATACTATGAGAGATATAAGAGAAAAGAGGAGAGAGAGAGATAGAGAGAGAGAGAGAAATTGGCTCACAGAAAGACAATGATTACGGAGAGAAACTTACGCACAAAGGGTATGATCGCCTGCGCCTCGATATCCAGCTCCCGGTTATCAGCAGATAACCGTTGATGAGAGAGTGAGAGCTGGATGTGGTCGGCCTGCCTATTTATGCCCCACACACAATGCAATCTCATAGTCCCTACAATCCCATTGTCCATTGGCCGAAGGAATTCGGCCCTGCATCATAACAAAAGGTCATAGGGTGATTCATACAGGTGGGCTGTGACGATTTCCAACAGCTCAGGTGGGTGGGAAACTGGGTTTCACGCCGCATACCTGAGTATGTGTAAATAATAGAAATGGACATAAACTTCTTATGTCCATAACTATTCGCACGAGCGATTAATACGCTCCAAACCAACACCGGAATATTGCTAATTAAATACTCTTCCGATGGGTACCAAATACTGCTGTATGATTCCTGTTAGACCCTTCGTACGATATAAAGAGGGATTCCTCAGCTCTGGGACATTGTATTTTAACCAAACTTTCAGAATCTATCAAAGGGACCGTGATCTATAAACTACATTAATTGTGAAAATATGTAACGAATGAGTCGCACGCTACGACCACCTAAACTCTACCGTAAATACGCATACCGCGCCTGCGAGTGCACGCTATTGCGGGTATGCGCCTCCACGGGAGAGCGTACGCACGCGCAGCGCGGACCAGTGTGCGGTGCAAATATGGCAACGTGCATTGAGACATTTTTCTGACTTTGACAGTCCACCCTTTGGCAGTCAATAATAACTGCCACAAAACATTTAAGGAGAAAAATGTAAGTCAGGGGTTAATTGATTTCCATGGTTGGGTAGGGGAGAAGAGTGGATTAGGTGTGAAGAGGGTATGACCTAGTGAGAAAGTAGAAGCATGTGTGTATGAGTCCATGTTTGGAGGGTCATGTATCATCGTGCCGTACGTGTGGTAAATCAAGCTTCGAGGTATTGCGAAGTATACATTTGAATTCCTTCTTATCCTGTGGTACAGGTCTGTGGATGGGCTGTCAAACTCTACCGAGCTCATTTCGGCTGTGGTTGTAACAAAATGGGGATGCACATTTTAGTTGATGATACATGAATGGGGGAGGTATGTGGTTGCTGCTATCTGTGCCTGTATTCCCTATCGTCTATGTGTGTCGTTACCTGGGGGTTGTAGAGATGAAGATAAAGAACACTTACGAAAAATGCAATGATATTCTATGTCAGGGAAATGTACATCTGTTGTTGAAGTTGTGTTCGGTATCTGTTGAGAGTCGTCTTCTTTGCGCTGTATTGCTCCTTGGGCATGAGCAAATAGCTTTGTCTGAGCCATCAGATTTACAAAAAATGTTGGGCTAGCGTGAGTTTAAAAATACTAGGGAAACTGGGGATCCATGGCAAAGTTCATCAAGTGTCCATATTTAAAGTTGTCAAATCTTCTTCTTTGGTCAATCCGTTGTCTGTATACATCTCGTCTCGTCAGCTTCCTCGTCCAAGGGGGTCTTTGTATCTTGGAGAAAAGCAGAAAAACAGGTGAAAGAAACGGACCGTATAATCGCATTTTCATCACATTCTGGTTTCTATCATTGGGTCATAAATCAAATCCAGGTTAATTACAGTTTCCTCGCTCCTCAAGCTCATCACTTTTGTACTTTGTTTGCACCTCATTAAAGCCTGCCCGCATCTAAATATCAATCCAATCGATATAACGACACCCAGGATACATAGTAGAAACTTTCCAACATCCATTATGACTCCTTGAGCCCAGTCTCCTAAACCGGAGAACCAATTTCGCGGGTTCAACCATGACACCCAACCAGTCAGCTCATTACCTACAGCAGCAAGGGTGAGATTGTGTTTTCGACGAAATTCCCACTTTAATTGCAGAATATCGTCCATCTTTTGGTCTATGACCTCTACCGGATCCTCGGTGCTATTTGTGATATACGTGCAACACTTTATGCCGTACTGTGTTGCCAATGTAACACAATATCCGCCTGTTACTGCTGTAAGATAATTAAGAACCATCCTATGCTGAACTAGTTCTGTTTTGTAAGCTTGAAGTTCTCTTCCAGTGTATCTAAACGTGTCATCATACATTTCAGTGATATTATCTAACAAATTGGCGAGTGCGGAAATGTATCTATAATTCATCACACCTCGAGCGGTGCGAGTGAAATCTAACGCTACCAGAACCTGAATCCCGGTGGATTCATGGATAAGATCAGAGGCCGGATGCTCTAACCTTTCTGACAGTTGTCTTTTAACTCGGTGCTCGTAATGAGTGTGAGTATAAGGAGCTTGGGCACCACGGTGTATGTCCTTCATTTTGTCATGTGTAACAGTCATCACTTCAGGCAATACTTTTCCAATATAACACAATCCTTCAGAGTTTGGGGCAAGCCACTTGTACGCCTTTCTCCCGCATATGAAATATGCATCATCGGGGAGAACATATGGGACGGAGAAGGACATGACCATGTTACAAACCTTCCAGGTGAAATCTCCTGACCCTAATTCTTCCATCTGCCTAATGCACGTATCGGTTTGTACGATATGTGCACAGTATCCTGGTGATACCTCTCCAACTCTAGTAATCCTATTTCCTAGGGTATATCGATACCGGAAAGATTTTCCTCTACTGGCTATGTGGCGTACGAGCTCTGTATCTGTAGGCATTCTATCTGCTCTGTGTGAAAAGGTCATGGTAAGGTTGCTCCATGACACTTCCCAATTTCCCGGTTTTCTGGGATTGGAGATGTTAAAACATAAGAGGGACCTATCCACATGGTATTGGTGGAGCTTCAAACTAGGAGGGCTGGAGATGTTAAACCTCCGGTCCACCGGTCTCCCACCACTTAGCTCAAGTACCTCCCCTAACGTTAAAGGAAATGGTACTAGCCCTGATTTACTGTGACCCTGAGGTACTTGAGAGCATACCCAACAATCGGTCTTGTTTAACACATTACCCACTAGAGAGTGATAGTCACTCAATGGATGCCGGTCCATATGGATATTAAAACTAGATTGGCATTTCTTTATGCATCCATCTTCAACCAGATTATCACAGAGCCTACAGATACAATTTTCTTCAGCTAACAATCCATCACAATTTCTTCTATCGGATCGTTTTCTGATACTCGCCTTTGCTTGTTGGTTTGGTTGATCTTGGAAAACTACGCCTCCATCATCATAATCGGAACCCATTCCAGAACCTCTCTCGACCTCTATGGTACTCTCGCCGGAACAGACTGCTCTGGTCAACATCATGGTTAACATCAAAATCCGGATCACAGTCTCTTGGGGCAAGTCCATCTTTGAGGAGGAAATAGAGAAGAATGAGAAGGGGGAAAAAGAAATTTTTAAGGGAGAGGGGATGGGAAGTGGAGAAAACAATAAAAGGGAGAGGGGAGTCGACAGCTGCTTTCGATCTTCAAGGCTCAGGTGCCGCCTCAGTCCTCCTGGAACAGACACTCCAGTGATACAACCTCTACCGTCTGTTCCTTATCACGGGACTTCTCGGGATCAGCAACCTTCTTGCAGTGGGATGAATGGACCCAAGTCTCTCTCTCAGCAACCTTCAATGCTGTGGTGCTAGTCAATAAGACCTGGTATGGTCCTTCCCATCTATCAATAAGACAACCTGAGCGTAGAAAATTTCGTATCATTACATAATCCCCAGGTTCAATGTCATGACAATTACTACCTGGTAAATCAGGAATCACCAACTTCAGATTATCATTTTGATTCCTCAACTGTTTACTCATGTTAATCAAGTATTTTACAGTTACTTCATTGTTACATTTCAAATCATCCTGAGGGTTAATCATGACATGCGGTTGTCGACCAAACAGAATTTCAAAAGGAGACAGATTAAGAGGGGACCTGGGAGTGGTTCTGATGCTATACAAAACAATGGGTAAAGCTTCTGGCCACGTCAATCCTGTCTCTGCCATTACTTTACTCAATTTATTTTTAATAGTGCTGTTCACTCTTTCGACCTTCGCACTCGCCTGTGGACGGTACGGAGTGTGCAGCTTGCTATCAATTCCCATCAACTTACACATTCCTTGAAAGACATCACCTGTAAAATGGGTACCCCTATCACTTTCAATGATTCTAGGGATACCATATCTACATACAAATTCCTGCACAATTTTCTTAGCTGTAAACATAGCGGTATTTGTAGCTGCTGGAAAAGCTTCGACCCAATTCGAGAAAACATCTATACAAACAAGTACATATTTCAAATTTCGACATGGGGGTAATTGAATGAAGTCAATTTGTATTACTTGGAAAGGGCCGCCGGCAGGTGGTATATGGGATGGTTCTGTAGGTATTGCTTTTCCAATATTCTTTCTCAGACAGGTAAGGCATGACATTGCTCTTTTACCCGCATGAGAGGAGAATCCTGGGGCGCACCAGTATGCTCTTACCAATTTGCACATCCCCTCCTTGCCTAGATGAGTCAGCCCGTGAGCTGCTTCAGCCAGACATGGAAGGTATGCCCTGGGGGCCACTGGTTTACCATGTCCATCCGTCCAGAGCCCTGAGGACTCCTGGCCATATCCCTTTGCCCTCCAGACTGCTCTTTCCTGTGTGGAACACAAATTCTGCATCTCACACAACTTCTGTGTGTTGATGGTATTAAATACCATCAACTGTGTGGTGTCTGTCCGTGTGGGGGTAGCAGCTGCAAGCTTTGCGGCTTCGTCTGCTCGGCTGTTACCAAGGGATACTGGGTCTTGACTATATGTATGTGCTTTACTGTGGACCCTGCTCCCAATGTCGTGTGTTGTGTTGTTGTCTAGGGGGTTGAAAAGATCTTTGTACATTCTTTGTTCTACATTCTCGTGCATAGTGTCCCGGTCTGTTACAAGAAAAACATGTTATTACACTTGCCTTACCCACAGGATTCGGTGGTACATACGCAGGCTGCCTTGTGGTCAGCGCCTGTATACTTACGGACATCAACTTATCACTTTGCGACTCTCTGTGCCTAGTGATATTTCTGTCGTGATCAATAGCAGCCTCTCTCAATGTGGACACTGACAGACCTCGCCAGCATGGTTGCGTGGTCTGTACCCTAGCTTTTAATGTTTCTTTCAAACCATCCATCAGTACAGATACTGCTACTTCTCGATGGTTTGGGTTGGTCTTAATGTCTTCTATACCAGTGTACTTTGCCATTTCTAATAGTGCCCGGTGAAAATATTCTGTTGCCGTTTCGGACTCCTTTTGCTTAATGGAAAATATTTTATTCCATTTAACAACGGCAGGGAAATACTCTTTTAGCTGTAAATTTATCCTTTTTACATTATCCTTGTTGTACACGTCTGTAAGCGGTACATCTTTATCCAATGCACAATCAGCTAAAAACTGAGTTGCATCAACATTGGAAGGTAAACAAGCTCTTAGCAGTATCTGCCAATCCTTGTTGTTGGGTTCTACAGTGTTACCTAGATCCCTGATGTATTTTTGGCTAGCAACTAAATCCTTCCTGGGGTCAGGAAATTCGGACACTATTGTTCTTAATTCCATTCGGGAAAATGGAGTGTACATGGCAATGTTCCTTATGGGAGTGGCTCCAGACACATCTGTTTTTCCATTGGGAACTGCTATTACCCTTACAGGAGCAATTCTAACAGCCTCTTCCTGTGTAGATTCTACAACTTGTGGTACAATGGTTTCAGTGTAGTGCATGGTGCCGTACTTACCCGTTGACACGACCTCACCTATCCCTCCGCTAGGGGCTTTCACTAATCTCGTGGGTGTCGCTGTGCCTACTGTGGTCTCTGCTATGGTGGCCGCAAGAGAGAGAGCTGAAATTGTTGCCGAATCTTCTTCTTGATCACACTCCTGAGGAAGGTTCAAAACAGGGTACAACTTGCACGGGTTAATACTTGCATGAGTTATTTGGTTAACATCATTAACATTTACAGTGTTACTAAGAGTTTGTGTTTTACAACCCAGTGCGTTTCTCTCCGCAATCAACTTCTCTCCTGCAATGTATGGTGGAGGAGGAGCTGTGGCAATCAACTTCCTGACTGCCCCAGATCCTGCCGCCAGAGCCAAACCTCTCTGTATCTCACCTTCCTGGTGCCATAACTGTAAACAATCATGATGCTGAATTCGTCTCTTTGTTGATTTTACGAGACATATCCTCCTCCTTAAATTTTGTAACACTTCTGGACTGAAGCTACCTATTCTTGGGAATTTGTCCCTGTCTTGTACAGTCATTCTCTCCCATTCATCACATAAAACCTCTGTGTGACTACCGTATTTTTCACACATTACATATCGTGCCGACCCAACTGGTCGGTTCTCTGAATCAACCCGAACCGAGGTTGATCGCCCCCTACCGGAACAAATGGCCCCCATAATCTGCAGGCGTTGCTTATTCCTCCTTGGATCTTTATCTCAAGGTTTTCAGCGAACCCTTACAAACAAACCAAGATGTCCTTGGGCAGGCCGGCGGTGGTGGTTTATCAAGTACCCCACTTACTTCTCGCCCACGTTGGCCAGTACTGCAATCACTGTAACCAGAGCTGCGGTACCCAACCCAGGGCCCCTGTGAACCTTTATTTACTGGGGCGCGTTCCCCAGCAAGTATCGGTTGTTGGATAGTTCCTGAGTGACCAGCGAACTTCCCTTCCAAAAATAAAAAATTACACAAATCACGTCAGAATGTACAAATAGCGTTTGTGACCACTTTACTCTAATGGTATTAGGTCAGATTACTAACTACTGCACACAATTACGTGCGGTCCAATCGTTCAGTACACGAGCACTACTTGTCATGTACTGAAAGACCAATGGAATCGATGTTTCCGGCCGCGATTCCTTCAGCAAGAGCTTATGGCCTATATGGGTTCTGCACCAACACCCCAGGCGTTGTGCCACTGGACTTTTATAGCGGACCTCTTTGTCTATTTTACCTGTTACCTTATGACCTCCTGGTCTGTTACCTTATGACCTCCTGGTCTTGTTACCTTATGACCTCCTGGTCTTGTTACCTTATGGTCCGCTATACTCTAATGCTCAAATATTATTTAACCAGGGATGCCTCCCTAGCCACCGTATATGTCACTTACACGTATGTCCCTTGACGAGTACCCGGCTTTCCTTTTGGTTCCACCTTAAAGTTGTATAAACTTTTGTATACAAAACACACTCACTCAACACATGTACACTTTGTTTCTATATCTATTTCTGCGCAGAAATTGTCTTTAGGCCAAAAGTGTTACCAATTAGGAGCAGGATCTGTTAAACTAAATTTCAGATTTTTCCAAAAATAGATTTGCGTTATTTACCACTTCGCGTTATCTACCGCTGTGCGTTAATTATCGCCTTTGCGTTACTTCAACTTTTTGTGACGAGCTACGTGGGCGTAACCAGACGCTACGTAGCGTAATGTACGCTGCGTGCGTCTGCCTTTGGATTGCGTACGCTAGTCTTTGTTAGTGACACGTGTACGCAATGCAAAGATCCACCGTAACACAATATATACTTTTATCAATGTAAATGATCCCTGATCATCTACCGCAATCCACACTGACTGTCTTATCTCCCAGACAAATCGTGTGTTGTTCTATACTTTAACTATTACCTTTACTATGAAATAACAGCAAATCTCTTTTTAGCACTTTCTATCAACTATAAAATTGGCAAACAGGAATAGTGATATACGAAAATGAAACAGAAATGCAGATATATGCGTGCGTACGCAAGACAAGAGAAAAATAAACAGTTTTAAAAAGACACAAGCGTTTTGTTCTTACTTCCGGTTACCGGATTCCTTCAGCACTCTTTATCTAAGCGAAGCAGACGCTTATCCCGCCAGCACTATGAGACAATCTCCCACCCTTTGCTGGGGGATAATGTCTGCTGATCTACCTAGTGCAGATATGAGAAGGATAGGACGAGTCCCCAATTGACAATGCTAAATTCCTTGTCGTATAAACAACCCTTTATGAAGCTAAGAACACTGTACGCTGTTTGCTTAAGAAGTACCGTAATGGTACGCTATTGGCGTAGCGATCGCTCAGCCGTAGGCGAGACGCTCAAGCGTCACGTTCGCTCACGGCCCAGTGATCACAGGACACGTTATTGGCTATGTCTAGGGGAATGATTCGCTATGGCGTAGCATACGCTCGAGACCACGAGGAGGTCACCAGCGATGCAGACGCTCACAACACTATACCTTTATGTTAAAACCTTATACCATTGAAATACACTGAATACCTTAATGTGAATACAGGGTGTAAGTGCAACCTTGTGTAACCTGACTAACTACAAAGCTGCTTGAGCGTCACCGACGCTCAAGTGAACACTTAACACTATAGGAAATACACAGATACTGGTTTAGGTTCCAAAGCCTATTAACTGTATTATATCTAATATACTTGAAAAAAAGGGGATAACAGTACAAATGATACACTACAATATAACAAGGACTTCCTAACCACAGAACTAAACAATAAATACAAAAAGACAATACTACACTGACCTAAATGCAATACAGTACAATACTATAATACTATGAGAGATATAAGAGAAAAGAGGAGAGAGAGAGATAGAGAGAGAGAGAGAAATTGGCTCACAGAAAGACAATGATTACGGAGAGAAACTTACGCACAAAGGGTATGATCGCCTGCGCCTCGATATCCAGCTCCCGGTTATCAGCAGATAACCGTTGATGAGAGAGTGAGAGCTGGATGTGGTCGGCCTGCCTATTTATGCCCCACACACAATGCAATCTCATAGTCCCTACAATCCCATTGTCCATTGGCCGAAGGAATTCGGCCCTGCATCATAACAAAAGGTCATAGGGTGATTCATACAGGTGGGCTGTGACGATTTCCAACAGCTCAGGTGGGTGGGAAACTGGGTTTCCCGCCGCATACCTGAGTATGTGTAAATAATAGAAATGGACATAAACTTCTTATGTCCATAACTATTCGCACGAGCGATTAATACGCTCCAAACCAACACCGGAATATTGCTAATTAAATACTCTTCCGATGGGTACCAAATACTGCTGTATGATTCCTGTTAGACCCTTCGTACGATATAAAGAGGGATTCCTCAGCTCTTGGACATTGTATTTTAACCAAACTTTCAGAATCTATCAAAGGGACCGTGATCTATAAACTACATTAATTGTGAAAATATGTAACGAATGAGTCGCACGCTACGACCACCTAAACTCTACCGTAAATACGCATACCGCGCCTGCGAGTGCACGCTATTGCGGGTATGCGCCTCCACGGGAGAGCGTACGCACGCGCAGCGCGGACCAGTGTGCGGTGCAAATATGGCAACGTGCATTGAGACATTTTTCTGACTTTGACAGCTCCCAGGACTCTCCCCTGCACTGCACTACAGAAACAGGGTAACAAAGAGAAGGGGGGCATAATTTGGCGATATTGATATATTAAAAGCGCTTATATCAAAAACAACACCTTCTAGGGTTGTTTATATACATTTATAGCGTTTTTGGTGTGTGCTGGCAAACTCTCCCTCTGTCTCCCCAAAGGGCTAAGAGGGTCCTGTCTTCGATTAGAGCATTCCCTGTGTGGCTGCTGTGTGTCGGTACGTGTGTGTCGACATGTATGAGGACGATGTTGGTGTGGAGGCAGAGCAATTGCCGGTAATGGTGATGTCACCCCCTAGGGAGTCGACACCGGAATGGATGGCTTTAGTTATGGAATTACGTGATAATGTTAGCACATTACAAAAGTCAGTTGACGAAATGAGACGGCCGGAAAACCAGTTAGTACCGGCTCAGGCGTCTCAGACACCGTCAGGGGCTGTAAAACGTCCCTTACCTCAGTCAGTCGACACGGGTACCGACACAGATGAATCTAGTGTCGACGGTGAAGAAACAAACGTATTTTCCAATAGGGCCACACGTTATATGATCACGGCAATGAAGGAGGCTTTGCAGATCTCTGATACTGCTGGTACCTCAAAAAGGGGTATTATGTGGGGGGTAAAAAAACTACCTGTAGCTTTTCCAGAATCAGAGGAATTGAATGACGTGTGTGACGAAGCGTGGGTTAACCCAGATAGAAAACTGCTAATTTCCAAGAAGTTATTGGCATTATACCCTTTCCCACCAGAGGTTAGGGCGCGCTGGGAAACACCCCCTAGGGTGGATAAGGCGCTCACACGTTTATCAAAGCAAGTGGCGTTGCCGTCTCCTGATACGGCCGCCCTCAAGGATCCAGCAGATAGGAGGCTGGAAACTACACTGAAGAGTATATACACACATACTGGTGTTATACTGCGACCGGCAGTAGCCTCAGCCTGGATGTGCAGTGCTGGGGTAGTGTGGTTGGATTCTCTGACTGAAAATATTGATACCCTGGATAAGGACAGTATTTTATTGACTCTAGAGCAATTAAAGGATGCTTTTCTTTATATGCGAGATGCTCAGAGGGATATTTGTACTCTAGCATCAAGAGTAAGCGCGATGTCCATATCTGCCAGAAGAAGTTTATGGACGCGACAGTGGTCAGGTGATGCGGATTCCAAAAGGCATATGGAAGTATTGCCATATAAAGGAGAGGAATTATTTGGGGTCGGTCTTTCGGACCTGGTGGCCACGCCAACTGCCGGCAAATCCACTTTTTTACCTCAGACCCCCTCCCAACAGAAAAAGACACCGTCTTTTCAGCCGCAGTCCTTTCGCTCATATAAAAACAAGCGACCAAAAGGACAGTCTTATCTGCCGCGAGGCAGAGGAAAGGGTAAGAGAGGGCAGCAAGCAGCCCCTGCCCAGGACCAGAAGCCCGCCCCGGGTTCTACAAAGCCATCAGCATGACGCTGGGGCTTTACAAGCGGACTCAGGAGCGGTGGGGGGTCGACTCAAGATTTTCAGCAATCAGTGGGCTCGCTCACAAGTGGACCCGTGGATCCTGCAGATAATATCTCAGGGTTACATGTTGGAGTTCGAAAGGTCTCCCCCTCGCCGGTTCCTAAAGTCTGCTTTACCAACGTCTCCCTCAGAAAGGACGTCGGTTTTGGAAGCCATTCACAAGCTGTATTCTCAGCAGGTGATAGTCAAGGTACCCCTCCTACAACAGGGAAAGGGGTATTATTCCACACTATTTGTGGTACCGAAGCCGGACGGTTCGGTAAGACCTATTCTAAACCTGAAATCCTTGAACCTGTACATACAGAAATTCAAGTTCAAGATGGAGTCACTCAGAGCAGTGATAGCGAATCTGGAAGAAGGGGACTTCATGGTGTCCCTGGACATAAAAGATGCTTATCTGCATGTCCCAATTTACCCCTCACACCAAGGGTATCTCAGGTTCGTGATACAAGACTGTCATTATCAGTTTCAAACGCTGCCGTTTGGTTTGTCCACGGCCCCTCGGGTCTTTACCAAGGTAATGACCGAAATGATGGTTCTTCTACGAAGAAAAGGCGTATTAATTATCCCTTACTTGGACGATCTCCTGATAAGGGCAAAGTCCAGAGAACAGCTGGAAGTCGGTGTAGCACTAACCCAGGTAGTGCTTCAGCAACACGGGTGGATTCTGAATCTTCCAAAATCTCAATTGACCCCGACAACTCGTCTGCTGTTCCTGGGAATGATTCTGGACACGGTTCAGAAAAAGGTGTTTCTCCCGGAGGAGAAAGCAAGGGAGTTATCCGAACTTGTCAGGAACCTCCTAAAACCAGGAACTGTGTCAGTACATCAATGCACAAGAGTCCTGGGAAAGATGGTGGCTTCTTACGAAGCGATTCCATTCGGCAGATTCCATGCACGGACATTTCAGTGGGATCTGCTGGACAAATGGTCCGGATCGCATCTGCACATGCATCAGCGGATAACACTGTCACCAAGAACAAGGTTGTCTCTCCTGTGGTGGTTGCAGAGTGCCCATCTGTTAGAGGGCCGCAGATTCGGCATACAGGACTGGGTCCTGGTGACTACGGATGCCAGCCTACGAGGCTGGGGAGCAGTCACACAGGGAAGAAACTTCCAGGGCGTGTGGTCAAACCTGGAGACGTCCCTTCACATAAATATACTGGAGCTAAGAGCGATCTACAATGCTCTAAGCCTGGCAAAATCGCTGCTTCAGGGTCAGCCGGTGTTGATCCAGTCGGACAACATCACGGCAGTCGCCCACGTAAACCGACAAGGCGGCACGAGAAGCAGAAGAGCAATGACAGAAGCTGCAAGGATTCTGCGCTGGGCGGAGAATCATGTCATAGCACTGTCAGCAGTGTTCATCCCGGGAGTGGACAACTGGGAAGCAGACTTCCTCAGCAGACACGACCTTCACCCGGGAGAGTGGGGACTTCATCCAGAAGTCTTCCACATGATTGTGAACCGTTGGGAAAGACCAAAGGTGGACATGATGGCGTCTCGCCTCAACAAAAAATTGGACAGATATTGCGCCAGGTCAAGAGACCCTCAGGCAATAGCTGTGGACGCTCTGGTAACACCGTGGGTGTACCAGTCAGTGTATGTGTTCCCTCCTCTGCCTCTCATACCAAAGGTACTGAGAATTATACGGAAAAGAGGAGTAAGAACAATACTGGTGGCTCCGGACTGGCCAAGAAGAACTTGGTATCCGGAACTTCAAGAGATGCTCACGGAGGATCCATGGCCTCTACCTCTAAGAAGGGATCTGCTTCAGCAGGGACCTTGTATGTTCCAAGACTTACCGCGTCTGCGTTTGACGGCATGGCGGTTGAACGCCGGATTCTAAAAGAAAAGGGCATTCCAGAGGAAGTTATTCCTACCTTGATTAAGGCTAGAAAGGAAGTGACTGTACAACATTATCACCGCATTTGGCGAAAATATGTTGCGTGGTGTGAGGCCAAGAAGGCTCCAACGGAAGAATTTCAATTGGGTCGATTCTTACATTTCCTGCAAGCAGGATTGTCTATGGGCCTAAAATTGGGGTCCATTAAAGTTCAAATTTCGGCTTTATCAATCTTCTTCCAGAAGGAATTGGCATCAGTGCCTGAAGTACAAACTTTTGTCAAAGGTGTACTACATATACAACCCCCAATAGTGCCTCCAGTGGCACCGTGGGATTTGAACGTAGTTTTGAATTTTCTCAAATCTCATTGGTTTGAGCCTCTAAAATCGGTAGATTTAAAATACCTTACATGGAAGGTAACCATGCTATTGGCCCTGGCTTCAGCCAGGAGAGTTTCAGAGTTGGCGGCTTTATCATACAAAAGCCCATATCTGATTTTCCATTCGGACAGGGCAGAACTGCGGACACGTCCTCATTTTCTCCCTAAGGTGGTTTCGGCTTTTCACTTGAACCAGCCTATTGTGGTGCCTGCGGCTACTAGCGACTTGGAGGACTCCAAGTTACTGGACGTTGTCAGAGCATTAAAAATATATATTTCAAGGACAGCTGGAGTCAGAAAATCTGACTCGTTGTTTATATTGTATGCACCCAACAAGATGGGTGCTCCTGCGTCTAAACAGACGATTGCACGTTGGATCTGTAGCACAATCCAACTTGCACATTCTGTGGCAGGCCTGCCACAGCCTAAATCTGTAAAGGCCCACTCCACAAGGAAAGTGGGCTCATCTTGGGCGGCTGCCCGAGGGGTCTCGGCATTACAACTTTGCCGAGCAGCTACGTGGTCAGGGGAGAACACGTTTGTAAAATTTTACAAATTTGATACTCTGGCTAAGGAGGACCTGGAGTTCTCTCATTCGGTGCTGCAGAGTCATCCGCACTCTCCCGCCCGTTTGGGAGCTTTGGTATAATCCCCATGGTCCTGACGGAGTCCCAGCATCCACTAGGACGTTAGAGAAAATAAGAATTTACTTACCGATAATTCTATTTCTCATAGTCCGTAGTGGATGCTGGGCGCCCATCCCAAGTGCGGATTGTCTGCAATACTTGTACATAGTTATTGTTACAAAGATCGGGTTATTACTATTGTTGTGAGCCATCTTTTCAGAGGCTACTTCGTTTTTTGTTATCATACTGTTAACTGGGTTCAGATCACAAGTTGTACGGTGTGATTGGTGTGGCTGGTATGAGTCTTACCCGGGATTCAAGATCCTTCCTTATTGTGTACGCTCGTCCGGGCACAGTACCTAACTGAGGCTTGGAGGAGGGTCATGGGGGGAGGAGCCAGTACGCACCATGTGATCCTAAAAGCTTTATTTAGATGTGCCCTGTCTCCTGCGGAGCCCGCTATTCCCCATGGTCCTGACGGAGTCCCAGCATCCACTACGGACTATGAGAAATAGAATTATCGGTAAGTAAATTCTTATTATTATTGTTGTGAGCCATCTTTTCAGAGGCTCCTCTGTTATCATGCTGTTAACTGGGTTCAGATCACAGGTTGTACGGTGTGATTGGTGTGGCTGGTATGAGTCTTACCCGGGATTCAAAATCCTTCCTTATTGTGTACGCTCGTCCGGGCACAGTATCCTAACTGAGGCTTGGAGGAGGGTCATAGGGGGAGGAGCCAGTGCACACCAGGTAGTCCTAAAGCTTTACTTTTGTGCCCAGTCTCCTGCGAAGCCGCTATTCCCCATGGTCCTTACGGAGTTCCCAGCATCCACTACGGACTACGAGAAATAGAATTATCGGTAAGTAAATTCTTATTTTTTCAAAGTCTTAAAGTGCCCATGTCTCCTGCGGATCCCGTCTATACCCCATGTTTCTTTTGATGTCCCCAGCATCCTCTACGGACTAAGAGAAAATGATTTACCGGTAGGTATTAAAATCCTATTTTTGTTCAGACGTTTGTTCCCTTCTGCTCTCCGTTATAGGCTCTGACGTTGCCCTCTACTCAAAGCATGCCCCACTTCCCCGCGCCTCTCCCTGACCTACCCTTTTAGATACGTCCTGTCAGCGACCACCTTTCTCATCACTTCTCTCTGGAAGACCCAAGGGGGCTATTAAATTTTTCCCCATGGTCCTCTTCAGTGGCTGCTCTCGAGGAGAATTACGCACGTTTACGAGAGAGAGCAGATGACAAGAAATTCTTCATTCTCTTTTCTCATAGGTCCTAGAGGTTGCTGGGGTCCACTTCAGTACCATGGGGTATAGACGGTTCCGCAGGAGCCATGTGCACTTTAAGACTTTTCCAGAGTGAGAACTGGCTCCTCCCTCCATGCCCCTCCTCCAGACCTCAGTTTAGAAAATGTGCCCAGGCAGACTGGTCGCACTCCAGTGGAGCTCTACTGAGTTTCACTGAGAGACTTTATGTTAGGTTTTTTATTTTCAGGGAGACTGCTGGCAACAGTCTCCCTGCTTCGTGGGACTTAGGGGGGAAGAAGTAGGAACCAACTTCCTAAAGAGTTTCATGGCTCTGCTACTTGCTGACAGGACACCATTAGCTCCTGAAGGGAACTGAACACTAGCTGCGGGTATGTGCTCACTCCCACAGCACGCCGTCACACCCCCCTAACAGAGGCAAAAGTCAGAAGACGCGTGAGTATTAGAACCGGAGATTTGCAAGAGGGATCTCCGGTCATCGTGACGGCTCAAGGTACCACGCAGTGAGCGGGAACGCTGTGCAGCCATGCTACCCATACACAGCGCACAGCAGGGCGCCGGGGGAGGGGGGGGGGGCGCCCTGGGCAGCATGAAAACCTACTCTAACTGGCAATAAGTAGCATATTGGGCCGTGGCACAAGCCTACACCCCCGCCAGTATAAATATTTCATTTAAAAAATCTGAGGGGAAACACACCATTACAGGGGGCGGGGCTTCCTCAGTCAGCCAGCACACTGCTCATCGCCATTTTCTCCAAGCAAGCTGCAGAGGAAGAACACGCTGGTCCTCCTCCACTTCTGAACCAAGTATCAGGGGGCAAATAAGGGGGGGCACAGTATAAATTGGTGCTGTATTGTAAATTTGACATTATAAAAGCGCTACAGGTCTCTGTGGACATTTTATATTACACAGGGATTTTATCACTAGCGCTGAATTGTGAACTGGCAAATCTTCTCTGTGTCCCTCTGACAGATTTTACTGTGGGTCTGTCCCCTATAAGTCCCGGTGTGTCTGTGGTGTGTTTGTGCACGTGTGTGACATGTCTGAGACAGGGAGCTCTTCCCCTGAGGGAGCCATTTTAGGGACACAGAGTTGTAATGTGGTGGCGCTGCCGGCACACCATGAGCCTGAATGGGTGAAAGAATCATATCAGTAAGACTCGAGATTGGATAAGTCTGAGTCTCATGCAGAAAACTGGAGAAAATCCGTGGAAGATGTGATTTTTAATAGTTCTGCCTTTTCATCCACAGGGGACCCCTCTGGGTCACATAAAAGGTCATTCGCACAAGTAGTACAAACTGATACCGACACGGACTCTGATTCCTGTGTCGACACTAGTGATTCCAGGGGAATAGATCCAAAATTAGCGAAAAACATTCAGTACATGATTGTTGCTATAAAGGAGGTCTTAGAAGTTACAGAGCCATTTACAACGGCCTTCTACAAGCGGGGCATCTTCTTCAAGATCAACCCGTACAGATCCAGTCGGACAATGTAACAGCAGTCGCGTACATAAACCGCCAGGGCGGAACGAAAAGCAGAGCGGCGATGGCAGAGGTGACAAAGATCCTCCTCTGGGCAGAAAGACATGCAAGAGCTCTGTCGGTAATTTTCATTCCGGGAGTGGACAACTGGGAAGCAGACTTTCTCAGCAGACACAATCTCCATCCAGGAGAATGGGGCCTCCACCAAGAAATCTTCGCGGAGGTGTCAGGGGAGTTCCTCAAGTAGACATGATGGCATCTCGTCTCAGCAAGAAGCTTCAGAGATATTGGCCCTCATTCCGAGTTGTTCGCTCGCTAGCAGATTTTAGTAGCATTGCACACGCTAGGCGCCGCCCTCTGGAAGTGTATCTTATCTTAGCAGAATTGCGAACGAAAGATTAGCAGAATTGCGAATAGAAATTTCTTAGCAGTTTCTGAGTAGCTCGAGACTTACTCCTACACTGCGATCAGCTCAGCCCGTTTTGTTCCTGGTTTGACGTCACAGTCAGCCACTCCCCCGTTTCTCCAGACACTCCTGCGTTTTATCCTGGCACGCCTGCGTTTTTCCGCACACTCCTAGAAAACGGTCAGTTTCCGCCCAGAAACACCCACTTCCTGTCAATCACACTCCGATCACTTCAACGATGAAAATTCTTCGTTCGGACGTGAGTAAATATACTAAGTTTTGTGCTAAAATACTTAGCGCATGCGCACTGCGTACCATGCGCATGCGCATTTTGGCCTTAATCGCTCCGTTGCGAAAATCGGCAACGAGCGAACAACTCGGAATGACCCCCATTGTTCCAGGTCGAGAGACCCTCAAGCAATAGCAGTGGATGCACTGGTGACCCAGTGGGTGTTTCGGTCGGTGTATGTCTTTCCTCCACTTCCACTATTACCAAAAGTGCTCAAGATCTTAAGAAGAACAAGGGTTCGAGCGATCCTCATTGTCCCAGACTGGCCAAGGAGAGCTTGGTATCCATATCTTCAGGAGTTGCTCATAGAAGATCCTCTGCCTCTTCCTCTTCGCGAGGACCTGCTGCAGCAGGGGCCGTGCGTGTATCAAGACTTACCGCGGCTATGTTTAACGGCATGGCTGTTGAGCGCCGGATCCTAGCCCGAAAGGGTATTCCCAAAGAAGTCATTCCCACTCTGATTCAGGCCAGTAAAGGAGTAATGTCTAAACGTTACCACCGTATTTGGAGAAAATATGTGTCTTGGTGTGAATCCAAGAAGGCTCCTACGGAAGAGTTTCAGTTAGGACGTTTTCTCCATTTTCTGCAGGCAGGTGTGGATGCGGGCCTACGATTGGGTTCAATCAAGGTCCAGATTTCGGCCTTGTCCGTTTTCATTCAGAAACAATTGGCCTTCCTTCCAGAAGTTCAGACGTTCGTGAAAGGGGTTCTGCACATCCAACCTCCATTTGTGCCTCCAGTGGCACCATGGGATCTTAACGTGGTGTTGCAGTTCCTTCAATCGGATTGGTTTGAACCTCTCCAGGAGATAGAGTTGAAGTTTCTCACTTGAAAAGTGGTCATGCTGTTGGCCTTGGCATCCGCAAGGAGGGTGTCTGAGTTAGGGGCCTTGTCTAACAAGAGTCCTTCCATGATCTTCCATGAAGATAGGGCTGAGTTAAGAACTCGTCAGCAATTTCTTCCGAAGGTGGTTTCTTCTTTCCATATAAACCAACCTATTGTGGTGCCAGTGGCTACTGACACCTTTGCTGTGTCAAAGTCTCTGGATGTGGTCAGAGCTTTGAAAATTGATATCGCAAGAACAGCTCGGATACGGAAAACAGAGGCTGTTTGTCCTGTATGCTCCCAACAAGGTTGGGTGTCCTGCTTCTATGCAGACCATTGCGCGCTGGTTTAGAGGTACGATTCAGCACGCTCATTCCACGGCAGGATTGCCGATACCGAATTCGGTGAATGCCCATTCTACTAGAAAGGTGGGCTCATCCTGGGCGGCTGCCCGGGGGGTCTCGGCGTTACACTTTGCCGAGCAGCTACTTGGTCAGGGGCAAACACGTTTGCTAAGTTTTACAAGTTTGACATCTTGGCCGATGAGGACCTCAAGTTTGGTCAATCGGTGCTGCAGGGTCATCCGCACTCTCCCGCCCGTACTGGAGCTTTGGTATAACCCCATGGTACTGAAGTAGACCCCAGCATCCTCTATGACTAATGAGAAAACAGGATTTTAATACTTACCGGTAAATCCTTTCCTCCTAGTCCGTAGAGGATGCTGGGCACCCGACCCAGTGCGTACTTTACCTGCAGTGGTTAGTTTGTTGTAGTTACACAGGTGTTGTGTTAAAATTATTTTCAGCATGTTGCTGCAATAGTTCATGCCCGTTGGCATGTGTTATGTTGAATGCCATGTTGTGCGGCATGGTTGAAGTGTGAGCTGGTGTGAATCTCACCGTTAACTTTAAAGTAAATCCTTTCCTCGAAATGTCCGTTTTCCTGGGCACAGTTCCTATACTGAGGTCTGGAGGAGGGGCATAGAGGGAGGAGCCAGTTCACACTCTGGAAAAGTCTTAAAGTGCCCATGGCTCCTGAGGAGCCGTCTATACCCCATGGTACTGAAGTGGACCCCAGCATCCTATGCGGACTAGGAGAAAAGGATTTACCGGTAGGTATTAAAATCCTGTTTTTATTAAATATATAGCTTTGCTCTCAATGTAATACTGTCCCCACTTTACAACTCTGACACCATATGGTATCTCACTGGTAGCCTATATTGTGTGTTGTGCCCACTCTACTGCTGTGGGGTTTTCCTCCTCTCCCCAACCCCTTCTTTTTTTTTTTGCCCATCCTCCTTTCTTCCCCCCCCCCACCAATCATTTCAGCTCTATATTTAAAATATGCCTCTTTTATGCCAACTGACCTCACCTTATGCACCTTATATGCCAACAGCCCCTTGCATGTGCCCCGTATATGCCATCAGACCTCTCCAAATGCCCCTTATATGCCATCAGACCGTACACATGCCCCTTATAGGCCATCAGACCCCTCCACATGCCCCTTATATGCCATCAGACCCCTCCACATGCCCCTTATATGCCATCAGACCTCTCCACATGCCTTTTATATGCCGTGAGAGCCCTCGACATGCCCCTTATATGCCGTCAGACCCCTCCACATGCCCCTTTTATGCCATCAGACCCCTCAACATGCCCCTAATATGCCATCAGACCTCTCCACATGTCCCTTATATGCCATCAGACCCCCCCACATGCCCCTTACATCAGACCTCTCCACATGCCTCTTATATGCCGTGAGATCCCTCCACATGCCCCTTATATGCCATCAGACCCCTCCACATGCCCCTTATATGCCATCAGACCCCTCAACATGCCCCTTATATGCCACCAGACCCCTCCAGGTGCCTTTTAAGGGCCCCATACACTACAACGATATGTCTGAGGCTGAAGTCGGATGTAATTTCCCTTGAACTCCCCCGGGACCTTCGTGGGAGTGATTCCACACGATTTGGTACTTTTGTGCTATTTTTGCATAAGATATATCGCATGCGATTGATGAAGCCGCTATACATCGCATGCAATATATCGTACGTCATACAACTGTACCATGAGATATATCTGATGGGCTGGATAGAGGGCTACGGGGGCTGGGAGTGTCCTGAGAATGCCAGTCACACTTCCCTGTGATACATCGCATGCGATATATCACATGCACACAAAACACACTTTCTCTAACGTCCTAGTGGATGCTGGGGACTCCGTAAGGACCATGGGGAATAGACGGGCTCCGCAGGAGACTGGGCACTCTTAAGAAAGAATTAGTACTACTGGTGTGCACTGGCTCCTCCCTCTATGCCCCTCCTCCAGACCTCAGTTAGAATCTGTGCCCGGAAGGAGCTGGGTGCATTTTAGTGAGCTCTCCTGAGCTTGCTATTAAGAAAGTATTTTAGATAGGTTTTTTTATTTTCAGAGAGATCTGCTGGCAACAGACTCTCTGCTACGTGGGACTGAGGGGAGAGAAGCAAACCTACTAACTGCGGCTAGGTTGCGCTTCTTAGGCTACTGGACACCATTAGCTCCAGAGGGTTCGAACACAGGAACTTAACCTTGGTCGTCCGTTCCCGGAGCCGAGCCGCCGTCCCCCACGCAGAGCCAGAAGACAGAAGCCGGCGGATGAAGCAAGAAGACGTCAAAATCGGGGGCAGAAGACTCCTGTCTTCACATGAGGTAGCGCACAGCACTGCAGCTGTGCGCCATTGCGCCCACACTAACCCACACACTCCGGTCACTGTAGGGGCTTCTTCCTCAGCACTCACCAGCGCCATTTTCTCTCCACAGCTCCGCTGAGAGGAAGCTCCCCAGGCTCTCCCCTGCAGAATCACGGTAGAAAGAGGGTAAAAAGAGAGGGGGGGCACATAAATTTAGCGCAATAATCATAATACAGCAGCTACTGGGTAAACACTAAGTTACTGTGTGATTCCTGGGTCATATAGCGCTGGGGTGTGTGCTGGCATACTCTCTCTCTGTCTCTCCAAAGGGCCTTGTGGGGGAACTGTCCTCATATAGAGCATTGCATTTTATCAAAAAAGAATAAGAAAAGAGGTAGCATTGTGGTGCACACAGTCAAAAAATAGCTGTTTATTGATTAATTAAAACGTAACTTTTATTGTAGTATTTCAAATAAACTCCCCACCTATCTAAAAAGCGAAATATTAAAAGCTAGAAGATAGTAAGAGATGAAATAATAAAATCTGGCGCTGGGGCACATGATATAGCTCCTATTAATAATCAATAATCGATCCAAATATCAATATTAATATTGTGTAGTGGTATGTAAATTGCACCACTGTATATATTGCATAGTGATCCACCGATCAACACAAACAGAAACAAAAAGCACTCCTCATGTATTTAATCCATATTGTTATATAATAAGGGAGTGATTGGCAAATGAAAATGGGTTTTATAGTGTATATTTATCACTGAGTGGTAGAATAGGGCAGTTTACGTCCTGTGTGAATTGAACTAACCACTCACTTAGATGATATGTCTCCCCCATACACTGTATTCTGCTGAGTTCTCCACTATCAGGGAGTAACAGAACCGGTCACTGTAACAATGATGTAACAAATAAGTTATGCATTCTTTTATCTATGAACTGCTGAGGTGCAGAACATGATCTGCAATTATAATTATTCACAATGCCTAGATAAATATTCCTATTAAACGGCTTGCAATCTGAGCTAATACAGAATTCCAGAGATTATGTTCATGGAATATAAAAGTGACAGAATAATTAATTGATTGAAATAATAATAGTTTAACTGATTATTCTTTCCTCTCTGCACTGCTGGAATCTGTAATAAAGTTACTGAGTGAATACTCAACACATCTCACTGAAGTAATGACAGTTCTCTTCCAAGTGGATGCAAGGGATTATAATCCCATTCATGTGCTACCCATATGGATATATTTATTGTAGATGCTATTAATTAATCAGATATAATTGATTGCTCTTCAGGGTGTGTGATGGACCTTCTGGTTTGGTCACCATTCTAACATAATTGTATTTCTGACGTGTTATATATCTTACACACGTCAATCATTAAGCTATATGAACAAGGGCCCTCATTCCGAGTTGTTCGCTCGCAAGCTGCTTTTAGCATCTTTACACACGCTAATCCGCCGCCTACTGGGAGTGAATCTTAGCATAGTAAAATTGCGAACGAAAGATTCTCAAAATTGCGATTACACACCTCTTAGCAGTTTCTGAGTAGCTCCAGACTTACTCTGCCACTGTGATCAGTTCAGTCAGTTTCGTTCCTGGTTTGACGTCACAAACACTCCTCCGTTTCTCCAGCCACTCCCGCGTTTTTCCCAGAAACGGTAGCGTTTTTTCACACACACCCATAAAACGGCCAGTTTCCGCCCAGAAACACCCACTTCCTGTCAATCACATTACGATCACCAGAACGAAGAAAGAAACCGTGAGTAAAATTCCTAACTGCATAGCAAATTTACTTGGCGCAGTTGCACTGCGGACATTGCGCATGCGCATTCGCGACTAATCGCTCCGTTGCGAGAAAAAAATAACGAGCGAACAACTCGGAATGACCCCCAATATTCAGTCACCAGTATCTCCTTATGTGTTAAACTAGCAGCAATCTATTAGGTTCACATTGGTTGTATTAAGTAAAAATGCTCGTCTGCACAGTGTTATAAGCAGTTATTATTTTCTCACAGTCAACAAGACTAGGAATGACATGTATCTCATATTGGGGGCAATGTTATATTACATAAACATTTGCACCCACGGTTAAACAGTGTTTCTTTGTGTATTAAACTAACAACAGTCTGTTAAGTTCACGTTAGCCGTACTGAGTAGAACGGCATTAGGCAATCCTGGTCTGCACAATGTTATAGACAGTCATAAATCTCTTGCAGTGAAAGAGACTGGGGATAACATATGTCTCATATTCGGGGGGCAGTGTTATATTTCATTAACACTTGCACCCTCGGTTAGATCACTTTAATTGCACTAACATATTATTTTCACAATATCATTAGGAGCATATCTAGGGCCGTCAGCGCCTCATTCCAATGCGCATTTCGCCCGTAGCTTAATCTTGGAGCTCTTGTCTTGTTTTTGTCTGTACACTCATATAGAGCATTCCCTGTGTGTGTGGTGTGTCGGTACGCTTGTGTCGACATGTTTGACGAGGAGGGCTATGTGGAGGCAGAGCAGGTGAAGATGAATGAGGTGTCCCCGCCGACGGCGCCGACACCTGATTGGATGGATATGTGGAAGGTGTTAAATGATAATGTAAACTCCTTGCATAAAAGGTTGGATAAAGCTGAAGCCTTGGGACAGTCGGGGTCTCAGCCCATGCCTGATCCTACAGCGCAGTGGCCGTCAGGGTCTCAGAAGCGCCCACTATCCCATATTGTTGACACAGATATCGACACGGATTCTGACTCCAGTGTCGATGGCGATGATGCAAAATTGCAGCCTAAAATGGCTAAAGCCATCCGCTACATGATTGTAGCTATGAAGGATGTATTGCACATATCAGAGGTAAACCCTGTCCCTGACAAGAGGGTTTATATGTTTGGGGAGAAAAAGCAAGAGGTGACTTTTCCCCCTTCACATGAGTTAAATGAGTTATGTGAAAAAGCGTGGGATTCTCCTGATAGGAAAGTGCTGATTTCCAAAAGGTTACTTATGGCGTACCCCTTCCCGCCAACGGACAGGATGCGCTGGGAATCCTCCCCTAGGGTAGACAAAGCTCTGACACGCTTAGCTAAGAAGGTGGCCCTGCCGTCACAGGATACGGCCTCCCTAAAAGATGCTGCGGATAGGAAGCAGGAAGGTATCCTGAAGTCTGTTTATACACATTCAGGTACCCTACTAAGGCCGGCAATTGCGTCGGCCTGGATGTGTAGTGCTGTAGCAGAATGGACAGATACTCTGTCTGAGGAACTGGATACCTTGGACAAGGATACTATTTTACTGACCCTGGGGCATATAAAAGACGCTGTCCTATATATGAGGGATGCCCAGAGGGACATTTGCCTACTGGGCTCTAGAATAAATGCAATGTCGATTTCTGCCAGAAGGGTCCTGTGGACTCGGCAATGGACAGGCGATGCCGACTCTAAAAAGCACATGGAGGTTTTACCCTACAAGGGTGAGGAATTGTTTGGGGACGGTCTCTCGGACCTAGTTTCCACAGCTACAGCTGGGAAGTTAAATTTTTTGCCATATATTCCCTCACAGCCTAAGAAAGCACCGTATTACCAAATGCAGTCCTTTCGATCACAAAAAGGCAAGAAAGTCAGAGGTGCGTCCTTTCTTGCCAGGGGCAGGGGTAGAGGAAAGAAGCTGCACCATATAGCTAGTTCCCAGGAACAGAAGTCCTCCCCGGCTTCCACTAAATCCACCGCATGACACTGGGGCTCCACAGGTGGAGCCGGGAGCGGTGGGGGCGCATCTCCGAAAATTCAACCACCAGTGGGTTCGCTCACAGGTGGATCCCTGGGCTATATAGATTGTGTCTCAGGGCTACAAGCAGGAATTCGAAGTGATGCCCCCTCACCGTTACCTCAAATCAGCCCTGCCAGCTTCCCCCATGGAAAGGGAAGTAGTGTTAGCGGCAATTCACAAATTATATCTCCAGCAGGTGGTGGTACAGGTTCCCCTCCCTCAACAGGGAAGGGGTTACTATTCCACAATGTTTGTGGTTCCGAAACCGGACGGTTCGGTCAGACCCATATTGAATTTAAAATCCCTGAACATTTACCTGAAAAGGTTCAAGTTCAAGATGGAATCGCTCAGAGCGGTCATTGCAAGCCTGGAAGGGGGGACTTTATGGTGTCTCTGGACATAAAGGATGCTTACCTGCATGTCCCCATTTATCCACCTCATCAGGAGTACCTCAGATTTGTGGTACAGGACTGTCATTACCAATTCCAGACGTTGCCGTTTGGTCTCTCCACGTCACCGAGAATATTTACCAAGGTAATGGCGGAAATGATGATACTCCTTCGAAAGCAGGGTGTCACAGTTATCCCATACTTGGAGGATCTCCTCATAAAGGCGAGGTCCAGAGAGCAGTTGCTGATCAGCGTAGCACTCTCTCAGGAAGTGTTGCAACAGCACGGCTGGATTCTAAATATTCCAAAGTCGCAGCTGATCCCTACGACTCGTCTGCCATTCCTGGGCATGATTCTGGACACGGACCAGAAAAAGGTGTTTCTCCCGGCGGAGAAGGCTCAGGAGCTCGTGACTCTGGTCAGAGAACTCTTAAAACCAAAACAGGTGTCGGTGCATCACTGCACGCGAGTCCTGGGAAAGATGGTGGCGTCATACGAAGCCATTCCCTTCGGCAGGTTCCATGCGAGGACCTTTCAGTGGGATCTGTTGGACAAGTGGTCCGGATCGCATCTTCAGATGCATCGGTTGATCACCCTATCCCCCAGGGCCAGGGTGTCTCTTCTGTGGTGGCTGCAGAGTGCTCACCTTCTCGAGGGCCGCAGGTTCGGCATACAGGACTGGGTCCTGGTGACCACGGATGCAAGCCTCCGAGGATGGGGAGCAGTCACTCAGGGAAGAAACTTCCAAGGGCTGTCGTCAAGTCAGGAGGCTTTTCTGCACATCAATATCCTGGAACTAAGGGCCATATACAATGCCCTGAGTCAAGCGGAGCCTCTGCTTCGCAACCAACCAGTGCTGATTCAGTCAGACAACATCACCGCAGTGGCTCATGTAAACCGCCAGGGCGGCACAAGAAGCAGTGTAGCGATGGCGGAAGCCACCAGGATTCTTCGTTGGGCGGAGAATCGCGTGCAAGCACTGTCAGCAGTGTTCATTCCGGGAGTGGACAACTGGGAAGCAGACTTCCTCAGCAGGCACGACCTCCACCCGGGAGAGTGGGGACTTCATCAAGAAGTCTTCACACAGATTACAAATCGATGGGAACTGCCACAGGTGGACATGATGGCATCCCGCCTCAACAAAAAGCTACAAAGGTATTGTGCCAGGTCAAGAGACCCTCAGGCGATAGCTGTGGACGCACTAGTAACACCGTGGGTGTTCCAGTCGGTCTATGTGTTTCCTCCTCTTCCTCTCATACCCAAGGTGCTGAGAATCGTAAGAAAAAGGAGTATGAACAATACTCATTGTTCCGGATTGGCCAAGAAGGACTTGGTACCCGGAACTGCAAGAAATGCTCACAGAGGACCCATGGCCTCTGCCTCTCAGACAGGATCTGTTGCAACAGGGGCCCTGTCTGTTCCAAGACTTACCGCGGCTGCATTTGACGGCATGGCGGTTGAACGCCGGATCCTAGCGGAGAAAGGCATTCCGGATGAAGTTATTCCTACGCTGATAAAGGCTAGGAAGGACGTGACAGCAAAACATTATCACCGTATATGGCGAAAATATGTTGCTTGGTGTGAGGCCAGGAAGGCCCCTACAGAGGAATTCCAGCTGGGCCGGTTCCTGCACTTCCTACAGTCAGGAGTGACTATGGGCTTAAAATTAGGGTCCATAAAGGTCCAGATTTCGGCCCTATCCATTTTCTTTCAAAAGGAACTGGCTTCGCTTCCTGAAGTTCAGACGTTTGTAAAGGGAGTGCTGCATATTCAGCCCCCTTTTGTGCCACCAGTGGCACCTTGGGATCTTAACGTGGTGTTGAGTTTCCTGAAATCTCACTGGTTTGAGCCACTTAAGACCGTGGTGCTAAAGTATCTCACGTGGAAAGTGGTCATGCTATTGGCCTTAGCTTCGGCTAGGCGTGTGTCAGAATTGGCGGCTTTGTTATGTAAAAGCCCCTATCTGGTTTTCCATATGGACAGGGCAGAATTACGGACTCGTCCGCAATTTCTGCCGAAGGTGGTGTCATCTTTTCATTTGAACCAACCTATTGTGGTGCCTGCGGCTACTCGTGACTTGGAGGACTCCAAGTTGCTTGATGTAGTCAGGGCTTTGAAGATTTATGTTGCCAGGACGGCTGGAGTCAGGAAAACTGACTCGCTGTTTATCCTGTATGCATCCAACAAGCTGGGTGCTCCTGCTTCTAAGCAGACTATTGCTTGCTGGATCTGTAACACGGTTCAGCAGGCTCATTCTGCGGCTGGTTTGCCGCATCCAAAATCAGTGAAAGCCCATTCCACAAGGAAAGTGGGCTCTTCTTGGGCGGCTGCCCGAGGGGTCTCGGCATTACAACTTTGCCGAGCAGCTACTTGGTCGGGTTCAACACCTTTGCAAAGTTCTATAAGTTTGATACCCTGGCTGAGGAGGACCTTGTGTTTGCCCATTCGGTGCTGCAGAGTCATCCGCACTCTCCCGCCCGTTTGGGAGCTTTGGTATAATCCCCATGGTCCTTACGGAGTCCCCAGCATCCACTAGGACGTTAGAGAAAATAAGATTTTACTCACCGGTAAATCTATTTCTCGTAGTCCGTAGTGGATGCTGGGCGCCCGTCCCTAGTGCGGACTTTCTGCAATACGTGTATATAGTTATTGCTTATTAAAAGGGTTATGTTATGTTGGCATCTGTTGTTTGATGCTCTGTTGTTGTTCATACTGTTAACTGGGTATAGTTATCACGAGTTATACGGTGTGATTGGTGTGGCTGGTATGAGTCTTACCCTGGATTCCAAAATCCTTTCCTTGTAATGTCAGCTCTTCCGGGCACAGTTCTCTGACGTCCTAGTGGATGCTGGGAACTCCGTAAATACCATGGGGAATAGACGGCGCCGCAGGAGACTGCGCACATCTAAAGAAAGAATTAGGACTATCTGGTGTGCACTGGCTCCTCCCCCTATGACCCTCCTCCAAGCCTCAGTTAGATTTCTGTGCCCGGCTGAGCTGGATGCACACTAGGGGCTCTCCTGAGCTCCTAGGGAGAAAGTATAATTTAGGTTTTTTATTTTACAGTGAGACCTGCTGGCAACAGGCTCACTGCACCGAGGGACTAAGGGGAGAAGAAGCGAACCTACCTAAGTGGTGGTAGCTTGGGCTTCTTAGGCTACTGGACACCATTAGCTCCAGAGGGATTGCACACAGGACCCGACCTCGTCGTCCGTTCCCGGAGCCGCGCCGCCGTCCCCCTTACAGAGCCAGAAGCAAGAAGGTCCGGAAAATCGGCGGCTGAAGACTTCTGTCTTCTCCAAGGTAGCGCACAGCACTGCAGCTGTGCGCCATTGCTCCTCATGCACACCACACACTGCGGTCACTGATGGGTGCAGGGCGCTGGGGGGGGGGGGGGGGGGCGCCCTGAGCAGCAATAAATACCACCTTGGCTGGCAAACTGACACCATATATAGCCCCAGAGGCTATATAGGTGTATATTAACCCCTGCCAGAAATCTTAAAATTGCGGCAGAAAGCCCGCCGAAAAAGGGGCGGAGCCATCTCCCTCAGCACACTGGCGCCATTTTCCTCACAGCTCCGCTGGAAGGATCGCTCCCTGGCTCTCCCCTGCAGTCCTGCACTACAGAAAGGGTAAAAAAGAGAGGGGGGGCACAAATTTAGGCGCAGTATAATATATATGCAGCTATAAGGGGAAAACACACTTTATAGGTGATATCCCTGTGGTATATAGCGCTCTGGTGTGTGCTGGCATACTCTCCCTCTGTCTCCCCAAAGGGCTTTGTGGGGTCCTGTCCTCTGTCAGAGCATTCCCTGTGTGTGTGCTGTGTGTCGGTACCGCTGTGTCGACATGTATGATGAGGAAAAATGATGTGGAGGCAGAGCAAATGCCTGTAAGTGTGTTGTCACCCCCTGAAGGGTCGACACCTGTGTGGATGGACTTATGGAAGGAATTACGTGACAGTGTCAGCTCCTTACATAAAAGGTTTGACGACATAGGACAGCCGGCTACTCAGCTTGTGACTGTTCCAGCGTCTCAAATGTCATCAGGGGCTTTAAAACGCCCGCTACCTCAGATGGCAGACACAGATGTCGACACGGATACCGACTCCAGTGTCGACGACGATGAGACTAATGTACCCTCCAATAGGTCCACCCGTTACATGATTGAGGCAATGAAAAATGTATTACACATTTCTGATAGTACCCCCAGGTACCACAAAAAAGGGTATTATGTTCGGTGAGAAAAAACTCCCAGTAGTTTTTCCTGCATCTGAGGAATTAAATGAGGTGTGTGAGGAAGCCTGGACTTCCCCCGATAAGAAATTGATAATTTCTAAACGGTTATTGGCAGCGTACCCTTTCCCGCCAGAGGATAGGTCACGTTGGGAAACATCCCCTAGGGTAGATAAAGCGCTTACACGTTTATCAAAACAGGTGGCACTACCGTCTCCGGATACGGCCGCCCTAAAGGATCCTGCCGATAGAAAGCAGGAAGCTACCCTAAAAGCTATATATACACACACGGGCATTATATTGCGACCAGCGATTGCATCAGCATGGATGTGCAGTGCTGCTGCTGCGTGGTCAGATTCCCTGTTGGATAATATTGATACCCTGGATAGGGACAATATTTTGCTGACAGTAGAGCATATAAAGGACGCTGTCTTATACATGCGCGATGCACAGAGGGATATTTGCCGGCTGGCATCAAAAATAAGCGCAATGTCCATTGCCGCCAGAAGGGGGTTATGGACTCGGCAGTGGTCAGGTGATGCCGATTCAAAAAGGCACATGGAAGTTTTGCCTTATAAGGGGGTGGAACTGTTTGGGGATGGTCTTTCAGACCTCGTTTCCACAGCTACGGCTGGGAAATCGACATTTTTGCCACAAGCTACCCCACAGCAAAAGAAAGCACCGTATTATCAAGTACAGTCCTTTCGGCCAGCAAAAACACAAGAGGGCTCGAGGCGCGTCCTTTCTGCCGAGAGGCAAAGGTAGAGGGAAAAAGCTGCAGCATACAGCCAGTTCCCAAGAGCAAAAGTCCTCCCCCGCGTCCGGTAAGTCCACAGCATGACGCTGGGGCTTCACAGGCGGACCCGGGTACGGTGGGGGCCCGTCTCAGAAATTTCAGCACACAGTGGGCTCTCTCACAGGTGGATCCCTGGACCCTTCAAGTAGTATCTCAGGGGTACAGACTGGAATTCGAGACGTCCCCCCCCCCCCCCCCCCCCCCCCCCCCCCCCCCCCCCGCCGTTTTCTAAATCTGCCTTACCAGCAACTCCCTCTGCCAGGGAGGCAGTGTTGGTGGCTATCCAAAAACTGTATTCACAGCAAGTGATTGTCAAGGTACCCCTCCTTCAGCAAGGAAAGGGTTACTATGCCACAATGTTTGTGGTACCGAAACCGGACGGTTCGGTGAGACCCATCTTAAATTTAAAAGCCTTGAACACTTATATCAAAAGGTTCAAGTTCAAGATGGAATCGCTCAGGGCGGTTATTGCGAGCCTGGACGAGGGGGATTACATGGTCTCCCTGGACATCAAGGATGCGTACCTACATGTCCCCATTTACCCCACTCACCACTCACCAGGAGTACCTCAGATTTGTGGTACAGGACTGTCACTATCAGTTCCAGACGCTGCCGTTTGGGTTATCCACGGCACCGAGGGTCTTTACCAAGGTAATGGCCGAAATGATGATACTCCTTCGCAAGAAGGGAGTTTTAATTATCCCGTACTTGGACGATCTCCTGATAAAGGCGAGGTCCAAAGAACAGTTGGTAGTGGGGGTAGCACTTTCTCGGGAAGTGCTACAACAGCACGGCTGGATTCTCAATATTCCAAAGTCACAGCTGGTCCCGACGACACGTCTTCTGTTCCTGGAATGATTCTGGACACAGACCAGAAAAAAGTGTTTCTTCCAGTGGAAAAGCCGAGGAGTTGTCATCTCTAGTCAGAGACCTCCTAAAACCGGGGACAGGTGTCGGTACATCAATGCACACGAGTCCTGGGGAAAATGGTAGCTTCGTACGAAGCAATTCCATTCGGAAGGTTCCACGCAAGGACTTTCCAGTGGGACCTGTTGGACAAATGGTCCGGGTCCCATCTCCAGATGCAACAGCGGATAACCCTGTCGGCAAGGACCAGGGTGTCGCTGCTGTGGTGGCTGCAGAGGGCTCATCTACTAGAGGGCCGCAGATTCGGAATACAGGACTGGGTCCTGGTGACCACGGATGCCAGCCTTCGGGGCTGGGGGGCAGTCACACAGGGAAGAAATTTCCAAGGACTGTGGTCAGATCAGGAGATTTCGCTTCACATAAATATTCTGGAGCTAAGGGCCATCTACAATGCCCTAAGCCAAGCAAGGCCCCTGCTTCAGAACCAGTCGGTACTGATCCAATCAGACAACATCACGGCGGTCGCCCATGTAAACAGACAGGGCGGCACAAGAAGCAGGAGGGCAATGGCAGAAGCCACAAGGATTCTCCGATGGGCGGAAAATCATGTGTTAGCACTGACAGCAGTGTTCATTCCGGGAGTGGACAACTGGGAAGCAGACTTCCTCAGCAGGCACGACCTCCACCCGGGATAATGGGGACTTCATCCAGAAGTCTTCCAAATGCTGGTAAACCGGTGGGAAAGACCACAGGTGGACATGATGGCGTCCCGCTCAACAAAAAGCTAAAAAGATATTGCGCCAGGTCAAGGGACCCTCAGGCGATCGCTGTGGACGCTCTAGTAACACCGTGGGTGTACCAGTCGGTTTATATATTTCCTCCTCTGCCTCTCATTCCCAAGGTACTGAGAATAATACGAAGGCGAGGAGTGAAAACTATACTCGTGGTTCCGGATTGGCCAAGAAGAGCTTGGTACCCGGAACTTCAAGAGATGCTTTCAGAGGACCCTTGGCCTCTGCCGCTCAGACAGGACCTGCTGCAGCAGGGGCCCTGTCTGTTCCAAGACTTACTGCGGCTGCGTTTGACGGCATGGCGGTTGAACACCGGATCCTGAAGGAAAAGGGTATTCCGGAGGAAGTCATTCCTACCCTGATCAAAGCCAGGAAGGATGTCACCGCAAACCATTATCACCGCATTTGGTGAAAATATGTTGCTTGGTGTGAGGCCAGGAAGGCCCCAACGGAGGAATTTCAACTGGGTCGATTCCTGCATTTCCTGCAAACAGGGGTGACGTTGGGCCTCAAATTGGGGTCCATTAAGGTCCAGATTTCGGCCCTGTCGATTTTCTTCCAGAAAAAACTGGCTTCCCTGCCTGAAGTTCAGACTTTTGTCAAGGGAGTTCTGCATATTCAGCCTCCTTTTGTGCCCCCAGTGGCACCTTGGGATCTCAATGTGGTTTTGGAGTTCCTGAAATCACATTGGTTTGAACCACTTAAGACTGTGGATTTGAAATATCTCACGTGGAAAGTGGTCATGCTGTTGGCCCTGGCTTCGGCCAGGCGTGTGTCAGAATTGGCGGCTTTGTCCTATAAAAGCCCTTATCTGATTTTCCATATGGATAGGGCAGAATTGAGGACTCGTCCTCAGTTTCTCCCGAAGGTGGTATCAGCTTTCACTTGAACCAGCCTATTGTGGTGCCTGTGGCTACTGGGAACTTGGAGGATTCCAAGTTACTGGACGTAGTCAGGGCCCTGAAAATTTATGTTTCCAGGGACGGCTGGAGTCAGGAAAACTGACTCGCTGTTTATCCTGTATGCACCCAACAAACTGGGTGCTCCTGCTTCTAAGCAGACTATTGCGCGCTGGATTCGTAGCACTATTCAGCTGGCGCATTCTGCGGTAGGACTACCGCAGCCTAAATCTGTAAAAGCCCATTCCACAAGGAAGGTGGGCTCATCTTGGGCGGCTGCCCGAGGGATCTCGGCTTTACAACTTTGCCGAGCTGCTACTTGGTCAGGGGCAAACACGTTTGCAAAATTCTACAAATTTGATACCCTGGCTGAGGAGGACCTGGAGTTCTCTCATTCGGTGTGGCAGAGTCGTCCGCACTCTCCCGCCCGTTTGGGAGCTTTGGTATAATCCCCATGGTCCTTACGGAGTTCCCAGCATCCACTAGGACGTCAGAGAAAATAAGAATTTACTCACCGGTAATTCTATTTCTCGTAGTCCGTAGTGGATGCTGGGCGCCCATCCCAAGTGCGGATTGTCTGCAATACTTGTAAATAGTTATTGTTACACAAATCGGGTTATTATTGCGAGCCATCTGTTCAGAGGCTCCTTTTGTTATCATACTGTTAACCGGGGTTGCTATCACGAGTTATACGGTGTGATTGGTGTGGCTGGTATGAGTCTTACCCGGGATTCAAAATCCTTCCTTATTGTGTCAGCTCTTCCGGGCACAGTATCCTAACTGAGGCTTGGAGGAGGGTCATAGGGGGAGGAGCCAGTGCACACCAGATAGTCCTAATTCTTTCTTTAGATGTGCCCAGTCTCCTGCGGAGCCGTCTATTCCCCATGGTCCTTACGGAGTTCCCAGCATCCACTACGGACTACGAGAAATAGAATTACCGGTGAGTAAATTCTTATTTTTTTTTCATCCGATTCCATCCAATTCCGATATATCATTAGTGCAGCACCAACGACGTAGGGGATCCTATCCGACAGTCACGGGGACGCGCATCAGATTGGATACGATCTAAAACACATACGATTGTACACAGTTTCATACAATATATCAGACGGATATATCGGAATTGTATGAAATCGTGTAAAATCGTACTGGTGTGTGGGGCCCTTTACTCTCTTCTTCTGCCTCTTTTAGTTTGGGGATGTAAGCAGCTGGAGCAGACACTGGGGTTATCGGTGTGTAGTTGTTGCTTGTTGGTATGTCGGTCACGCTGAGCGACAACATGAAGAGACACAGTGGCAGAGTGGAGTGTACACCCATATGCGGAGCGTACCTGTAATGACTTTGCACTGAGTATGCTGCGCAGTTGGGTGATGCAGAGTCATACGCATTACAGTCACATCCCTACTGAAGAAGCTTAGGGGGTCATTCAGACCCGATCGTTGCTTTGCAGCGATCAGGTCTGAATTGCGCATGCCAGACAGCCGACGGCTATGTTAGGCTAGCGATCGCCTCTGCCTGATTGACAGGCAGGGGTGGGTCAACGGCGTTTAACCGCCGTTTAGGGGGCGCTGTTCGGGCAACACAGGCGTGCCCGGATTGCCCGGGGGGGGGGGGGGGGGGCGGCGGCTGCGTGATGTCACACGCAACCACTATGACCTGTGCTGCGACGTGTAGCTCCCTGCCAGCGCGCAATAGCTGCGCTGGTAGGGAGCTACTCTTACAGTCCAGCTATGTGATGCTTTCTACTTGTGCAACGGGGTAGGGACTGACATGCGGGGCGGACTAGCGCTGTACTGGGCATCCCCCCCGCATGTCAGGGAAGCTGATCGTAGCTGTGCTCAATTTATCACATCTACGATCAGGTCTGGATCACCCCCTTAGCTAGGTAGTAACAAAGGTCAGTGAGCGGCACATGTTTGCAGCGGTAGGCTGGTGCCGGTGCAAATCCACACTGATGATGATGACCGGTAGCACACCCAGTGTATGACCAGGGGCAGGCAGAGCACAAGGTAGCACACCCAGTGTATGACCAGGGGCAGGCAGAGCACAAGGTAGCACACCCAGTGTATGACCAGGGGCAGGCAGAGCACAAGGTAGCACACCCAGTGTATGACCAGGGGCAGGCAGAGCACAAGGTAGCACACCCAGTGTATGACCAGGGGCAGGCAGCGCACAAGGTAGCACACCCAGTGTATGACCAGGGGCAGGCAGAGCACAAGGTAGCACACCCAGTGTATGACCAGGGGCAGGCAGAGCACAAGGTAGCACACCCAGTGTATGACCAGGGGCAGGCAGAGCACAAGGTAGCACACCCAGTGTATGACCAGGGGCAGGCAGCGCACAAGGTAGCACACCCAGTGTATGACCAGGGGCAGGCAGCGCACAAGGTAGCACACCCAGTGTATGACCAGGGGCAGGCAGAGCACAAGGTAGCCCACAGCTGCACACACACTAATATACACATTTCTGTGCACACAATTCAGGAACATCTACAGCCAATTTGCTGTCAGCTCAGCATGTGGCCCCATAGCTGGGAAAGCATAAATCCTGTCACTTTGCTTTTATCGCTGCTTCGCCCCTTTCCTTCCCTATATGTCCCCCTCACTGACCGTCTCCTCTACCTGGCCTGTGTAATGACTGCAGAGACGGCAGGGAGCTCACGCTGTGCTGTAGTCCAGGAGTATGCGGTCTACGTGGCCTCAGACACAACTGCCAGTAATTTCTTTTTTTTATTAGTATTCAATAGACCAATAAATGTGTTCCGTAACACCAGGGAGAAGTGGCAGGTGCAGCGCCCCCCCTCCCGTGCCCCCACACACGCTTCCTGGCGGCTTCCGTTAAGTCACTTTTTAAACCATTAGGAGCATTTCTCCAGCATTGATGGATTCTTTCACCTATTTCCCAACACACCCTCAGCTTTAACAATTGCTGGACTGGCAGACGGCTGCTAACAATAACTGACCATCCTGTGCCAGGTAGAATTCCCGGTTCCCGCTGCACTGAGGACAAGAGCAGCAGATGTTCCCAGCTTAGCGCCTCTGAGAGACCATGCCTGCGCCAATGTGCCACCACATACCTCCCAACATGACCCTCTCCAGGAAGAACAGAATGCTCTGCTCCTGGACTTTTCTCTTAATTTATAATTACCATCACCTGTGCTGAAACACCTTTCTTATCCATTAACCTGTTCAACACAGGTGCTGGCAATCATACATTAAGAGAAAAGTCCAGAAGCAGGGCATTGTGTCCTCCTGGAGAGGGTGATGTCGGGAGGTATGTGGTGGCAACCGGTCAGCATTGCAGAATGTAAATCCCGTATGTAGAATATGCAGCACTGCATGTAACATACGTGTAAGTGACGCCCTTGCATAGTTAGACTGTAGTACAGCATGTTACTCTAGTGCAATTCATACTGCTGACCTTAATACTGTAAGTCTGAGACCATTTCTTACCTGCAGTGCAAAAGCTACAGATCACAGCTGGGGCACAGAGGAGACCCTAACCCTGCCCCTCACCTTCACACCCACCCTGACACCCACTCCAGCATCACACGGCCCACTACCTGTACACCCACCCTGACACCCACTCCAGCATCACACGGCCCGCTACCTGTACACCAACCCTGACACCCACTCCAGCATCACACGGCCCCTCACCTTCACACCCACCCTGACACCCACTCCAGCATCACACGGCCCACTACCTGTACACCAACCCTGACACCCACTCCAGCATCACACGGCCCACTACCTGTACACCAACCCTGACACCCACTCCAGCATCACACGGCCCACTACCTGCACACCAACCCTGACACCCACTCCAGCATCACACGGCCCGCTACCTGTACACCAACCCTGACACCCACTCCAGCATCACACGGCCCACTACCTGTACACCAACCCTGACACCCACTCCAGCATCACAGGGCCCGCTACCTGTACACCAACCCTGACACCCACTCCAGCATCACACGGCCCGCTACCTGTACATCATCCCTGACACCCACTCCAGCATCACACAGCCAGCTACCTGTACACCAACCCTGACACCCACTCCAGCATCACACGGCCCACTACCTGTACACCAACCCTGACACCCACTCCAGCATCACACGGCCCACTACCTGTACACCAACCCTGACACCCACTCCAGCATCACACGGGCCGCTACCTGTACACCAACCCTGACACCCACTCCAGCATCACACGGCCCACTACCTGTACACCAACCCTGCCACCCACTCCAGCATCACACGGCCCGCTACCTGTACACCAACCCTGACACCCACTCCAGCATCACACAGCCCACTACCTGTACACCAACCCTGACACCCACTCCAGCATCACACAGCCCGCTACCTGTACACCAACCCTTACACCCACTCCAGCATCACACGGCCCGCTACCTGTACACCAACCCTGACACCCACTCCAGCATCACACGGCCCACTACCTGTACACCAACCCTGACACCCACTCCAGCATCACACGGCCCGCTACCTGTACACCAACCCTGACACCCACTCCAGCATCACAGGGCCTGCTACCTGTACACCAACCCTGACACCCACTCCAGCATCACACGGCCCACTACCTGTACATCATCCCTGACACCCACTCCAGCATCACACGGCCCACTACCTGTACATCATCCCTGACACCCACTCCAGCATCACACGGCCCGCTACCTGTACATCATCCCTGACACCCACTCCAGCATCACACGGCCCGCTACCTGTACACCAACCCTGACACCCACTCCAGCATCACACGGCCCGCTACCTGTACACCAACCCTGACACCCACTCCAGCATCACAGGGCCTGCTACCTGTACACCAACCCTGACACCCACTCCAGCATCACACGGCCCACTACCTGTACACCAACCCTGACACCCACTCCAGCATCACAGGGCCCACTACCTGTACACCAACCCTGATACCCACTCCAGCATCACACGGGCCGCTACCTGTACACCAACCCTGACACCCACTCCAGCATCACACGGCCCACTACCTGTACACCAACCCTGACACCCACTCCAGCATCACACGGCCCGCTACCTGTACACCAACCCTGACACCCACTCCAGCATCACACGGCCCGCTACCTGTACATCATCCCTGACACCCACTCCAGCATCACACGGCCCGCTACCTGTACACCAACCCTGACACCCACTCCAGCATAACACGGCCCGCTACCTGTACATCATCCCTGACACCCACTCCAGCATCACACGGCCCGCTACCTGTACACCAACCCTGACACCCACTCCAGCATCACACGGCCCTCTACCTGTACACCAACCCTGACACCCACTCCAGCATCACACGGCCCACTACCTGTACACCAACCCTGACACCCACTCCAGCATCACACGGCCCGCTACCTGTACACCAACCCTGAAACCCACTCCAGCATCACACGGCCCACTACCTGTACACCAACCCTGACACCCACTCCAGCATCACACGGCCCACTACCTGTACACCAACCCTGACACCCACTCCAGCATCACACGGCCCACTACCTGTACACCAACCCTGACACCCACTCCAGCATCACACGGCCCGCTACCTGTACACCAACCCTGACACCCACTCCAGCATCACACGGCCCGCTACCTGTACACCAACCCTGACACCCACTCCAGCATCACACGGCCCACTACCTGTACACCAACCCTGACACCCACTCCAGCATCACACGGCCCACTACCTGTACACCAACCCTGACACCCACTCCAGCATCACACGGCCCACTACCTGTACACCAACCCTGACACCCACTCCAGCATCACACGGCCCGCTACCTGTACACCAACCCTGACACCCACTCCAGCATCACACGGCCCCTCACCTTCACACCCACCCTGACACCCACTCCAGCATCACACGGCCAACTACCTGTACACCAACCCTGACACCCACTCCAGCATCACACAGCCCACTACCTGTCCACCCACCCTGACACCCACTCCAGCATCACACGGCCCGCTACCTGTACACCAACCCTGACACCCACTCCAGCATCACACGGCCCGCTACCTGTACACCAACCCTGACACCCACTCCAGCATCACACGGCCCACTACCTGTACACCAACCCTGACACCCACTCCAGCATCACACGGCCCGCTACCTGTACACCAACCCTGACACCCACTCCAGCATCACACGGCCCACTACCTGCACACCAACCCTGACACCCACTCCAGCATCACACGGCCCACTACCTGCACACCAACCCTGACACCCACTCCAGCATCACACGGCCCACTACCTGCACACCAACCCTGACACCCACTCCAGCATCACACGGCCCACTACCTGTACACCAACCCTGACACCCACTCCAGCATCACACGGCCCACTACCTGTAGACCAACCCTGACACCCACTCCAGCATCACAGGGCCCGCTACCTGTACACCAACCCTGACACCCACTCCAGCATCACACGGCCCGCTACCTGTACATCATCCCTGACACCCACTCCAGCATCACACGGCCCACTACCTGTACACCAACCCTGACACCCACTCCAGCATCACACGGCCCGCTACCTGTACACCAACCCTGACACCCACTCCAGCATCACACGGCCCGCTACCTGTACATCATCCCTGACACCCACTTCAGCATCACACGGCCCGCTACCTGTATACCAACCCTGACACCCACTCCAGCATCACACGGCCCACTACCTGTACACCAACCCTGACACCCACTCCAGCATCACACGGCCCACTACCTGTACACCAACCCTGACACCCACTCCAGCATCACACGGCCCGCTACCTTTACACCAACCCTGACACCCACTCCAGCATCACACGGCCAGCTACCTGTACACCAACCCTGACACCCACTCCAGCATAACACGGCCCGCTACCTGTACACCAACCCTGACACCCACTCCAGCATCACACGGCCCGCTACCTGTACACCAACCCTGACACCCACTCCAGCATCACACGGCCCACTACCTGTACACCAACCCTGACACCCACTCCAGCATCACACGGCCCACTACCTGTACACCAACCCTGACACCCACTCCAGCATCACACGGCCCACTACCTGTACACCCACCCTGACACCCACTCCAGCATCACACGGCCCACTACCTGTACACCAACCCTGACACCCACTCCAGCATCACACGGCCCACTACCTGTACACCAACCCTGACACCCACTCCAGCATCACACGGCCCTCTACCTGTACACCAACCCTGACACCCACTCCAGCATCACACGGCCCGCTACCTGTACACCAACCCTGACACCCACTCCAGCATCACACGGCCCGCTACCTGTACACCAACCCTGACACCCACTCCAGCATCACACGGCCCGCTACCTGTACACCAACCCTGACACCCACTCCAGCATCACACGGCCCGCTACCTGTACACCAACCCTGACACCCACTCCAGCATCACACGGCCCACTACCTGTACACCAACCCTGACACCCACTCCAGCATCACACGGCCCACTACCTGTACACCAACCCTGACACCCACTCCAGCATCACACGGCCCACTACCTGTACACCAACCCTGACACCCACTCCAGCATCACACGGCCCACTACCTGTACACCAACCCTGACACCCACTCCAGCATCACACGGCCCGCTACCTGTACACCAACCCTGACACCCACTCCAGCATCACACGGCCCACTACCTGTACACCAACCCTGACACCCACTCCAGCATCACACGGCCCGCTACCTGTACACCAACCCTGACACCCACTCCAGCATCACACGGGCCGCTACCTGTACACCAACCCTGACACCCACTCCAGCATCACACAGCCCGCTACCTGTACACCAACCCTGACACCCACTCCAGCATCACACGGCCCTCTACCTGTACACCAACCCTGACACCCACTCCAGCATCACACGGCCCACTACCTGTACACCAACCCTGACACCCACTCCAGCATCACACGGCCCGCTACCTGTACACCAACCCTGACACCCACTCCAGCATCACACGGCCCACTACCTGTACACCAACCCTGACACCCACTCCAGCATCACACGGCCCACTACCTGTACACCAACCCTGACACCCACTCCAGCATCACACGGCCCACTACCTGTACACCAACCCTGACACCCACTCCAGCATCACACGGCCCGCTACCTGTACACCAACCCTGACACCCACTCCAGCATCACACGGCCCGCTACCTGTACACCAACCCTGACACCCACTCCAGCATCACACGGCCCCCTACCTGTACACCAACCCTGACACCCACTCCAGCATCACACGGCCCCCTACCTGTACACCAACCCTGACACCCACTCCAGCATCACACGTCCCGCTACCTGTACACCAACCCTGACACCCACTCCAGCATCACACGGCCCACTACCTGTACACCAACCCTGACACCCACTCCAGCATCACACGGCCCGCTACCTGTACACCAACCCTGACACCCACTCCAGCATCACACGGCCCGCTACCTGTACACCAACCCTGACACCCACTCCAGCATCACACGGCCCGCTACCTGTACACCAACCCTGACACCCACTCCAGCATCACACGGCCTGCTACCTGTACACCATCCCTGACACCCACTCCAGCATCACACGGCCCGCTACCTGTACACCAACCCTGACACCCACTCCAGCATCACACGGCCCACTACCTGTACACCAACCCTGACACCCACTCCAGCATCACACGGCCCGCTACCTGTACACCAACCCTGACACCCACTCCAGCATCACACGGCCTGCTACCTGTACACCAACCCTGACACCCACTCCAGCATCACACGGCCTGCTACCTGTACACCATCCCTGACACCCACTCCAGCATCACACGGCCCGCTACCTGTACACCAACCCTGACACCCACTCCAGCATCACACGGCCCACTACCTGTACACCAACCCTGACACCCACTCCAGCATCACACGGCCCACTACCTGTACACCAACCCTGACACCCACTCCAGCATCACACGGCCCGCTACCTGTACACCAACCCTGACACCCACTCCAGCATCACACGGCCCGCTACCTGTACACCAACCCTGACACCCACTCCAGCATCACACGGCCCACTACCTGTACACCAACCCTGACACCCACTCCAGCATCACACGGCCCACTACCTGTACACCAACCCTGACACCCACTCCAGCATCACACGGCCCGCTACCTGTACATCATCCCTGACACCCACTCCAGCATCACACGGCCCGCTACCTGTACACCAACCCTGACACCCACTCCAGCATCACACGGCCCGCTACCTGTACACCAACCCTGACACCCACTCCAGCATCACACGGCCCACTACCTGTACACCAACCCTGACACCCACTCCAGCATCACACGGCCCACTACCTGTACACCAACCCTGACACCCACTCCAGCATCACAGAGCCCACTACCTGTACACCAACCCTGACACCCACTCCAGCATCACACGGCCCACTACCTGTACACCCACCCTGACACCCACTCCAGCATCACACGGCCCACTACCTGTACACCAACCCTGACACCCACTCCAGCATCACAGGGCCCACTACCTGTACACCATCCCTGACACCCACTCCAGCATCACACGGCCCGCTACCTGTACACCAACCCTGACACCCACTCCAGCATCACACGGCCCGCTACCTGTACACCAACCCTGACACCCACTCCAGCATCACACGGCCCGCTACCTGTACACCAACCCTGACACCCACTCCAGCATCACACGGCCCACTACCTGTACACCAACCCTGACACCCACTCCAGCATCACACGGCCCACTACCTGTACACCAACCCTGACACCCACTCCAGCATCACACGGCCCACTACCTGTACACCAACCCTGACACCCACTCCAGCATCACACGGCCCGCTACCTGTACACCAACCCTGACACCCACTCCAGCATCACACAGCCCGCTACCTGTACACCAATCCTGACACCCACTCCAGCATCACACGGCCCACTACCTGTACACCAACCCTGACACCCACTCCAGCATCACACAGCCCGCTACCTGTACACCAACCCTGACACCCACTCCAGCATCACACGGCCCGCTACCTGTACACCAACCCTGACACCCACTCCAGCATCACACGGGCCGCTACCTGTACACCAACCCTGACACCCACTCCAGCATCACACGGCCCGCTACCTGTACACCCACCCTGACACCCACTCCAGCATCACACGGCCCGCTACCTGTACACCAACCCTGACACCCACTCCAGCATCACACGGCCCGCTACCTGTACACCAACCCTGACACCCACTCCAGCATCACACGGCCCGCTACCTGTACACCAACCCTGACACCCACTCCAGCATCACACGGCCCGCTACCTGTACACCAACCCTGACACCCACTCCAGCATCACACGGCCCGCTACCTGTACACCAACCCTGACACCCACTCCAGCATCACACGGCCCACTACCTGTACATCATCCCTGACACCCACTCCAGCATCACACGGCCCACTACCTGTACACCAACCCTGACACCCACTCCAGCATCACACGGCCCACTACCTGTACACCAACCCTGACACCCACTCCAGCATCACACGGCCCACTACCTGTACACCAACCCTGACACCCACTCCAGCATCACACGGCCCGCTACCTGTACACCAACCCTGACACCCACTCCAGCATCACACGGCCCGCTACCTGTACACCAACCCTGACACCCACTCCAGCATCACACGGCCCACTACCTGTACACCAACCCTGACACCCACTCCAGCATCACACGGCCCACTACCTGTACACCAACCCTGACACCCACTCCAGCATCACACGGCCCGCTACCTGTACACCAACCCTGACACCCACTCCAGCATCACACAGCCCACTACCTGTACACCAACCCTGACACCCACTCCAGCATCACACGGCCCACTACCTGTACACCAACCCTGACACCCACTCCAGCATAACACGGCCCGCTACCTGTACACCAACCCTGACACCCACTCCAGCATCACACGGCCCGCTACCTGTACACCAACCCTGACACCCACTCCAGCATCACACGGGCCGCTACCTGTACACCAACCCTGACACCCACTCCTGCATCACACGGCCCGCTACCTGTACATCATCCCTGACACCCACTCCAGCATCACACGGCCCGCTACCTGTACACCAACCCTGACACCCACTCCAGCATCACACGGCCCGCTACCTGTACACCAACCCTGACACCCACTCCAGCATCACACGGCCCACTACCTGTATACCAACCCTGACACCCACTCCAGCATCACACGGCCCACTACCTGTATACCAACCCTGACACCCACTCCAGCATCACACGGCCCACTACCTGTACACCAACCCTGACACCCACTCCAACATCACACGGCCCTCTACCTGTACACCAACCCTGACACCCACTCCAGCATCACGGGGCCAGCTACCTGTACACCAACCCTGACACCCACTCCAGCATCACACGGCCCGCTACCTGTACACCAACCCTGACACCCACTCCAGCATCACACGGCCCGCTACCTGTACACCAACCCTGACACCCACTCCAGCATCACACGGCCCTCTACCTGTACACCAACCCTGACACCCACTCCAGCATCACACGGCCCGCTACCTGTACACCAACCCTGACACCCACTCCAGCATCACACGGGCCGCTACCTGTACACCAACCCTGACACCCACTCCAGCATCACACGGCCCGCTACCTGTACACCAACCCTGACACCCACTCCAGCATCACACGGGCCGCTACCTGTACACCAACCCTGACACCCACTCCAGCATCACACGGCCCGCTACCTGTACACCAACCCTGACACCCACTCCAGCATCACACGGCCCGCTACCTGTACACCAACCCTGACACCCACTCCAGCATCACACGGCCCGCTACCTGTACATCATCCCTGACACCCACTCCAGCATCACACGGCCCACTACCTGTACACCAACCCTGACACCCACTCCAGCATCACACGGCCCACTACCTGTACACCAACCCTGACACCCACTCCAGCATCACACGGCCCACTACCTGTACACCAACCCTGACACCCACTCCAGCATCACGGGGCCAGCTACCTGTACACCAACCCTGACACCCACTCCAGCATCACACGGCCCGCTACCTGTACACCAACCCTGACACCCACTCCAGCATCACGGGGCCAGCTACCTGTACACCAACCCTGACACCCACTCCAGCATCACACGGCCCGCTACCTGTACACCAACCCTGACACCCACTCCAGCATCACGGGGCCAGCTACCTGTACACCAACCCTGACACCCACTCCAGCATCACACGGCCCGCTACCTGTACACCAACCCTGACACCCACTCCAGCATCACGGGGCCAGCTACCTGTACACCAACCCTGACACCCACTCCAGCATCACACGGCCCACTACCTGTACACCAACCCTGACACCCACTCCAGCATCACGGGGCCAGCTACCTGTACACCAACCCTGACACCCACTCCAGCATCACACGGCCCGCTACCTGTACACCAACCCTGACACCCACTCCAGCATCACACGGCCCGCTACCTGTACACCAACCCTGACACCCACTCCAGCATCACACGGCCCTCTACCTGTACACCAACCCTGACACCCACTCCAGCATCACACGGCCCGCTACCTGTACACCAACCCTGACACCCACTCCAGCATCACACGGGCCGCTACCTGTACACCAACCCTGACACCCACTCCAGCATCACACGGCCCGCTACCTGTACACCAACCCTGACACCCACTCCAGCATCACACGGGCCGCTACCTGTACACCAACCCTGACACCCACTCCAGCATCACACGGCCCGCTACCTGTACACCAACCCTGACACCCACTCCAGCATCACACGGCCCACTACCTGTACACCAACCCTGACACCCACTCCAGCATCACACGGCCCGCTACCTGTACATCATCCCTGACACCCACTCCAGCATCACACGGCCCACTACCTGTACACCAACCCTGACACCCACTCCAGCATCACACGGCCCACTACCTGTACACCAACCCTGACACCCACTCCAGCATCACACGGGCCGCTACCTGTACACCAACCCTGACACCCACTCCAGCATCACACGGCCCGCTACCTGTACACCAACCCTGACACCCACTCCAGCATCACACGGCCCACTACCTGTACATCATCCCTGACACCCACTCCAGCATCACACGGCCCACTACCTGTACACCAACCCTGACACCCACTCCAGCATCACACGGCCCACTACCTGTACACCAACCCTGACACCCACTCCAGCATCACACGGCCCACTACCTGTACACCAACCCTGACACCCACTCCAGCATCACACGGCCCGCTACCTGTACACCAACCCTGACACCCACTCCAGCATCACACGGCCCGCTACCTGTACACCAACCCTGACACCCACTCCAGCATCACACGGCCCACTACCTGTACACCAACCCTGACACCCACTCCAGCATCACACAGCCCACTACCTGTACACCAACCCTGACACCCACTCCAGCATCACACGGCCCGCTACCTGTACACCAACCCTGACACCCACTCCAGCATCACACAGCCCACTACCTGTACACCAACCCTGACACCCACTCCAGCATCACACGGCCCACTACCTGTACACCAACCCTGACACCCACTCCAGCATAACACGGCCCGCTACCTGTACACCAACCCTGACACCCACTCCAGCATCACACGGCCCGCTACCTGTACACCAACCCTGACACCCACTCCAGCATCACACGGGCCGCTACCTGTACACCAACCCTGACACCCACTCCAGCATCACACGGCCCGCTACCTGTACATCATCCCTGACACCCACTCCAGCATCACACGGCCCGCTACCTGTACACCAACCCTGACACCCACTCCAGCATCACACGGCCCGCTACCTGTACACCAACCCTGACACCCACTCCAGCATCACACGGCCCACTACCTGTATACCAACCCTGACACCCACTCCAGCATCACACGGCCCACTACCTGTATACCAACCCTGACACCCACTCCAGCATCACACGGCCCACTACCTGTACACCAACCCTGACACCCACTCCAACATCACACGGCCCTCTACCTGTACACCAACCCTGACACCCACTCCAGCATCACACGGCCAGCTACCTGTACACCAACCCTGACACCCACTCCAGCATCACACGGCCCGCTACCTGTACACCAACCCTGACACCCACTCCAGCATCACACGGCCCGCTACCTGTACACCAACCCTGACACCCACTCCAGCATCACACGGCCCTCTACCTGTACACCAACCCTGACACCCACTCCAGCATCACACGGCCCGCTACCTGTACACCAACCCTGACACCCACTCCAGCATCACACGGGCCGCTACCTGTACACCAACCCTGACACCCACTCCAGCATCACACGGCCCGCTACCTGTACACCAACCCTGACACCCACTCCAGCATCACACGGGCCGCTACCTGTACACCAACCCTGACACCCACTCCAGCATCACACGGCCCGCTACCTGTACACCAACCCTGACACCCACTCCAGCATCACACGGCCCACTACCTGTACACCAACCCTGACACCCACTCCAGCATCACACGGCCCGCTACCTGTACATCATCCCTGACACCCACTCCAGCATCACACGGCCCACTACCTGTACACCAACCCTGACACCCACTCCAGCATCACACGGCCCACTACCTGTACACCAACCCTGACACCCACTCCAGCATCACACGGGCCGCTACCTGTACACCAACCCTGACACCCACTCCAGCATCACACGGCCCGCTACCTGTACACCAACCCTGACATGCACAGCACCCCTACACCACCCCAGTCTCCAACCTGTGTACCAACTCCGCCTGCACACCACCACTGCTCCCTACCACTGTACCACACTGGTCATGCAGCTGTACACCAGCCCTAAGGGCCCTACACACTGGGTGATTTGAAAGATAAACGATATGAATAATGAACGATTTTTCAGTAACAATTTTCTCTTACGTCCTAGAGGATGCTGGGGACTCCGTAAGGACCACGGGGTATAGACGGGCTCCGCAGGAGACATGGGCACTATAAAGAACTTTAGAATGGGTGTGCAATGGCTCCTCCCTCTATGCCCCTCCTCCAGACCTCAGTTAGATCCTGTGCCCAGAGGAGATTGGGTGCATTACAGGTGAGCTCTCCTGAGTTTCTCTGAAAATAGAATTTTGTTAGGTTTTTTATTTTCAGGGAGCACTGCTGGCAACAGGCTCCCTGCATCGTGGGACTGAGGAGAGAGAAGCATACCTACTTAAGTGATAGGCTCTGCTTCTTAGGCTACTGGACACCATTAGCTCCAGAGGGAGTCGGAACGCAGGTCTCCCCTCGCCGTTCGTCCCAGAGCCGCGCCGCCGCCGTCCTCCTCACAGAGCCGGGTGAGTATAAGAAGAAAAGAAGACTTCAGAGGCGGCAGAAGACTTCAGACCTTCCCTGAGGTAAGCGTGCAACGGTAACGCTGCGCGCCATTGCTCCCACACAACACACAGTAGCAGGCACGGATGGGTGCAGGGCGCAGGGGGGGGGGGGGTGCCCTGGGCAGCAATATAAACCTCTAAGTCTGGCATTTATATGTATATAGGCTGCGGAGGCAGTAATTATAAAAATCCCCCGGCAGTTTTATACATTTGAGCGGGACCGAAGCCCGCCGCTGGAGGGGGCGGCGCTTGGTCTCTCAGCACTAACCAGCGCCACTTTCTCCACAGAGCACTGCAGATAAGCTGGCTCCCCGGACTCTCCCCTGCTGAACACGGTGACACAGGGCTGAAAGGGGGGGGGGGGGCACTTGTAAGGCGCAGTGAGTGTATAGATATATACATATAATTATATAAAAGCGCTGTTTAGCTGGGAATTTTGTTTCCAGTGTCCGGTGGCGCTGGGTGTGTGCTGGCATACTCTCTCTCTGTCTCTCCAAAGGGCCTTATTAGGGAACTGTCTCCTTATAACTATATCCCTGTGTGGGTGTCGGTACGAGTGTGTGTCGGCATGTCTGAAGCGGAAGGCTCATCTAAGGAGGAGGTGGAGCAGATGTTTGTGGTGTCTCCGTCGGCAACGCCGACTCATGATTGGTTGGACATGTGGAATGTTTTAAATGCAAATGTGACCTTATTACATAAGAGAATGGACAAAGCAGAGTCCAGGGAAAAAGCAGGGAGTCAATCCGTGGCTTTGACTGTGTCACAGGGCCCTTCAGGGTCTCAAAAACGTCCCCTATCCCAAATAGCAGACACTGATACTGACACGGATTCTGACTCCAGTGTCGACTACGATGATGCAAGGTTACACCCAAGGGTGGCCAAAAGTATTCATTATATGATTATTGCAATAAAAGATGTTTTGCATATCACAGATGACCCCTCTGTGCCTGACACGAGGGTGCGCATGTATAAGGAAAAGAAACCTGAGGTAACCTTTCCCCCATCTCATGAGCTGAACGAGTTATTTGAAAAAGCTTGGGAAACTCCAGACAAAAAACTGCAGATTCCCAAGAGAATTCTTATGGCATATCCTTTCCCTGCACAGGACAGGGTACGCTGGGAATCCTCACCCAGGGTGGACAAGGCTTTAACGCGCCTGTCCAAGAAGGTGGCGCTACCGTCTCCAGACACGGCAGCCCTCAATGATCCTGCTGATCGCAGACAGGAATCTACCTTAAAATCTATTTATACGCATACGGGTGCTTTACTCAGACCGGCAATAGCATCGGCATGGGTATGTAGCGCAGTTGCAGCTTGGACAGATACCTTGTCAGCTGACATTGATACCCTAGACAGGGATACCATTTTATTGACCTTAGATCACATTAAAGATGCAGTAGGGTAGATGGATGAGAACACCTGCTTCGGCTAGTTCTCAGGAGCAGAAGTCCTCCCCGGCTTCTACTAAATCCACCGCATGACGCTGGGGCTCCACTGAGGGAGTCCGCACCGGTGGGGGCACGTCTTCGACTCTTCAGCCAGGTCTGGGTTCTGTCAGATGTGGATCCTTGGGCGATAGATATTGTATCCCAAGGCTACAAACTGGAATTCGAAGAGGTGCCCCCTCGCCGATTTTTCAAGTCGGCCTTGCCAGCTTCTCCCCCATAGAGGGAAGTAGTGTTAGCTGCAATTCAAAAGCTGTGTCAACAGCAACTGATTGTCAAGGTTCCCCTAGTCCAACAGGGGAAAGGGTACTATTCAACCCTGTTCGTGGTCCCGAAGCCGGATGGTTCGGTCAGACCCATTTTAAATCTAAAATCCCTAAACCTGTACTTGAAAAAGTTCAAATTCAAGATGGAATCGCTCCGGGCTGTGATCTCCAGCCTGGAAGTGGGGATTTTATGGTGTCACTCGACATAAAGGATGCATACCTTCATGTCCCCATATATCCTCCTCATCAGGCGTACCTGAGATTCGCTGTACAGGACTGTCATTACCAGTTTCAGACGTTGCCGTTTGGGCTTTCCACGGCCCCGAGGATTTTCACCAAGGTGATGGCGGAGATGATGGTGCTCCTGTGCAGGCAGGGAGTCACAATTATCCCATACTTGGACGATCTCCTGATAAAAGCAAGATCGAGAGATCAATTGCAGAAGAGCGTGTCGCTCTCCCTGAGAGTGCTACAACAACACGGTTGGATTCTCAATCTGCCAAAGTCACAATTGATTCCAACGACTCGACTATCATTCCTAGGCATTATTCTGGACACGGAACAGTTTTTCTCCCAATGGAAAAAGCCCAGGACCTCCAGAACATGGTCAGAGACCTGCTAAACCCAAAAAGAGTGTCTGTTCATCAATGCACTTGAGTTCTGGGGAAAATGGTGGCAGCCTACGAGGCCATCCCCTTCGGCAGGTTTCATGCAAGGACGTTTCAGTGGGAACTCCTGGACAAGTGGTCCGGGTCCCATCTACAAATGCATCTGAAGATAAGCCTGTCCCCCAGGGCCAGGGTGTCTCTCCCGTGGTGGCTGCAAAGTGCTCACCTTCTAGAGGGTCGCAGGTTCGGCATTCAAGATTGGGTTCTGGTGACCACGGACGCGAGCCTCCGAGGATGGGGAGCAGGCACACAAGGAAGAAATTTTCAAGGGCTATGGTCAATCCAGGAGGCTTGTCTACACATCAACGTACTGGAATTGAGGGCCATATACAACGGCCTACGACAAGCGGAGAATCTTCTTCGCGACCTACCGGTTCTGATTCAATCGGACAACGTCACAGCCGTGGCTCATGTAAACCGCCAAGGCAGGACAAGGAGCAGAGTGGCAATGGCGGAAGAATTCTTCGCTGGGCGGAAAATCACGTAAGCGCTCTGTCAGCGGTCTTCAATCCGGGAGTGGACAACTGGGAAGCAGACTTCCTCAGCAGACACGATCTCCATCCAGGAGAGTGGGGACTTCATCAAGAAGTTTTTACAGAGATAACAAGTCTTTGGGGAATTCCTCACATAGGCATGATGGCGTCCCGCCTCAACAAGAAGCTTCAGAGGTATTGTGCCAGGTCAAGGGACTCTCAGGCAGTAGCGGTGGATGCCCTGGTGACACCATGGGTGTTTCAGTCGGTCTATGTGTTCCCCCCTCTTCCTCTCATCTCAAAAATATTGAGAATCATAAGACAAAAAAAGAGTGCAAACAATACTCATTGTTCCAGATTGGCCTCGAAGGGCCTGGTATTCAGATCTTCAGGAGATGCTCACAGAAGATCCGTGGCCTCTTCCTCTCAGGGAGGACCTGTTGCAACAGGGGCCCTGTGTGTTCCAAGACTTACCGCGGTTACGTTTGACGGCATGGCGGTTGAACACCGAATCCTAGCTGGGAAAGGTATTCCGGAGGAAGTCATCCCTACTCTGATAAAGGCTAGGAAGGAGGTGACGGCGAAACATTATCACCGTATCTGGACTAAGTATGTATCTTGGTGTGAGGCTAAGAATGCTCCTACGGAAGATTTCCATCTGGGCCGTTTTCTCCACTATCTACAGACAGGAGTGGATATGGGCCTAAAATTAGGCTCCATTAAGGTACAGATTTCGGCCCTGTCTATTTTCTTTCAGAAGGAATTGGCTTCTCTCCCAGAAGTCCAGACTTTTGTAAAGGGAGTGCTGCACATCCAGCCTCCTTTTGTGCCCCCAGTGGCACCATTGGACCTTAACGTGGTGTTACAGTTCCTGAAGTCTCACTGGTTTGAACCTCTTCAAATGGTTGAATTAAAATTTCTCACTTGGAAGGTGGTCATGTTGTTGGCTTTGGCATCTGCAAGGCGGGTGTCCGAATTGGCGGCCTTGTCTCACAAGAGCCCCTATTTGATTTTCCATGTGGATAGAGCAGAGTTGAGGACTCGTCTTCAATTTTTGCCTAAGGTGGTTTCTTCATTTCATATGAACCAACCTATTGTGGTGCCTGTGGCTACGGGTGACTTGGAGGATTCCAAGTCCCTGGATGTAGTCAGGGCCTTAAAAATCTATGTAGCCAGGGCGGCTCAGGTTAGGAAAACAGAAGCACTGTTTGTCCTGTATGCAGCCAACAAAGTTGGCGCTCCTGCTTCGAAGCAGACTATTGCTCGCTGGATTTGTAACACGATTCAGCAGGCTCATTCTACGGCAGGATTGCCGTTACCAAATTCGGTAAAGGCCCATTCCACTAGGAAGGTGGGCTCTTCTTGGGCGGCTGCCCGAGGCATCTCGGGTTTACAGCTTTGCCGAGCAGCTACCTGGTCAGGTTCAAACACTTTTGCAAAGTTCTATAAGTTTGATACCCTGGCTGATGAGGACCTTGCGTTTGCTCAGTCGGTGCTGCAGAGTCGTCCGCACGCTCCTGCCCGGTCTGGAGCTTTGGTATAAACCCCATGGTCCTTACGGAGTCCCCAGCATCCTCTAGGACGTAAGAGAAAATAAGATTTTAAACCTACCGGTAAATCTTTTTCTCCTAGTTCGTAGAGGATGCTGGGCGCCCGTCCCAGTGCGGACAAATCTGCAAGACTTGTATATAGTTGTTGCTTACATAAGGGTTATGTTACAGTTGAGATCAGTCTTTAGCTGATACTGTTTTGTTCATACTGTTAACTGGTTGTGTATATTCCATGTTATACGGTGTGGATGGTGTGGGCTGGTATGTATCTCGCCCTTAGATTAACAAAAATCCTTTCCTCGTACTGTCCGTCTCTGGGCACAGTTTCTCTAACTGAGGTCTGGAGGAGGGGCATAGAGGGAGGAGCCAGTGCACACCCATCTAAAGTTCTTTATAGTGCCCATGTCTCCTGCGGAGCCCGTCTATACCCCGTGGACCTTACGGAGTCCCCAGCATCCTCTACGGACTAGGAGAAAAAGATTTACCGGTAGGTTTAAAATCTTATTTTTTGCAAACACACTGAACGATTTGTATGAACGATTTTAATGATTTGACATTGCAAACATCAATATCGTCCAAAGTGGCTTGCATGAATAAATGATGATAGACCAACGATGAACAACTGCGGGGACGCGCATAGTTCATCATTGATGTCTACACACTGAACGATATTAACGATATATCGTTCATTTTTTCAATGATATCGCCCATATCGCTATAAATGATCTATAAGTGTGTAGGACCCTTTATTTCCCGCCTGCCGCACAAAAGCTACAGATCACTACACTGGCAGACAACGGAGAACGAAGTCCGCATGTACATGAACCTTCACAGATCAAAAGTAATTCCATTTACTACAGCAAATAAAAAACAAATAGTGCACAAAGTGTTATACATTCTCAAATAAACATAAAATTCTATATATAAAATAAAAATGTACAAACAGTATGAATTCAATACATCTTACTAAGGGTTTTACAAAACAGAATTACAAAAACATCATTTATGTTAAGTAACATGTTCTTTCCACCGGCCCGTGTCTGACACATAAGAAATGTGATCAGCTGAGCAGTAATCCCCCTTGGTGGTATCTGTAGTACGCAGCGACAGCCCTCCTCGCACATGCAGACAGCGCAGAGCAGCGGATGAGATTGCTCAGTGTCTGTCTAGCAGAAGTAAGCCTGTGACTGAGCCCCCCCCACCAGCTGCTTCTCAGTCCTTGGTTAGGTCCCCAGCTCCGTCACACACAGCAGCACAGAGTGGAGCAGTTCATCTTGGCGGCGTCGGTCCCAGTTCCTGCTTTCTTGTTGATCTTGGGAAGTAGGAGCACAAAGGACATGGCCAGGGAGCAGTGGTAGAAACTGTGCACGTAGGTATAGTCCCATTCCTGAAGGTACAAAGGAAAATGCTATCGTTATTGTATTACAATCCGGTCTGAAGCTGTGGCGCACAAATGGCGGAGACGTAAGCACCCTGACTTCATGCATCTGAGAAGCGCTGTCTGAAGCTTGCTCCTCCTGCCTATAACCGGCCTGATTGGACGCAGCCCGCTATACGCTGCAATTAGGACGTTTTTGCATGCTGCACATTTATGCATAGCGCCTGCCCATTCTGATTTGGACACATCTTGGCCGTATCTTTTTCCGTGAAATGGGCGGCAGCGTTGCAAGATGTCCATCTCATGGGAGTGTCTTTGGCATGTGCCTATACTTCTGCGCATACAGGGAAAGGACGCCTGTTCCCCATGGGTCTCCTGCACCCAGCACACCGTAGTGCAGATAATAATAATGGCGGTCGCATCGTTGGGCGGTCCAGCTTTCTGCGTGAAGCCGTACAGATCTTGGGCCTAATTCAGACCTGATCTTTCCTCTGCGATTTTGCAGAGGGCTGCGATCAGATAGCCGCCGCCCATAGAGAGTGAAAACCCGCCTCGTGCAAGTGTGCGACAGCGGACATCTGCAAATCCATTCGCAACTCACTCACCTGAGCTGCGCACAGACTGCACAGTATGGAAAAATCATTTGATGGTGAGTGAGTTGCGAATGGATTTGGGCAAAACCATGTGCACTTCAGGTGGGGCAGATGTAACATGTGCAGAGAGCGTTAGATTTGGGTGGGGTGTGTTCAAACAGAAATCTAAATTGCAGTGTGTAAATAAAGCAGCCAGTATTTACCCTGCACAGAAACAATATAACCCACCCAAATCTAACTCTCTCTGCACATGTTACATCTGCCCCACCTGCAGTGCACATGGGGGGGTGTCATTCCGAGTTGATCGCTTGCTAGCTACTTTTTGCAGCGCAGCGATCAGATAGTCGCCGCCCACGGGGGAGTGTATTTTCGCTTTGCAAGTGTGCGATCGCTTGTGCAGCCGAGCGGTACAAAAAAGTTTTGTGCAGTTTCTGAGTAGCTCAGAACTTACTCAGCCGCTGCGATCACTTCAGCCTGTTCTGGAATTGACGTCAGACACCCGCCCTACAAACGCTGGGACACGCCTGCGTTTTTCCAACCACTCCCAGAAAACGGTCAGTTGCCACCCACAAACGCCTTCTCCCTGTCAATCTCCTTGCGATTGGCTGCGCGAATGGATTCTTCGTTAAATCCGTCGCTCAGCAACGATCCGCTTTGTACCCGTACAACGCACCTGCGCATTGCGGTGCATGCGCAGTTTTGCAGAGTTTTTACCCGATCGCACCGCAGCAAAAAAACCTAGCGTGCGATCAGGTCAGAATGACCCTCAAGGTTTTGCCCATTAGAGAAAGATTTTGCTGTTGCGATCAGGTCTGAATTAGGCCCTGTATCCCTTTTATATGGGAAGCACACAGATTAGTGAATCCAGATTTAGGATAAAGGTGGCATCTTCTGATGGCAGAAGCGCGATACATCAGATTCTCCTGGATGAGTGCAGCCTCAATACACGTATGTGCCTCACATTGTGCCCACATGCCATCATGGTACGTGTCACTCTTATATGAGAGATTTCAGGTCGGTGCTCAGAACCTTCCAGCCCCACCTAATAACCTGATATTTTACATGCGTGGAGGAGGTGGTCAGGAATCTCTCTATATTACAGCGGGGCACATGGGCCCTCATTCCGAGTTGTTCGCTCGTTAGCTGCTTTTATCAGCTTTGCACACGCTAAGCCGCCGCCCTCTGGGAGTGAATCTTAGCTTAGCAGAAATGCGAACGAAAGATTAGCAGAATTGCGAATAGACACTTCTTAGCAGTTTCTGAGTAGCTCCAGACTTACTCGGCATCTGCGATCAGTTCAGTCAGTTTCGTTCCTGGTTTGACGTCACAAACACACCAGCATTCGCCCAGACACTCCCCTGTTTCTTCAGACCCTCCCGCGTTTTTCCCAGAAACTGCAGCGTTTTTTTCACACACTCCCATAAAACGGCCAGTTTTCGCCCAGAAACACCCACTTCCTGTCAATCACACTACGATCACCAGAACGATGAAAAATCTTCGTTAGGCCGTGAGTAAAATACCAAACTTTTGTGCTAATTTACTTGGCGCAGGCGCACTGCGAACATTGCGCATGCGCAGTTTGCGACTAATCGCTCCGTTGCGAAAAAATCTAACGAGCGAACAACCTCGGAATGAGGGCCATTGTGCGTGAATCAAGCCACCATTACATGGAAAAGCTTCATGTGACCATTTAACTGTACACTAGTGACACATGTACTTCCGCCTTGCTATCACCATAAGTGAATGTGATAATGAAGGTGCTGTATTGCAATCTGCTGCATCAGGCTTCTCGCGCCAGGCTCTGTCTTCTAGATCGCTCACATTTATCTGCTTTACCCAGTGGCTGAGAAGGCAGCTCCCACCGTGCTGAGCCCATTATGTGTGCACCGTACCTCAAAGAAAAAGCGCAGCATTAAGGCCAGAGCCCGAAGCAGAATCCCGGCCCGATCTGCTGGGTGTAAACGCTTTTATCCGGGTACAGTCCTCTCTTCTCCTTCATCTTGGTCAGCTGGAATAGGATTTTACACAAACGCATATGTTAGGTAATAGTAATGGCTGCCGGTATGTACACAGTATGTGGTCCGAGCCTAAACAGTCACTGGAGCCTGCGTGATGGCTGAGGCACAGGGATCTTTCCCAGCGGTGTCCCCGGACATTGTACTTTCATTGGTGGATTAAAAAACTTACCCATTTCACTGTGATCATCAGCACTGCAGTCCCAATAGGCCCCGAGTAGACCCCATACCCCCAGCGATCCTGATATATCCGCACTGCAATGGTGAGGACGCCAAACATCACAAGCGTGGACCTCTTGGGTTCATCAAAGTCAGACCAGTGCTAGGGAGAGAAGAGACAGCGGTACGGTAACACAACCTTTCCTGCCGCAGAGCGGAGCCTTCAGGTAAAATCCTTCTATCTGGACGCAGATCGGTGTGTGTGAGGGGATCGGTATGAAATTCCTCCAATCAAAATGCCGACGTTCAAAATCCCGACAACAATTGACCGATGGTCAAAATCCCGACAAGGTCAAAATCCCGACATGGACAAAATACCAACATTTAAAATACCGACAAGGTCAAAATACCAACATGTAAAATGCCGGACAGGTTAAAATACCGACATGCGTTTTTGATATTTTTGTGTGTGTATGTCGACATAAGTCAACATGGACACCATATAAAGTGTACCGCTGCGCTCGCCCATGCTTCGGGGGACACTATTATATTCTCCCTCTAGGTCCACTGGGATGGAAAAAAATCATGAAAAAACTCATGTCGGTATTTTGACCTGTCGGCATTTTTACATGTCGGTATTTTGACCTTGTCTTTATTTTAAATGCCGGTATTTTGTCCATGTCGGGATTTTGACCTTGTCGGGATTTTGACCATCAGTCAATTGTGTCGGGATTTTGAACGTCGGTATTTTGATTGGAGGTAAACTGACTGCATCCCCGTGTGAGAACCATTGGCACAACAGCAATCTGCTTTCCAAAACCAACATGACCCGACCACGTTCCTGGCCCTCACATCGCTTCCTCTGGTGATAGATTCATGGTGAGGGCCTGGAACTGGCTGCAGTCAGGAACTTGGGACTAGCAGCAGTTTAATAAAAGGAATATAGGGGGAGATGTACTAAGCCTGGAGAAGTGATAAAGCAGTGATGAGTGCAAGGTGATAACGCGCCAGCCAATCAGTTCCAATATGTAAATTGGCAGTTAGGTGCTGATTGGCTGGTGCATTATCACCTTCCACTTATCCCATCCTGGGAAAGACATTGTGTATCCTTCTCAGAAATGAACAGAATGGGAGTAATTCCGTTGTTTACGCTCGCCCGATCTCCTGTGTAAAGTGCCGGGAGATCGGGGGGCGCTATTCAGTTGGGTTATTTTTGCGCTGATCACACCCCAGCAGAAACCCCAGAGCCGGCAGCTGTTTGTGCCTTCACAGAGCAGCAATTGAATTGCCGGCGCAAACATTTGAATTCCCCCAATGTGTATTACGCATCCATCAATTTGGTGTACAGTATGTGAAATGTATATATTGTTACCCTATGCAGGTTATTTTGAGCAATTGCTTCTCATTGCCTCTCTTCTTTCTGCTGTGCAATACAATAGAGAAATGCGATATAATGCAGCTTGTGCAGCTGGTCATGTAGAGAAATACTTACAGCTCATTATAGGCATCTTTCTATAACTCGCGTTCCGTGCTCTTATTCTGTACACCTGCCCCCCTCCGTGTGGTGGCTGAGTTACAGCTGTATAATGGTTACCTGGCTACAACCCCCCCCCCCCCCCCCCCCAGGTGTGCTCACTTACATCCCCCCCCCCCCCCCCCCCCCCCCATATAGGCCATAGCTTTCTGCACTAACAATTCTATATAGAGGCTCTTGTGTGCGCCGGACAAGGCTCCCATCTAGGCTTTGATTATAATATGACCTTGATGAGCTCTCTTCAGAACTAATATCCTCCAATATCATTCATTAATGTCCTGTACTCCATCTCTGAGATGTCCTCTGCATGAAATAGCAGCAAGCGTTATAGAACACATATCTCCCCTAATGATAAGTGCGCACACTGCATCGCAGAAGGAACAGGTCATTGTAGACGGGTGTGGTTCGTTTTATCGACAGTGTCTAGGTCGACAATGTTTAGGTCGACCACTATAGGTCGACAGTCACCAGGTCGACGTGGATGGAAGGTCGACAGGGTTTCTAGGTCGACATGTGCTAGGTCGACAGGTCTAAAGGTCGACATGAGGATTTTTTTTTTTTTTTGGTGTCGTTTTCTTCATAAAGTGACCGGGATCCCAAATTAGTGCACCACGTCCCCTCGCATGGCTCGCTTCGCTTGCCATGCTTCGGGCATGGTGCCTTCGCTCCGCTACCGCTTCGCTCGGCACACTTTACCAACCCAATCGTAGTACACATGGATCGTTAAGTATGAAAAAATCCCCCCCAAAAAAAATGTTTTTGGAAAAACTCATGTCGACCTTTAGACCTGTCGACCTAGCACATATCGACCTAGAAACCCTGTCGACCTTCCATCCATGTTGACCTAGTGACTGTCGACCTATAGTGGTCAACCTAAACATTGTCGACCTAGACACTGTCGATCTTCAGACAGGATCCCATTGTAGACACGTCTCTCTTACAGGAGGGGACAGTACAGCACCACAGGGGGGCGCAGTGGCTCCCTGCCCCCGGTCTGAGTACTGTACGTGCTGTGTTCTCTGGGAGACTCGCACAGTCTCAGGAATACTCAGTGATCCTGGGTTTTGGTTCCAATGTCTCATCCTTGGGGTTGTACAATTATCTCTACGTGTCCCCTATCATTAACGTACAGTACCCAACACCACCAGGCCCTCCGAGCTTACCTATTAGTGACACCCACATGGACAGTGCTGTCCCGTACACACTGAAGTATTCCAGGAGGTCGTATCTCATGAAACAGATCACCGATAGTCCTGGACCGTCACACGCATGGTAAATCTACAAAGGCAGGAAGCAGACGCAGTTAGCACGGGGAATGGGGGGGGGGGGGGGGTCCTACATAGGTCTCAGCAGTGAAAGGGTGGGGTGATGACAGGTGCTGTGTGCTTATGAGGTCCCGAAGGACAGATTGTACAATGGACCACAGCTGACAGACGCACCACATGTTTAAAGGGCCTGTGGATGTTGTTCTAGCAGACCCTGCAGCAGCTGTCTTGTGCCTCAGCCTGAGGAATGCTACAATCGCCACGCATGGTCCTTGGCTGGAGCAGAAAACACCTACGTCATGCCTGTGTAGTCTGAGACTAGTAGTGCCCTACACCCATGTAACCTGCTGAATGCAAATGTGTATTATTCTACTGGGTGTGATGTACAGTTGGACGCATTTTACGTAAAAAAATGCTGAATGCAGCCATGAACTATATAGAGCACAATCGCGCGGTGCCCTGCCCAATTTTTAAATGGCATTATGCACTGTGCACTTTTAGCGGCGCCCTGCTAAAGCAGCCTGCCCCGTGCCTTTCCCACCCACGGGCCACAGTATCCCACAAGTGGGAAAAGTTGCTTTGTAGTGATCACCACCGGGTGAATAGATGCCATGCGCATTCACAGTGAGGGGAGAGCTTGTGAGCACACCCCCTAGAGCACAGGTTCTCAAACTCGGTCCTCAGTACCCCACACAGTGCATGTTTTGCATGTCTCCTCACAGAATTGCAAGTAAAATAATGAGCTCCACCTGTGGACCTTTTAATATGTGTCAGTGAGTAATTAATACACCTGTGCACCTGCTGGGTTACCTGCAAGACACATACCTCCCAACATGACCCTCTCCAGGAGGGACAGAACACTGTGCTCCTGCACTTCCCTCTTAATTTGTGATTGCCATCACCTGTGCTGAAACCCCTTTATTATCCAGTAACCTGTTCAACAGAAGTGCCAGGAATCATAGAGAAAGGGAAAATTCCAAAAGCAGAGCATTGTGTCCTCCTGGAGAGGTCATGTTGGGAGGTATGATATAGGTATGAGCACTGGGTCAGTATTAGGGTACAGCACAGGTGATGGTAATCATACAGTAAGAGGGAAAAGTCCAGAAGCAGAGCATTGTGTCCTCCTGGAGAGGTCATGTTGGGAGGTATGACATAGGTATGAGCACTGGGTCAGTATTAGGGTACAGCACAGGTGATGGTAATCATACAGTAAGAGGGAAGAGCAGGAGCAGAGCATTGTGTCCTCCTGGAGAGGTCATGTTTGGAGGTATGATATAGGTATGAGCACTGGGTCAGTATTAGGGTACAGCACAGGTGATGGTAATCATACAGTAAGAGGGAAAAGTCCAGAAGCAGAGCATTGTATCCTCCTGGAGAGGTCATGTTGGGAGGTATGACATAGGTATGAGCACTGGGTCAGTATTAGGGTACAGCACAGGTGATGGTATTCATACAGTAAGAGGGAAGAGCAGGAGCAGAGCATTGTGTCCTCCTGGAGAGGTCATGTTGGGAGGTATGACATAGGTGTGAGCACTGGATCAGTATTGTGGTACAGCACAGGTGATGGTAATCATACAGTAAGAGGGGAGTGCAGGAGCAGAGCATTGTGTCCTCCTGGAGAGGTCATGTTGGGAGGTATGACATAGGTATGAGCACTGGGTCAGTATTAGGGTACAGTACAGGTGATGGTAATCATACAGTAAGAGGGGAGTGTAGGAGCAGAGCATTGTGTCCTCCTGGAGAGGTCATGTTGGGAGGTATGATATAGGTATGAGCACTGGGTCAGTATTAGGGTACAGCACAGGTGATGGTAATCGTACAGTAAGAGAGAAGAGCAGGAGCAGAGCATTGTGTCCACCTGGAGAGGGTCATGTTGGGAGGTATGACATAGGTATGAGCACTGGGTCAGTATTAGGATACAGCACTGGTGATGGTAATCATACAGTAAGAGGGAAAAGTCCAGAAGCAGAGCATTGTATCCTCCTGGAGAGGTCATGTTGGGAGGTATGACATAGGTATGAGCACTGGGTCAGTATTAGGGTACAGCACAGGTGATGGTATTCATACAGTAAGAGGGAAGTGCAGGAGCAGAGCATTGTGTCCTCCTGGAGAGGTCATGTTGGGAGGTATGATATAGGTATGAGCACTGGGTCAGTATTAGGGTACAGCACAGGTGATGGTAATCGTACAGTAAGAGAGAAGAGCAGGAGCAGAGCATTGTGTCCACCTGGAGAGGGTCATGTTGGGAGGTATGACATAGGTATGAGCACTGGGTCAGTATTAGGATACAGCACAGGTGATGGTAATCATACAGTAAGAGGGAAGAGCAGGAGCAGAGCATTGTGTCCTCCTGGAGAGGGTCATGTTGGGAGGTATGACATAGGTATGAGCACTGGGTCAGTATTAGGGTACAGCACAGGTGATGGTAATCATACTGTAAGGGGTAAATTTACTAAGATTCGTATTTTCCCGTTTCAGGTCAAAGTTCAATCACGAATGACATCGAAAGTGTAAAACTGCAACTTTTTGAATTGATTACGACTAATTTACTAAGCTGTCGTATTCGGGTTTTTCTTTTGTTCCGATGTCGATGTCATTCGTGGTTTTTTTTTTCTATTTTTACGGCAGTGATTAGCAAAACACTGCCGACTTTTTTACAATGAATCTCGGCCGGATCTGTGTGATCCGTGCTGGGGTTCATTTTTTTTGTTTTTTTTAAATTAAACACTGTCAAATATTTAAAAAAAAATTGCGTGGGGTCCCCCCTCCTAAGCATAACCAGCCTCGGGCTCTTTGAGCCGATCCTGGTTGCCGAAATATGGGGAAAAAAATGACAGGGGTTCCCCCATATTTAAGCAACCAGCATCGGGCTCTGCGCCTGGTCCTGGTTCCAAAAATACGGGGGACAAAAAGAGTAGGGGTCCCCCGTATTTTTAAAACCAGCACCGGGCTCCACTAGCTGGACAGATAATGCCACAGCCGGGGGTCACTTTTATATAGTGCCCTGCGGCCGTGGCATCAAAAATCCAACTAGTCACCCCTGGCCGGGGTACCCTGGGGGAGTGGGGACCCCTTCAATCAAGGGGTCCCCCCCCCCAGCCACCCAAGGGCCAGGGGTGAAGCCCGAGGCTGCCCCCCCCCCCATCCAATGGGCTGCGGATAGGGGGGCTGATAGCCTTTGTTGTAAAAGAAAAGATATTGTTTTTAGTAGCAGTACTACAAGTCCCAGCAAGCCTCCCCCGCATGCTGGTACTTGGAGAACCACAAGTACCAGCATGCGGCGGAAAAACTGGCCCGCTGGTACCTGTAGTACTACTACTAAAAAAATACCCAAAAAAACACAAGACACACACACCGTGAAAGTATAATTTTATTACATACATACATACATACATACATACTTACCTTATGTTCCCACGCAGGTCGGTCCTCTTCTCCAGTAGAATCCAAGGGGTACCTGTTGAAGAAATTATACTCACGAGATCCAGGGGTCCAGGGTCCTCGGGGAATCCAGGTGTAATCCACGTACTTGAAAAAAATAACAAAACGGACACCCGAGCCACGCACTAAAAGGGGACCCATGTTTGCACATGGATCCCCTTTTCCCGACTGCCAGAAACCCACTCTGACTGATGTCTAAGTGGGTTTCTTCAGCCAATCAGGGAGTGCCACGTTGTAGCACTCTCCTGATCGGCTGTGTGCTCCTGTACTGAGTGACAGGCGGCACACGGCAGTGTTACAATGTAGCGCCTATGCGCTCCATTGTAACCAATGCTGGGAACTTTCTGCCCTGCGGTTGACCTAAAGTGACGTCACCGCTGAGCAGAAAGTTCCCAGCATTGGTTACAATGGAGCGCATAGGCGCAACATTGTAACACTGCCGTGTGCCGCCTGTCACTCAGTACAGGAGCACACAGCCGATCAGGAGAGTGCTACAACGTGGCACTCCCTGATTGGCTGAAGAAACCCACTTAGACATCAGTCAGAGTGGGTTTCTGGCAGTCGGGAAAAGGGGATCCATGTGCAAACATGGGTCCCCTTTTAGTGCGTGGCTCGGGTGTCCGTTTTGTTATTTTTTTCAAGTACGTGGATTACACCTGGATTCCCCGAGGACCCTGGACCCCTGGATCTCGTGAGTATAATTTCTTCAACAGGTACCCCTTGGATTCTACTGGAGAAGAGGACCGACCTGCGTGGGAACATAAGGTAAGTATGTATGTATGTGTGTATGTATGTAATAAAATTATACTTTCACGGTGTGTGTGTCTTGTGTTTTTTGGGGTATTTTTTTAGTAGTAGTACTACAGGTACCAGCGGGCCCGTTTTTCCGCCGCATGCTGGTACTTGTGGTTCTCCAAGTACCAGCATGCGGGGGAGGCTTGCTGGGACTTGTAGTACTGCTACTAAAAACAATATCTTTTCTTTTACAACAAAGGCTATCAGCCCCCCTATCCGCAGCCCATTGGATGGGGGGGGACAGCCTCGGGCTTCACCCCTGGCCCTTGGGTGGCTGGGGGGGGGGACCCCTTGATTGAAGGGGTCCCCACTCCCCCAGGGTACCCCGGCCAGGGGTGACTAGTTGGATTTTTGATGCCACGGCCGCAGGGCACTATATAAAAGTGACCCCCGGCTGTGGCATTATCTGTCCAGCTAGTGGAGCCCGGTGCTGGTTTTAAAAATACGGGGGACCCCTACTCTTTTTGTCCCCCGTATTTTTGGAACCAGGACCAGGCGCAGAGCCCGATGCTGGTTGCTTAAATATGGGGGAACCCCTGTCAATTTTTTCACCATATTTCTGCAACCAGGATCGGCTCAAAGAGCCCGAGGCTGGTTATGCTTAGGAGGGGGGACCCCACGCAATTTTTTTTGAAAAAATAAGCACTTTCCCACCCCTTCCCACTGATATACATGCACGGATCTCATGGATCCGTGCATGCCTATCCAATCACGAATAAAAAAAAAAAGGTCTGTTTTTTTTTTTAGCACTTTTTTACGAGTTGTAATTTTTCACGGCAGTGTTTTTTTTTTTTTTTTTTGCTTTGCACTTCTTAGTAAATGACCGAGATTCATACTTAAACAGCCGCGTTTTGACCGATGGTGTATTCATTCGTGATTTTTTTCCTAGGACTTCAAAATATTACGAATGCCCTCATCACTGCCGTGATTATTGCTTAGTAAATTACCGAGATGACACTTTGATGACAAAACGGCATCTCGGTCAAAATCGGGAGCTTAGTAAATTTACCCCTAAGAGGGAAGAGCAGGAGCAGAGCATTGTGTCCTCCTGGAGAGGGTCATGTTGGGAGGTATGACATAGGTATGAGCACAGGGTCAGTATTAGGATACAGCACTGGTGATGGTAATCAGACAGTAAGAGGGAAGAGCAGGAGCAGAGCATTGTATCCTCCTGGAGAGGTCATGTTGGGAGGTATGACATAGGTATGAGCACTGGGTCAGTATTAGGGTACAGCACAGGTGATGGTAATCATACAGTAAGAGGGAAGAGCAGGAGCAGAGCATTGTGTCCCTCCTGGAGAGAATCATGTTGGGAGGTATGACATAGGTATGAGCACTGGGTCAGTATTAGGGTACAGCACAGGTGATGGTAATCATACAGTAAGAGGGAAGTGCAGGAGCAGAGCATTGTGTCCTCCTGGAGAGGTCATGTTGGGATGTATGACATAGGTATGAGCACTGGCTCAGTATTAGGGTACAGCACAGGTGATGGTAATCATACAGTAAGAGGGAAGAGCAGGAGCAGAGCATTGTGTCCTCCTGTAGAGGTCATGTTGGGAGGTATGACATAGGTATGTGCACTGGGTCAGTATTAGGGTACAGCACAGGTGATGGTAATCATACAGTAAGAGGGAAGAGCAGGAGCAGAGCATTGTGTCCTCCTGGAGAGGTCATGTTGGGAGGTATGACATAGGTATGAGCACTGGGTCAGTATTGGGGTACAGCACAGGTGATGATAATCATACAGTAAGAGGGAAGAGCAGGAGCAGAGCATTGTGTCCTCCTGGAGAGGTCATGTTGGGAGGTATGACATAGGTATGAGCACTGGGTCAGTATTAGGGTACAGCACAGGTGATGGTAATCATACAGTAAGAGGGAAGAGCAGGAGCAGAGCATTGTGTCCTGGAGTGGGTCATGTTGGGAGGTATGACCTAGGTATGAGCACTGGGTCAGTATTAGGGTGCAGCACAGGTGATGGTAATCATACAGTAAGAGGGAAGAGCAGGAGCAGAGCATTGTGTCCTCCTGGAGAGGTCATGTTGGGAGGTATGACATAGGTATGAGCACTGGGTCAGTATTAGGGTACAGCACAGGTGATGGTAATCATACAGTAAGAGGGAAGTGCAGGAGCAGAGCATTGTGTCCTCCTGGAGAGGTCATGTTGGGAGGTATGACATAGGTATGAGCACTGGCTCAGTATTAGGGTACAGCACAGGTGATGGTAATCATACAGTAAGAGGGAAGAGCAGGAGCAGAGCATTGTGTCCTCCTGGAGAGGGTCATGTTGGGAGGTATGACATAGGTATGAGCACTGGGTCAGTATTAGGGTACAGCACAGGTGATGGTAATCATACAGTAAGAGGGAATAGCAGGAGCAGAGAATTGTGTCCTCCTGGAGAGGTCATGTTGGGAGGTATGTGCACTGGGTCAGTATTAGGGTACAGCACAGGTGATGGTAATCATACAGTAAGAGGGAAGAGCAGGAGCAGAGCATTGTGTCCTCCTGGAGAGGTCATGTTGGGAGGTATGACATAGGTATGAGCACTGGGTCAGTATTAGGGTACAGCACAGGTGATGGTAATCATACAGTAAGAGGGAAGAGCAGGAGCAGAGCATTGTTTCCTGGAGTGGGTCATGTTGGGAGGTATGACATAGGTATGAGCACTGGGTCAGTATTAGGGTACAGCACAGGTGATGGTAATCATACAGTAAGAGGGAAGAGCAGGAGCAGAGCATTGTGTCCTCCTGGAGAGGTCATGTTGGGAGGTATGACATAGGTATGAGCACTGGGTCAGTATTAGGGTACAGCACAGGTGATGTTAATCATACAGTAAGAGTGGAGTGCAGGAGCAGAGCATTGTGTCCTCCTGGAGAGGTAATGTTGGGAGGTATGACATAGGTATGAGCACTGGGTCAGTATTAGGGTACAGCACAGGTGATGGTAATCATACAGTAAGAGGGAAGAGCAGGAGCAGAGCATTGTGTCCCTCCTGGAGAGGTCATGTTGGGAGGTATGAAAACATGCGCTATGTGGGGTCTTGGGGACCGAGCTTGAGAACCCCTGCCCTAGAGTGATGCCGAATGGGCCGCATCCCCCTCCACAGCTGGCCACACCCCCTTTTATGTCGAAACTCTGTCCCCATACTTTAGCACCCTTCCTGCATTCTATCAGGAACACTGCAGCTCCTACCTGTCATTTTCCCAAAACAGCCTGTAACGTGACGGTTAGCAGCTGATTGGCTGGCACTTTATCTCTCTCTAAGGCATAGTAAAAAAAAAACCACGTAGTACCGACAGAAATTCTGAGCAGCTATAGCGTTGCGCGGCAGTTACATGTGCGACCAGTGTGCGATATGGCGTCTTTGTACACAAGCGGCGGATTAGAGATGCAGCCGGTGAGCAACTCTGAACAAATTACAGCGGCTGCGGTATTGTTCGTGGTACAAAAAGACACAGTTGCGAATGTGGTTGCGTCCACCTGTAAACCAGGCCTTCTGTTACCCCAAGGTCCCCAACTTTGTAATCTCCCGCTACCTACTGCAGCATCCTCCTCCTCTGTCTACTGCACCATCCTCCTCCTCTGTCTACTGCACCATCCTCCTCCTCTGTCTACTGCACCATCCTCCTCTGTCTACTGCAGCATCCTCCTCCTCTGTCTACTGCAGCATCCTCCTCCTCTGTCTACTGCAGCATCCTCCTCCTCTGTCTACTGCACCATCCTCCTCCTCTGTCTACTGCACCATCCTCCTCCTCTGTCTACTGCGCCATCCTCCTCCTCTGTCTACTGCGCCATCCTCCTCCTCTGTCTACTGCGCCATCCTCCTCCTCTGTCTACTGCGCCATCCTCCTCCTCTGTCTACTGCGCCATCCTCCTCCTCTGTCTACTGCGCCATCCTCCTCCTCTGTCTACTGCGTCATCCTCCTCCTCTGTCTACTGCGCCATCCTCCTCCTCTGTCTACTGCGCCATCCTCCTCCTCTGTCTACTGCGCCATCCTCCTCCTCTGTCTACTGCGTCATCCTCCTCCTCACTGTTCCCATTTCCTCTACATACTCGTCTTCTGATTGGCAGTAAGCAAAGAACGGCTTTATCAGGGTATTTAGAGGTCTATTTATTAAACTTCTCTCCCCTCTACATTATGCAGAGACAGCACAATCTAATTATCCCTGCACTGTCCCAGAAGCTGAGGGCAGACAATGGGCTGAATGCAATAGCCTGCGAGATGCCGGATGTGCGGAACATTGGAGGTCATTCCGAGTTGTTCGCTCGTTGCCGATTTTCGCTATACTGCGATTATCCGCTAACTGCGCATGCGCAATGTTCGCAGAGCGCATGCGCTTAGTTATTTTACACAAAAGTTTGGTATTTTACTCTCGGCATAACGAAGCTTTTTCATCGCTGTGCTGATCGGAGTGTGATTGACAGGAAGTGGGTGTTTCTGGGGGGAATCTGGCCGTTTTATGGGAGTGTGCGGAAAAACGCAGGCGTTCGAGTTGCAAAATGCAGGAGTGGCTGGAGAAACGGAGGAGTGTCTGGGCGAACGCTGGGTGTGTTTGTGACGTCAAACCAGGAACGAAAAGGACTGAACTGATCGCAGTGTAGGAGTAAGTCTGGAGCTACTCAGAAACTGCTAAGAAATTTCTATTCGCAATTCTGCTAATCTTTCGTTCGCAATTCTGCTAAGCTAAGATACACTCCCAGAGGGCGGCGGCTTAGCGTGTGCAATGCTGCTAAAATCTGCTAGCGAGCGAACAACTCGGAATCATCCCCATTGTGCGAGAATGCCCAAAACCTTAATGTACAAAGGCCCTCATTCCGAGTTGATTGCTCGCTAGCAGTTTTTAGCAGCCGTGCAAACGCTATGCCGCCGCCGTCTGGGAGTGTATCTTAGCTTAGGAGAAGTGCGAACAAAAGGATCGCGGCGCTGCTGCAAAAAAAGATTGTGCAGTTTCTGAGTAGCTCCAGACCTACTTCTAGCTAGCGATCACTTCAGACTATTTAGTTCCTGTTTTGACGTCACGAACACGCCCTGCGTCCGGCCAGCCACGCCTGCGTTTGTATCTGGCACGCTTGCGTTTTTACACACACTCCCCGAAAACGGTCAGTTACCACCCAGAAACACCCACTTCCTGTCAATCACTCTGCGGCCAGCAGTGCGACTGAAAAGCGTCGCTAGACCTTGTGTGAAACTACTTCGGATGTTGTGAAAGTACGTTGCGCATACACATGCGCAGAAGTGCCGCTTTTTTACCTAATCGCTGCGAACGAAAACAGCTAGCGAACGAAAACAGCTAGCGAACAACTCTGAATGACCCCCCCAAAGGCTAGCCGGAAATTAAGGCAGGCGTTTATCCTGAGAACTGTAGTGGTGAGGCATTTATGGTGAGAGCTGTAGTGTTTTGCTGCCTTGTACCGTTATTGGGTGTGTTAGACCCTCCTGTAATCCATTGGGCATGGGTAGCGTCACTTGGCAAGGCTTGGTTCTCCCCCACTGACACATTATACTGCAGGGGAAATACCGTGCGCCAGACGGCTACATACAATCACTACCCGGCGTTATTATCATACCCCTGTAATCTATTGGGCATTGGTAGCGTCACTTGGCAAGGCTTGGTTCTCCCCCACTGACACATTATACTGCAGGGGAAATACCGTGCGGCAGACGGCTACATACAATCACTACCCGGCGTTATCATACCCCTGTAATCTGTTGGGCATGGGTAGAGTCACTTGGCAAGGCTTGGTTCTCCCCCAGTGACACATTATACAGGTTGAGTCTCCCTTATCCAAAATGCTTGGGACCAGAGGTACTTTGGATATGGGATTTTTCCGTATTTTGGAATAATTGCATACCATAGTGAGATATCATAATGATGGGACCTAAATCTAAGCACAGAATGCATTTATGTTACATATACACCTTATATACACAGCCTGAAGGTCATTTTAGCCAATATTTTTTATAACTTTGTGCATTAAACAAAGTGTGTCTACATTCACACAATTCATTTATGTTTCACATACACCTTATACACACAGCCTGAAGGTCATTTAATACAATATTTTTAATAACTTTGTGTATTAAACAAAGTTTGTGTACATTGAGCCATCAAAAAACAAAGGTTTCACTATCTCACTCTCACTCCAAAAAGTCCGTATTTTGGAATATTCCGTATTTCGGAATATATGGATATGGGATACTCAACCTGTACTGCAGGGGAAATACCGTGCAGCAGACGGCTACATACTGTCACTACCCGGTGTTATCATACCCCTGTAATCTATTGGGCATGGGTAGCGTCACTTGGCAAGGCTTGGTTCTCCCCCAGTGACACATTATACTGCAGGGTAAATACCGTGCAGCAGACGGCTACATACAGTCACTACCCGGCGTTATCATACCCCTGTAATCTATTGGGCATCGGTAGCGTCACTTGGCAAGGCTTGGTTCTCCCCCAGTGACACATTATACTGCAGGGTAAATACCGTGCAGCAGACGGCTACATACAGTCACTACCCGGCCTGTAATGCAGTAACAGCAGCCGCCAGGTAAGTGCTATTCTCAGAAACTGCAGCAGATTAATAACATAAAGGCCCCCATCCACAAGCGAGTTTTATCTCAGCAATGAGTTGGATCCTTTTTCCTGCAATCTGGCCGGGAGCTTCCCGGGAGCCCTGCGATTGCGATATGATACTTGAGTTTATTTTTTACATGTGATTTATCTCATGCGACCTAACGTTGTTAAACCTATTTCTGTGCAATTGAGATAAATACTATGGTCAGCCCGTGTGATCTGCAACGCGAGGCACACGAGAACGCGCCTCATACCACAATTGCATGAAAAGGACATGCGATGTGACACTTTCCATGCAATCCGTCTCAATCGTATAAAAAAGCCCATATCGCACTAGTGCATGGGGGGCCTTAAGTTACAGCAATAAACCAGACGCCGCTTTTATCTCTTTACTACAGGTCATCCCTCGGAAAGTAAATGTCTGGGACTAGGAGATCATATATCAGAATATACACACACTTACCGCAATGAAGAACATGGTGAAAAAATACACCATCGCTTCCATGTGGAACTTCCTTTTTGCAGCAATACTGATGGTTGGCAGGAATGCCAGGCTGCTGATAGTTGGTAAGAGAAGCTTTGCCACTATAGAGCCCATGGCAGAGTGAGACGGTAGAAGCCTGAATGGTCCCTGTGTTTGGTATGGGCAGGGTCTCACGACTGAGGCACAGCTGAGGCAGGGGAGATTTAATAAAGTTAAATGTCCAACACATGGGTGGAAGCTATGCAGAGTGGTAACAGGTGCCAGGCAAGGGAGCGTGTGCCGTGACAGCTGAATTGTTCTATTTCAATGTCTGAGGCTTCGCCTGTCACGTTAACCCTTTCAGAAAGGAGGACGCTGTTACTTTCTAATATTTGGTCACATTAACTGGACTGAACTTTCTGACTGAAGAGAGACCTCTCATTGGGGTCTATTCAATTCAGCGCCCTGCTAAGTCGGAGAGTGTCGGCATTTGCGGAATAAACTAATGTGTGTTATACCTATCCATTCCTATGTGATGTCAGTACAACCCATTGCTGGCTGATACAAACTATGGGGGTCATTCAGACCCGACCGCTGCTGTGCATTTTCTAACTGCGCATGCGTATGCACCGCAATGCGCACGCGCATCGGACAACAACAACGGGCATCGCCGGTCAGCAACGGGATAGTGTGAAAAATCCGATTGCACGGGCAGGTGAATGACAGGAGGAGGCAGTCTGTGGGCGGCAACTGACCGTTTACTGGGAGTGTCCAGAAAAACACAGGCGTGCCCAAGCGTTTTCAGGGAGGGTGTGTGACGTCAGCTCCAGCCCCGATCAGCCTCTTCTGATGGCAGTGTAGGAGTAAGTCCTGGGCTGCGCAGACTGCACACAATGGATTTTAGAAGCTCGACATACACATGGGAACGCACACTTGCACGGCGAATATACACTCCTCCTGGAGGCGGTGACTATCTGAACGCAGGACAGCAAAATTAGCATCCCAGCAATTAGGCCTGAATGACCCCCCTATGTGCTTCGCAATCTGTAGCCAATACCGCAACATTAATAGGCTAATAAACCTGTGATCTAAATTCAGAATTAAAAAAGGAACTGGGTGTCTTTTATATTTATGGGTAAGTGGGGGAGGGGGGAATAAGTATGAGGGGAGAATTACCAACAGCTTATTCTAGTTGCCACTGATTGTATTTAAAAGTGTTATCACAAATGAACACTTTTTTGCTGAATTTACTATCCGTGTAACAAACTATGGCCCTCATTCCGAGTTGATCGCTCGCAAGGCGATTTTAGCAGAGTTACACACGCTAAGCCGCCGCCTACTGGGAGTGAATCTTAGCTTCTTAAAATTGCGAACGATGTAATCGCAATATTGCGATTACAAACTACTTAGCAGTTTCAGAGTAGCTTCAGACTTACTCGGCATCTGCGATCAGTTCAGTGCTTGTCGTTCCTGGTTTGACGTCACAAACACACCCAGCGTTCGCCCAGACACTCCCCCCGTTTCTCCGGCCACTCCTGCGTTTTTTCCGGAAACGGTAGCGTTTTTATCCACACGCCCATAAAACGCCGTGTTTCCGCCCAGTAACACCCATTTCCTGTCAATCACACTACGATCGCCGGAGCGAAGAAAAAGCCGTGAGTAAAAATACTATCTTCATTGTTAAATTACTTGGCGCAGTCGCAGTGCGAATATTGCGCATGCGTACTAAGCGGAATTTCACTGCGATGCGATGAAAATTACCGAGCGAACGACTCGGAATGAGGGCCAATGGCCCTCATTCCGAGTTGATCGCTCGCTAGCTGCTTTTAGCAGCATTGCACACGCTAGGCCGCCGCCCTCTGGGAGTGAATCTTGGTGGTCATTCCGAGTTGTTCGCTCGGTAATTTTTCTTCGCATCGCAGCGATTTTCCGCTTAGTGCGCATGCGCAATGTTCGCACTGCGACTGCGCCAAGTAAATTTGCTAAGCAGTTAGGAATATTACTCACGTTTTTTTCATCGTTCTGGTGATCGTAATGTGATTGACAGGAAGTGGGTGTTTCTGGGCGGAAACAGGCCGTTTTAGGGGCGTGTGGGAAAAAACGCTACCGTTTCTGGGAAAAACGCGGGAGTGGCTGGAGAAACGGAGGAGTGTCTGGGCGAACGCTGGGTGTGTTTGTGACGTCAAACCAGGAACGACAAGCACTGAACTGATCGCACTGGAAGAGTAAGTCTCGAGCTACTCAGAAACTGCACAGAGATGTCTTATCGCAATATTGCGAATCTTTCGTTCGCAATTTTAAGAAGCTAAGATTCACTCCCAGTAGGCGGCGGCTTAGCGTGTGCAATGCTGCTAAAAGCAGCTTGCGAGCGAACAACTCGGAATGACCCCCCTTATCTTAGCAGAATTGCGAATAGAAAATTCTTAGCAGTTTCTGAGTAGCTCCAGACTTACTCCTACACTGCGATCAGTTCAGTCAGTTTCGTTCCTGGTTTGACGTCACAAACACGCCCTGCGTTCGCCCAGACACTCCCCCGTTTCTGCAGACACTCCCGCGTTTTTACCTGGCACGCCTGCGTTTTTCTGCACACTCCCTGAAAATGCTCAGTTACCACCCAGAAACACCCACTTCCTGTCAATCACTCATCGATCAGCAGTGCGACTGAAAAGCGCCGCACGAACAACAGCAAAACTGCTAAGTTTTTAGTAAAATAACTGAGCACATGCGCGCTGCATACCATGCGCATTTAGCAACAAATGGCAGCACTGCGAAAATCGGCAACGAGCGAACAACTCGGAATGACCACCACTGCTCGTTCTAGAGAAACCACCGGCCTGTACCGATGTGGTCATTCACCATTGGGTTGGCCCAGTTATGTCGAGTTGCCGAGCGAACAACTCGGAATGAGGTCCCTCAGCAGCAAAATTGTTCTCTAATGGGCAAAACCATGGCCCTCATTCCATGGCCATTCCATGGCCCTCATTGTTCGCTCGCAAGCTGCTTTTAGCAGCTTTGCACACGCTAAGCCGCCGCCTACTGGGAGTGAATCTTAGCTTATCAAAATTGCGAACGAAAGATTCGCAATATTGCGAAAAGACTTCTCTGTGCAGTCTCTGAGTAGCTCCAGACTTACTCTGCCAGTGCGATCAGTTCAGTGCTTGTCGTTCCTGGTTTGACGTCACAAACATACCCAGCGTTCGCCCAGACACTACTCCGTTTCTCCAGCCACTCCCGCGTTTTTCCCAGAAACGGTAGCGTTTTTTCACACTCTCCCATAAAACGGCCAGTTTCCGCCCAGAAACACCCACTTCCTGTCAATCACATTACGATCACCAGAACGAAGAAAAAACCTCGTAATGCCATGAGTAAAATACCTAACTGCATAGCAAATTTACTTGGCGCAGTCACACTGCGGACATTGCGCATGCGCATTAGCGACTAATCGCTCCATTGCGGAAAAAAAATAACGAGCGAACAACTCGGAATGACCACCCATGTGCACTGCAGAGGGGCAGATGTAACATGTGCAGAGAGAGTTAGATTTGGGTGGGGTGTGTTTAAACTGAAATCTAAATTGCAGTGTAAAAATAAAGCAGCCAGTATTTACACTGCACAGAAACACTATAACCCACCCAAATCTAACTCTCTCTGCACATGTTACATCTGCCCCATCTGCAGTGCACATGGTTTTTGCCCATTAGAGAACAATTTTACTGCTGAATTAGGTCTGAATAAGGCCCATAATTTGCAGTTCTGGAATGGCAAAATCACATCCATCCACATCGAAAGTTTGGCGTCACACCCAAGAGATGTGAGAAAACTTGCATTGTAGGGGCTAGCGTACGTGGCTGATACGTGTGTAGACGGGTATTGCGGCGATACCTGGCAGCCCTTTACCAACAGTTTAATTCCCCCTTATTATTGTATAGAGAAAAAATGTTTTCTGCGCTGTGATTGAGCTGCTTGTTGGAAAAAAGGGGGAATTATAAAAATGTATAAACAAGCGCTGTTTTTGTGTGTGGTACCTGGAAAAAAAAGACTGGTTAGTGGTAATGTTTACAGCTCCTTTTGGAGCTTGTTTTGTGATGACCAGTCCGTGAAGAAACAACCTAACTTTCCCTACCTTGCTCCCGGCCACGGGATTCCTCAGCCAGGTGGAGCCCGGCTGTCCGTGGCGAGTTGTTGAGTCAGTGTCTCCCCGCCGCTGCGTCCAGCGGTGAGAGACGTGGAGCTGGGTGGTGAGAATGGTGTGAGCGGGTGACGTCACTTAGCGCTCGGCGATCCTCCGGTTGGTGTTCTTAGCGTTTCTTCTGGTCAGCACTTGTCCATCTATCGCGTTTCGTGCTATTTCCAGCACTTTATCAAGTTTGCAGTGTGTTGGTTAAGAAAACGCAGTTGCGTCATGGACGTTTTTTCCGTTCAGCTGCGTGCTTCTACAGTACGTGCAAAAACACGGCGTATGAGTCGCTATTGCTGTGTCCAGTCTGCGTAGCCTTAGAACAACCTGATATTCCTCGTTTTTGATAATGCGTACGCATTGCGATTGAGTTTGTGATGGCTCCGGGGAGCGTCACATTTCCGGGTGGCAGGTTCACTGGCTAACAGCAATTCCATAGCCTAGAAAATCGCAATTGCTAATGTATTAGCGTACATGAATTAGGCCCAATATGGAGGTGATGGGAAAAGGACGCCGGTCACTGAAGTTGTCACAGCTGCATTCCTGAGATCCTGGCTGCCTAACAATCCTGGCATAGATGTTGTATTGCCAGTCACTTGTGTTCTGTGCGGGCAGGGGTCAGTGACAACCTCAGAGAAGATGTTCTGCATAACTGCAGGGATACGTGGCAACAACACCCCTAGGGGACGCTTTACCTCCAGGCTGCTACTTATGGCTGTAAAGGCTCTGTTACCACACACTACGTCACCATATGCCATTCCCCGAGACCACAGAGCAGTGTCACAGCGGCTGGCAGAGTACCTGACTCATCAGCGGGGCATTCTCCACGTGCTGTCCTCCCTACCCTCATTCTGTCATTGGTGAAATACCTTGTACTTAGGGGGTCATTCAGACCTGATCCCTGGGCTGCTAATCCGCCGTGCAAGTGTGCGTTCCAATGTGTACGCCGAGCAGCTGTGCGCAGCCCAGGACTTACTCCTACAGTGCGATGAGAACAGGCTGTCCGGGGGCCAGAGCTGACGTCACACGCTAGGGCACGCCTGCGCTTTTCCGGACACTCCCTGTAAACGGTCAGTTCCCACCCACAAACGCCCTCTTCCTGTCAGTCACCTTGCGAACGCCCGTGCAGTCGGATTTTTCGCTCCATCTCATCGCTGACCGGCGATACCCGTTGTTGCTGGCCGACGCGCGTGCGCAGTTTGGACCTGATCGCCCGCTGTGCAAAAACGCACAGCAGCGATCAGGTCTGAATGACCCCCTTAGTGATGAGCTACAGTACACATTGAGGTGGTGATGGGCATTTACTTACCCTAGAAACTATAGTGCACACATAGATGACTTATTCCAGCCATTATGCAGAACTCAGGGTGCGTTCCGGGTGGCAGCACTTGCCCCTGGCCTATGCCGGAGACCAATGTACTATGTGCACCCAGTGCTTTACGCCATCTATTTTTCTCTTACTTCCTAGAGGATGCTGGGGACTCCGTAAGGACAATGGGGTATAGACGGGCTCCGCAGGAGACATGGGCACTATAAAGAACTTTAGATGGGTGTGCACTGGCTCCTCCCTCTATGCCCCTCCTCCAGACCTCAGTTAGATCCTGTGCCCAGAGGAGACTGGGTGCATTACAGGGGAGCTCTCCTGAGTTTCGCTCATAAAGAATTTTGTTAGGTTTTTTATTTTCAGGGAGCACTGCTGGCAACAGGCTCCCTGCATCGTGGGACTGAGGGGAGAGAAGCAGAGCTACTTAAGTGATAGGCTCTGCTTCTTAGGCTACTGGACACCATTAGCTCCAGAGGCAGTCGGAACGCAGGTCTCCCCTTGCTGTTCTTCCCGGAGCCGCGCCGCCGTCCTCCTCGCAGAGCCGGAAGATAGAAGCCGGGTGAGTATAAGAAGAAAAGAAGACTTCAAGGCGGCAGAAGACTTCAGATCTTCACTGAGGTACGCGCCATTGCTCACACACACACACACACACACACACACACACACACACACACACACACACACACACACACACACACACACTAGTGGGCACAGATGGGTGCAGGGCGCAGGTGGGCGCCCTGGGCAGCAATAAAGCCTCTATATCTGGCATAGATACTGCGGAGGCAGTTTTTCTTTCAATCCCCCGCCAGTTTTAGTTATTTTGAGCGGGACCGAAGCCCGCCGCTGGAGGGGGCGGAGCTTGGTCTCAGCACTAACCAGCGCCATTTTCTCCACAGAGATCTGCTAAGAAGCTGGCTCCCCGGTCTCTCCCCTGCTGAACACGGTGACACAGGGCTGAAAAGAGGATGGGGGGGGGGGGGGGGGGCACTTGTAAGGTGCAGTGAGTGTATTAACATAGTGATTAAGATAAAAGCGCTATTATCTGGGACATTATTTTCCAGTGTCAGTTGGCGCTGGGTGTGTGCTGGCATACTCTCTCTCTGTCTCTCCAAAGGGCCTTATTGGGGAACTGTCTCCTTATATCTATATTCCTGTGGGGGTGTCGGTACGAGTGTGTCGGCATGTCTGATGCGGAAGGCTCAGTTAAGGAGGAGGTGGAGCAGATGATTGTGGTGTCGCCGTCGGCAATGCCGACTCATGATTGAATGGACATGTGGAATGTTTTAAATGCAAATGTGACCTAATTACATAAGAGACTGGACAAAGCAGAGTCCAGGGAAAAAGCAGGGAGTCAATCCACGGCTTCGGCTGGGTCACCGGGCCCTTCAGGGTCTCAAAAACGTCCCCTATCCCAGATAGCAGACACTGATACCGACACGGACTCTGACTCCAGTGTCGACCACGATGAAGCGAGGTTGCACCCGATGGTGGCAAAAAGTATTCATTATATGATTTTCTCTGACGTCCTAGTGGATGCTGGGTACTCCGTAAGGACCATGGGGTATAGACGGGCTCCGCAGGAGACTGGGCACTCTTAAAAGAAAGATTAGGTACTATATCTGGTGTGCACTGGCTCCTCCCTCTATGCCCCTCCTCCAGACCTCAGTTAGTATCTGTGCCCGGCCAGAGCTGGATGCACCCTAGGGGCTCTCCTGAGCTTCCTAGAAAAGAAAGTATTTGTTAGGTTTTTTATTTTCAGTGAGATCTGCTGGCAACAGACTCACTGCTACGTGGGACTGAGGGGAGAGAAGCAAACCTACCTGCTTGCAGCTAGCTTGTACTTCTTAGGCTACTGGACACCATTAGCTCCAGAGGGATCGAACACAGGCCCAGTCCTCGGTCGTCCGGTCCCGGAGCCGCGCCGCTGTCCCCCTTGCAGAGCCAGAAGAACGAAGAGAAGTTGAAAATCGGCGGCTGAAGACTCCGGTCTTCATTAAGGTAGCGCACAGCACTGCAGCTGTGCGCCATTGCTCCCTTAGCACACCACACACTCTGGTCACTGATGGGTGCAGGGCGCTGGGGGGGGCGCCCTGGGCAGCAATTAGATTACCTTACTTGGCGAAAAGCACATAATACAGTCTGATAAACTGTATATGTGCATTAACCCCCGCCATTAAAGTACATAAAAGGACAGAAGCCCGCCGCTGAGGGGGCCGGGCCTTCTTCCTCAGCACACCGGCGCCATTTTCTCTTCACAGCTCAGCTGGAAGGAAGCTCCCCAGGCTCTCCCCTGCAGTATCCTGGTACACAAAGGGTAAAAAAGAGAGGGGGGGCACATAAATTTAGGCGCAAAACTGTGTATATAAGCTGCTATAGGGGAAAAATCACTCAGTATAGTGTACATCCCTGTATTATATAGCGCTGTGGTGTGTGCTGACATACTCTCTCTCTGTCTCTCCAAAGGGCCTTGTGGGGGAACTGTCTTCAAATAGAGCATCCCCTGTGTGTGTGGTGTGTCGGTACGCGTGTGTCGACATGTCTGAGGTAAAAGGCTCCTCTAAGGAGGTGATAGAGCGGATAAGTGTGTGGGAGGGTGTCTCCGTCAACAACGCCGACGATTATTGGAATAAAAGATGATTTGCATATCACTGATGACTCATCTGTCCCTGACACGAGAGTACACATGTTAAGGGGAAGAATGCTGAGGTAAATTTCCCTCCTCTCCCTCTAAAAAGAGCGGGAATCTCCAGACAAGAGACGGCAGCTTCCCACAAGAGAATTCTCAGGCTGTATCCTTTCCCCACTAGGGCCAGGATGTGTTGAGAATCTTCCCCTTGGGTGTCCTGTTTGCACTAGCTATTCTCAGGGATCCTGCAGATAGCATGCACATTCTAGTATACTACCCAGACCGGCGATTGTGTCGGCATGGGTTTATAGCCCTGTGGCAGCGTGGACAGGTACCTTATCAGCAGAGATTGAGACCCTAGTATGCATATAAGTATTTTAAGATGCTGTCTTAAGTGATAGATATATAATTATAAAGCATGCCCAAAGGGACATGAGTATACTGGGTCCTAGAGACAAAAGCTATGTCGATTTCTGCTTGACGTGTCCTGTAGAATATACATTGGACAGATGATGCCGACTTAAGGGGCATATGGAAGGCTGAGGATTGTGTGGAGAAAGGTTCTCGGGCCTGATCTCCACAGCTATAGCTGGTAATTCTGATATTTTGCCTTATATTCCTGCACAGCCTTGGAAAGCACGACATTATTAAATGCAGCTTTTCGAATAAAGAAACAAGAAAGTCTGAGGTGCGTCCTTTCTTGTCAGAGCCGGGGGCAGAGGAAACAAGCTGTACAACACAGCTAGTCCCCAGGAACAGAAGTCCTCCCCGGCCTCTACAAAAATCCACCGCATGTCGCTGGGGCTCCACAGGCGGAGCTAGGCCCGGTGGGGACACGCCTTCGTAAGTTCAGCCACAAGTGGGTTCACTCCCTGTTAGATCCCTGGGCAATAGAAATTGTATCGCAGGGATACAGGCTGGACTGTGAGAAGATGCCCCCTCACCGAGGACCCGGCGGGCTTCCCCCCAAGAGAGGGAGCCAGTGTTAACTGCAATTCGTAAATTGTATCTTCAACAGGTGGTGGTCAAGGGTCCCCTCCTTCAACAAGAGGGTGTTATTATTCGACCATGTTATAATCCCGAAACCAGACGGTTCGGTTAGACCCATATTGTATTAACATCCCTGAACATATACCTGAAAAGGTTCAGGTTCAAGATGGAATCGCTAAGAGCGGTCATTGCAAGCCTGAAATTAATCGGGACACAAGGGATGCATACCTTCGTGTCCCCATTTATCCATCTCACCAGGCGTACCTCAGAATTGCGGTATGGGATTGTCATTACCAATTTCACCAAGGTAATGGCGGATATGATGGTGCTCCTGCGGAAGCAAGGTGTCACTATTATCACATACTTGGATGATCTCCTCATAAAAGCGAGATCAAGAGAGCAGTTGCTGGACAGCATATCACTTTCTCTGGAAGTGAAACGGCAACACAACTGGATTCTATATATTCCGAAGTCGCAGTTGGTTCCTACAGCTCATCTGTCTCGCCTAGGCATGATCCTAGACACAGACCAGAAGAGGGTTTATCTCCCGATAGAGAGAGCTCAGGAGCTCATGACACTGGTCAGGAATCCATTGAAAACCAAAACAGGTGTCAGTGCATCACTGCACTCGAGTCCTAGGAAGGATGATGGCATCATACGAGGCCATCCCCTTCGGCTGGTTCCATGCAAGAACAATGGAACTTACTGGACAAGTGGTCCGGATCACATCTTCAGATGCATCGGTTAATCACCCTATCCCCCAGGGCCAGGGTGTCTCTCCTGTGGTGGCTGCGGAGTGCTCACCTTCTCGAGGGCCGCAGATTCGGCATTCAGGACTGGGTCCTGGTGACCACGGATGCAAGCCTCCGAGGGTGGGGGGCAGTTACACAGGGAAGTAAATTCCAAGGTTTGTGGTCAAGCCAACAGACTTGCCTTCACATCAATATCCTGGAACTAAGGGCCATATACAACGCCCTAAGTCAAGCGGAGTTCCTGCTTCGCGACCAACCGGTTCTGATCCAGTCAGACCGCAGGGGCTCATGTAAACCGCCAGGGCGGCACAAGGAGCAGGGTGGCGAGGGTAGAAGCCACCAGAATTCTTCGCTGGGCGGAGAATCAAGTAAGCGCACTGTTAGCAGTGTTCATTCCGGGAGTGGACACGACCTCCACCCGGGAAAGTGGTGACTTCATCAGGAAGTCTTCACGCAGTTTTGCAAATTGATGGAAACTGCCTCAGGTGGACTATATGGCGTCCCACCTCAATAAAAAGATAAAAAAGGTTTTACGCTGGGTCAAGGGACTCTCAGGCGATAGCTGTGGTCGCACTAGTAACACCGTGGGTGTTCCAGTCGGTCTATATATTCCCTCCTCTTCAGGGGCAGATCCAGAAGAAAATGATAGGGGGGCACCATGGAAGGGGCAAGTACATTTGCGTGCGGCTTCGGTGCATGTGAGGTGGCGCTTCTTATACAATGCCCACAGTTGTAGCGCTCATTATGCAATGCCCACTGTACTGGTAGTGCCCCTTATATAGACCCCATAGTAGTGGTGCCCCTTTTGCAATGCCCGTATTGCCCCCAGTAGTAATGTTGCCTGTAGTAATGCCCCCAGTGGTAATGCCCCTGCAGTTATGACCCCAGTAGTTTACCCCCCCCCCCCCTTTAGTTTAGCCTCCCAGTGGTAATGCCCCCAGTAGTTCAGCCACCAGTAGTAATGCCCCCCTGTAGTTTGCCCCATTGTAGTTTAGCCCCTGTAGTTATGCCCCCTTGTAGCTTAGCCTTCAGTAGTAATGCCCCCAGTAGTTTGGCCCCTGTAGTTAAGTCCCCAGTACTTTGGCCCCCCTGTAGTTTAGCCCCCAAGTAGTAATGCCCCTGTAGTTAAGCCGCCAGTAGTAATGCCCCTGTAGTTACGCCGCCAGTAGTTAGCACCTTTGTAGTTGGCCCCCAGTAATAGTCCCTCAGTAGTTTGCCCCCAGTAGATGCCACCCAGTAATAATGTCCCCCAGCAGTTTGCCCCCAGTAGATGCATGCCCCCCAGTAATAATGTCCCCCAGCAGTTTGCCCCTGTAGATGCCCCCCCCAGTAATAATGTCCTCCAGTAGTTTGCCCCCAGCAGTAATGCCCCCTAGGAGTTTTCCCCCAATAGATGACCCCCCAGTAGTAATGCCACCAGTAGATGCCCGCCAGTAATAATGCCCCCAATAGATGTCCCCCAGTAAAAATGTCCCCCAGTAGCTGCCCCCAATAGATGACCCCCCAGTAGTAATGCCTCCAGTAGATTCCCCCCAGTAATAATGCCCCCAGTAGCTGCCCCCAATAGATGACCCCCAGTAATAATGACCCCTACGAGTTTGCCCCAATAGATGACCCCCCTGTAGTAATGCCCCCAGTAGATGGCCCCCAGTAAAAATGTCCCCCAGTAGCTGCCCCCAATAGATGACCCCTCAGTAGTGATGCCTCCCAGTTATAATGCCCCTTGTTGATGCCCCCCCAGTAGTAATGTCAGGGGCAAACGCAGGATTTATTTAGGGGGGTTTCCGTGGGTGTGTATCTGTGAATGTGTGTGTGTGTGTGTGTGTGTATATATATATATATATATATATATATATATATATATATATATATACACACACACACACACACACAGAGACACACACACACACACACAGACACACACACATATATATATATATATATATACACAGTATATGTATCTATATATACCGTATATATAGACACACATCTATATATATATATATATATATATATATTTAGATATATACACACACACACACACACACATACCACACACATTCATACATACACAAATACACATACAGAACACATACAGTAAATACATACATATGTAGGGATCATATTATACACACATTTCATATACAGTATTGGTGGTATACTGTACATACCACCAGCGGCTGGGAGCAGTGGGAGGCGGGAGAAGACTGGCGGCCAGTGGCGGGTCAGTGAGGTGGGAGAGAGCTGCTGCAGCTGAGCATGCGCAGCCAGCAGCTCTCCCCAGACTTTGTCTATACAGAGAGCTACTATACGTAGCTCTCTGCTGCAGTAGCTCCATGGTAGCGGTCGCGATCGCGGCTTTTGCTGAGACGGAGACACTGCTGTCTCCGTCTTACAAATAAGGCCACAAATGACAGGGGGGGCACGGGCCCGAGTGCCCCCCCCCTGGATCCGCCACTGCTCCTCTTCCTCTCAGACCCAAGGGCTGAGAATTGTAATAAACGGAGGAGTGTGAACAATATTCTTTGCTCCGGATTGGCCAAGAAGGACTCGGTACCCGGAACTGCAAGAAATGCTCTCAGAGGACCCATGGCCTCTGCCTCTCAGTCAGGACATGTTGCAACAGGGACCCTGTCTGATCCAAGACTTACCGCGGCTGCGTTGGACGGCATGGCGGTTGAACGCCGGATCCTAGCGGAAAAGGGCATTCCGGATGCAGTTATTTCTACGCTGATAAAGGCTAGGAAAGACGCGACAGCAAAACTTTTTCACTGTATATGGCGAAAATAGGTTGCTTGGTGTGTGGCCGGGAAGGCCCTACAGAGGAATTCCAGGGGGGTCGATTCCTGCACTTCCTACAGTCAGGAGTGACTATGGGCCTAAAATTAGGATCCATAAAGGCCAAGATTTCGGCCCTATCCCTTTTTCTCTCAAAAAGAACTGGCTTCACTGCCTGAAGTTCGGACGTTGTTACAGGGGTGCTGCATATTCAGCCCTTTTGTGCCTCCAGTGGCACCTTGGGATCTTAACGTGTGTTGGATTCCTAAAATCCCACTGGTTTGAGCCACTTAAGACCGTGGAGCTAAAATATCTCACGTGGAAAGTGGTCATGCTTTTGGCCTTAGCTTGGACTAGGCGTGTGTCAGAATTGGCGGCTTTGTCATGTAAAAGCCCATATCTGATCTTCCATATGGAAAGGGCAGAATGGAGGACTCGTCCCCAATTTCTCCCTAAGGTGGTATCATCGTTTCATTTGAACCAACCTATTGTGGTGCCTGCGGCTACTAGGGACTTGGAGGATTCCAAGTTGCTGGACGTAGTCCGGGCCCTGAAACTTTATGTTTCCAGGACGGCTAGAGTCAGAAAAACTGACTCGCTATTTATCCTGCATGCAACCAACAAGCTGGGTGCTCCTGCTTCAAAGCAGACTATTGCTCGCTGGATCTGTAGCACGATTCAGCTTGCACATTCTGCGGCTGGACTGCCGCATCCTAAATTAGTAAAAGCCCATTCCACGAGGAAGGTGGGCTCTTCTTGGGCGGCTGCCCGAGGGGTCTCGGCTTTACAACTTTGCCGAGCTGCTACTTGGTCGGGTTCAAACACTTTTTTGCAAAATTCTACAAGTTTGATACCCTGGCTGAGGAGGACCTTGAGTTTGCTCATTCGGTGCTGCAGAGTCATCCGCACTCTCCCGCCCGTTTGGGAGCTTTGGTATAATCCCCATGGTCCTTACGGAGTACCCAGCATCCACTAGGACGTCAGAGAAAATAAGAATTTACTCACCGGTAATTCTATTTCTCGTAGTTCGTAGTGGATGCTGGGCGCCCGTCCCAAGTGCGGACTCTCTGCAATACATGTATATAGTTATTGCTTAACTAAAGGGTTATTGTATGAGCCATCTGTTGAGAGAGGCTCAGTTATTGTTCATACTGTTAACTGGGTATAGTTATCACGAGTTGTACGGTGTGATTGGTGTGGCTGGTATGAGTCTTACCCTGGATTCCAAATCCTTTCCTAGTAATGTCAGCTCTTCCGGGCACAGTTTCCCTAACTGAGGTCTGGAGGAGGGGCATAGAGGGAGGAGCCAGTGCACACCAGATATAGTACCTAATCTTTCTTTTAAGAGTGCCCAGTCTCCTGCGGAGCCCGTCTATACCCCATGGTCCTTACGGAGTACCCAGCATCCACTACGGACTACGAGAAATAGAATTACCGGTGAGTAAATTCTTATTATTGCAATAAAAGAGGTTTTGCATATCACAGATGACCCCTCGGTCCCTGACACGAGGGTGCGCATGTATAAGGAAAAGAAACCTGAGGTAACCTTTCCCCCATCCCATGAGCTTAACGAGTTATTTGAAAAGGCTTGGGAAACTCCTGATAAAAAACTGCAGATTCCCAAGAGAATTCTTATGGCATATCCTTTCCCTGCAAGGGACAGGGTACGTTGGGAATCCTCACCCAGGGTGGACAAGGCTTTAACACGCCTGTCCAAGAAGGTGGCGCTACCGTCTCCAGACACGGCAGCCCTCAAGGATCTTGCTGATCGCAGACAGGAAACTACTTTAAAGTCTATTTATGCGCATACAGGTGCTTTGCTCAGACCGGCAATAGCATCGGCATGGGTGTGTAGTGCAGTTGCAGCTTGGACAGATACCTTGTCAGCTGACCTTGATACCCTAAACAGGGATACCATTTTATTGACCTTAGGCCACCTTAAAGACGCAGTCTTATATATGAGGGACGCTCAAAGAGACGTTGGGCTACTGGGTTCGAGAGCCAACGCCATGACGATTTCTGCTAGGCGAGCCCTGTGGACCCGCCATTGGACGGGTGATGCTGACTCAAAGCATATGGAGGTTTTGCCATACAAAGGTGAACTTTTATTTGGTGAAGGTCTCACGGACCTGGTTGCCACAGCTACCGCGGGCAAATCTGCCTTTTTGCCTTTTGTTCCCCCACAGCAAAAGAAAACTCCACAATATCAGATGCAGTCCTTTCGGTCGCATAAGTCCAGAAGAGGTCGGGGCTCATCTTTCCTCGCCAGAGGTAAGGGTAGAGGAAAGAGAGCACCTGCTCCGGCTAGTTCCCAGGAGCAGAAGTCCTCCCCGTCTTCTACTAAATCCACCGCATGACGCTGGGGCTCCACTGAGGGAGTCCGCACCGGTGGGGGCACGTCTTCGACTCTTCAGCCAGGTCTGGGTTCTGTCAGACGTGGATCCTTGGGCGATGGATATTGTATCCCAAGGCTACAAACTGGAGTTTGAAGAGGTGCCCCCTCGCCGATTTTTCAAGTCGGCCTTGCCAGCTTCTTCCCCGGAGAGGGAAGTAGTGTTAGCTGCAATTCAAAAGCTGTGTCAACAGCAAGTGATTGTCAGTCCAACAGGGGAAAGGGTACTATTCAACCCTGTTCGTGGTCCCGAAGCCGGATGGTTCGGTCAGACCCATTTTAAATCTAAAATCCCTAAACCTGTACTTGAAAAGTTCAAATTCAAGATGGAATCGCTCCGGGCTTGAATCTCCAGTCTGGAAGGGGGGGATTTTATGGTGTCACTCGACATAAAGGATGCATAATTACCTTCATGTCCCCATATATCCTCCTCATCAGGCGTACCTGAGATTCGCTGTACGGGACTGTCATTACCAGTTTCAGACGTTGCCATTTGGGCTTTCCACGGCCCCGAGGATTTTCACCAAGGTGATAGCGGAGATGATGGTGCTCCTGCGCAGGCAGGGAGTCACAATTATCCCATACTTGGACGATCTGCTGATAAAAGCAAGATCGAGAGATCAATTGCAGAAGAGTGTGTCGCTCTCCCTGAGAGTGCTGCAACAACACGGTTGGATTCTCAATCTGCCAAAGTCACAATTGATTCCAACGACTCGACTATCATTCCTAGGCATGATTCTGGACACGGAACAGAAGAGGGTTTTTCTCCCGATGGAAAAAGCCCAGGACCTCCAGAACATGGTCAGAGACTTGCTAAAGCCAAAAAGAGTGTCTGTTCATCAATGCAATCAAGTTCTGGGGAAAATGGTGGCAGCCTACGAGGCCATCCCCTTCGGCAGGTTCAAGACTGGGTTCTGGTGACCACGGACGCGAGCCTCCGAGAATGGGGAGCAGTCACACAAGGAAGAAATTTTCAGGGGCTATGGTCAAGCCAGGAGGCTTGTCTACACATCAACGTACTGGAATTGAGGGCCATATACAACGGCCTGCGACAAGCGGAGAATCTTCTTTGCGACCTACCGGTTCTGATTCAATCAGACAACGTGACAGCCGTGGCTCATGTGAACCGCCAAGGCGGGACAAGGAGCAGAGTGGCAATGGCGGAAGCCACCAGGATTCTTCGCTGGGCAGAAGATCACGTGAGCGCTCTGTCAGCGGTCTTCATTCCGGGAGTGGACAACTGGGAAGCAGACTTCCTCAGCAGACACGATCTCCATCCAGGAGAGTGGGGACTTCATCAAGACGTTTTTACAGAGATAACAAGTCTTTGGGGAATTCCTCACATAGACATGATGGCGTCACGCCTCAACAAGAAGCTTCGGAGGTATTGTGCCAGGTCAAGGGACCCTGAGGCAGTAGCGGTAGACGCCCTGGTGACACCTTGGGTGTTTCAGTCGGTCTATGTGTTCCCCCCTCTTCCTCTCATCTCAACAATATTGAGAATCATAAGACAAAAAAGAGTGAAAACGATCCTCATTGTTCCAGATTGGCCTCGAAGGGCCTGGTATTCAGATCTTCAGGAGATGCTCACAGAAGATCCATGGCCTCTTCCTCTCAGGGAGGACCTGTTGCGTGTTCCAAGACTTACCGCGGTTACGTTTGACGGCATGGCGGTTGAACACCGAATCCTAGCTGGGAAAGGTATCCCTACTCTGATAAAGGCTAGGAAGGAGGTGACGGCGAAACATTTTCACCGTATCTGGAGGAAATATGTTTCTTGGTGTGAAGCCAAGAATGCTCCTATGGAAGATTTCCATCTGGGCCGTTTTCTCCTCTTTCTACAGACAGGAGTGGATATGGGCCTAAAATTAGGCTCCATTAAGGTACAGATTTCGGCCCTGTCTATTTTCTTTCAGAAGGAATTGGCTTCTCTCCCAGAAGTCCAGACTTTTGTAAAGGGAGTGCCGCACATCCAGCCTCCTTTTGTGCCCCCAGTGGCACCTTGGGACCTTAACGTGGTGTTGCGGTTCCTGAAGTCTCACTGGGTTGAACCTCTTCAAACGGTTGAATTGAAATTTCTCACTTGGAAAGTGGTCATGTTGTTGGCCTTGGCATCTGCAAGGCGGGTGTCCGAATTGGCGGCCTTGTCTCACAAGAGCCCCTATTTGACCTTCCATGTGGATAGAGCAGAGTTGAGGACTCGTTCTCAATTTTTGCCTAAGGTGGTTTCTTAATTTCATGTGAACCAAGCTATTGTGGTGCCTGTGGCTACGGGTGACTTGGAGGATTCCAAGTCCCTGGATGTAGTCAGGGCCTTAAAAATCTATGTAGCCAGGACGGCTCGGGTTAGGAAAACAGAAGCACTCTTTGTCCTGTATGTATGGCGCTCCTTCTTCGAAGCAGACTATTGCTTGCTGGATCTGTAGCACGATTCAGCAGGCTTATTCTACGGCGGGTTTGCCGTTAACAAATTCAGTAAAGGCCCATTTCACTAGGAAGGTAACCTATTCTTGGGCGGCTGTCCGAGGGGTCTCGGCATTACAGCTGGGCCGAGCAGCTACCTGGTCAGGTTCAAACACTTTTGCCAAGTTCTATAAGTTTGATACCCTGGCTGATGAGGACCTTGCGTTTGCTCAGTCTGTGCTGCAGAGTCGTCTGCACTCTCCCGCCCGGTCTGGAGCTTTGGTATAACCCCATGGTCCTTACGGAGTCCCCAGCATTCTCTAGGACGTAAGAGAAAATAAGATTTTAAACCTACCGGTAAATCTTTTTCTCCTAGTCCGTAGAGGATGCTGGGCGCCCGTCCCAGTGCGGACAAAATCTGCAAGGCTTGTATATAGTTATTGCTTACATAAGGGTTATGTTACAGTTGAGATCAGTCTTTAGCTGATACTGTTTTTTGCTCATACTGTTAACTGGTTGCGTATATTCCAGGTTATACGCTGTGGATCTTGCCCTTAGATTAACAAAATCCTTTCCTCGTATTGTACATCTCCTCTGGGCACAGTTTCTCTAACTGAGGTCTGGAGGAGGGGCATAGAGGGAGGAGCCAGTGCACACCCATTCTAAAGTTCTTTATAGTGCCCATATCTCCTGCGTAGCCCATCTATACCCCATGGTCCTTACGGAGTCCCCAGCATCCTCTACGGACTAGGAGAAAAAGATTTACCGGTAGGTTTAAAACCTTATTATTTTCTGTGCTGTTAGTCATCAGTAATTCTACATAAACATCTCTTAACCGGCAGAAACAGCCGCCCATCCCGCGTACGCCAAATATAGCTAGTTTCATATACACAATGAGAAAAGCTTATATATAGCTACGCCATTCAGATTCACAACCAACCATGAGTACTGAAATGGTGATTCTGCCGGCTGAATGGAGGGTCCGCAGCAGATATATATCCATTGTACCGTATGCTGTGGTCCCGCCATTTCCAACAGCAGCCCCTATAGGTTTCTGTCACGTGATATGGCGGTGGCGAGTCAGGCCAGTATATATCTACCGTCAGCAAAAACCCGTATAGCTCTTTGTACTAAAGGGAGGCCGCTTCTCTGTATCTCCTAATGCCCCCTGGCCGGCGATAGTGACTCCGGGTCCCTGTGGTGACACATCCTCTATGTATAGCAGCAGCAGTACTTGTAGATTTACGCATTATAGACTCTATTCAGCTTTTTAGCAAAATCTGCAATCCTTTTGTGTGCACGCTGGGGGCTGCTCATCGCAGGGCAAGACCGCCGACACGCTCCCATTTCTCTTACGCCATAGAGGGTGCTGGGGTCCACATTAGTACCATGGGGTATAGCCGGGTCCAACAGGAGCCATTGGCACTTTAAGAGTTTAATAATGTGGGCTGGCTCCTCCCTCTATGCCCCTCCTACCAGACTCAGTTTAGAAAATGTGCTCGGAGGAGCCGGTCACAGCTAGGGGAGCTACATAGGAGATTTTCTAGTTTTCTTTTTTTAAATTAGAGTTTAGGCACAGTGAGGCTGCTGGCAACAGCCTCCCTGCTTCGAGGGACTTAAAGGGGGGAGCAGTGTCCAACCCTGAGAGGTTAATGGCCACTATCTTCGCTGACAGGACATTAAGCTCCTGAGGGTGATGATCGTTAGCCGCCCCAGTCGACCGCTCACTCCCACAGTATGCCGCCACCCCCTAACAGAGCCAGAAGATTCCAGTGGCAAGTCAGTCACCGGCCTCTACAGCAAGCGGGGAGCCAGTATAAAGAAGGCGGCAACAAGGTGGGAGCGCAGTACTAACTGCGTTTCGGAGGCTCAGCGGTACACAGTGTTTCGCTATGAGGGGCGCCCTGAGCCAGCGCCTATGCCCTACACTGGTCACCAAGGCTGTCAGGGACCTCGCTAACGCTGCCAGCACATTTCCTCAGGCCAGTATAAAGAAGTGAAGAGCGGAAAGCGGCGCCATGTTCAGGGGGCGGAGCTTCTCAGAGCGGACTCAGCAGCGTTTAGCGCCATTTTCCTGCCTGCAGATCCAGTACAGAGACGCTGACAGGGAAAGCTGTCCCTCCACGCAACTCCAGCTATCCTGTACGGCACCAGGGGGTTGTAGAATTATGGGGAGGCTGTTAAATTACTGTGTAGTCCATTAAGGTACACAGTCAGCGCCAGGTAGCTCTATATATCTACATTTGGAAGCGCTGTGTGTGTGTTGGCTCCAATCTCTGTGTTTCTCTGTGGCATACTTGGGGGCAAACTGTGTCTGACATTTTCCTCTGTGTGTTTGTTTCTCATATAGCCATGTCTAGGGACACTGGGGCAGATGTATTAAGCCTGGAGAAGTGATAAAGCAGTGATAAGTGGAAGGTGATAACGCACCAGCCAATCAGCTCCCAACTGTCCATTTACATAATGGAGCTGATTGGCTGGTGTGTCATCACCTCGCATTTATCACTGCTTTATCACTTCTCCAGGCTTAATACATCTTCTCCTCTGTGTCTCATGCTGCAGAGGACAATTCCTCTCAGGAGGAATCCATTCCATGTACACAGGAATGTAATGTTTTGTCTCAGATCCCTATTACTGAGCCTGAGTGGTTGACCTCTATTAAGGGAATGATCTCTCAGATCTCTACTAGGGTAGCTCATACTGAGACTGAAACTCGGGTATTAAAGTAGGGGTTCACTACGGCTGGCCGGCGGTCGGGCTCCCGGCGACCAGCATCCCGGCGCCGGGAGCCCGACCGCCGGCTTACCGACAGCTTGGCGAGCGCAAATGAGCCCCTTGCGGGCTCGCTGCGCTCGCCACGCTACGGGCACGGTGGCGCGCTATGCGCGCCACACTATTTTATTCTCCCTCTATGGGGGTCGTGGACCCCCACGAGGGAAAATAAGTGTCGGTATGCCGGCTGTCGGGCTCCCGGCGCCGGTATACTGAGCGCCGGGAGCCCGACCGCCGGCAAACAGAAGACCACCCTTAAAGTTGTCTATGGCAGTTTGGTATGGTTCTGTCCCTATTCCTTCAAATCCCCTAGTATTGTCAAAGTCAGAAAAATATCTCTATGCACACTACCATATTTGCACCTCACACAGGTCCGCGCTGCGCATGCGTACGCTCTCCCGTACGTGCGCATACTCACAGTCGCGGGCACCCGCAGGCGCACGGTATGCGTATTTACGGTAGAGTTTATGTGATCGTAGCGTGCGACTCAATCGTTACATATTTTCACTATATAATGTATTTTGTAGATCATGGTCCCTTTGATAGATTCTGAAAGTTTGGTTAATATAGAATGTTCGTGAATAGAGAAATCCCTCTTTGTTTGATACGAAGGGTCAGACAGGAGTAATACAGTGGTGTTTAGTACCCATCGGAAGAGTATTTAATTAGCAATATTCCGGTGTTGGTTTGAAGCGGATTAATCGCTCGTGCGAATAGTTATGGACATAAGAAGTTTATGAACATTTACTGTATTTGCACTTATCCATGCGGCGGGAAACCCAGTTTCCCTCCCACCTGAGCTGTTGGAAATAGTCACGGCCCACCTGTATGAATCAACCTATGACCTTTTGTTATAATGCGAGGAGGAATTCCTGTGTCCAATGAACAATGAGATTGTAGGGACCATTGAATTGCATTGTGTGTGGGGCATAAATAGACAGGCCGATCACATCCAGCTCTCACTCTTCAACGGTTATCATTGCTGAAAATCGGGAGCTGGATGTCCAGAGGCGCATGCGATCGTTTCCTTTGTGCGTAAGTTTTTCTCCGCAACTATATTGATCTTCTTGTTATTGTGGGCCAATTTCTCTCTCTCTCTCTCTTCTCCTCTTTCTCTCTTATTTTCCCTTAAAACGTGATTGTATTGTATTGTATTCCTGTGTAGTTATCTGGTTAGGTAGTCTATGTTATATTGTAGTGTATGATTTGTATTTGTATTAATTCTTTTGCAAGTATATCATTCATAATATATATATATATATTAGGCGTTGGACCCTAAGCCCAGGTATCTGTGTATTTCTTATAGTGTTTAGTATTCTCAGAGCGTCGGTGACGCTCAAACAGCTTTTAAGTTAATAAGGTTACACTAGGTTGCATCTACACCCTATCTCTACACAAAGGTTTTACTGCATATTACATTGTTTATGGTTTAGATATAAAGGTTTAACATTGTGAGCGTCGGCGCCGCTGGTGATCTCCTCGTGGTCCCGAGCGTCCGCTACGCTATAGCGAATCATTACGTTAGTCGGCAGCCAATAGCGTGCCTGCCTGTGATCACTTGGCCGTGAGCGAACGTGACGCTTGAGCGTCTCGACCACGGCTAAGCGATCGTTACGCAACGAGCGTACCCTTACGGTACTCCATACGTAAATAGCGTACAGTGTTCTTAGACCTCACAAAGGGTTTTATATAAGATAAATATTTAGCTTTATCAGTATGTTCCCACAGAAACGTGCACTTGCCCAGATTATGCAAGATGACATGGACACCGACTCTGACACGGCTGACTGTGATGGGGATGTGCTGAGAGGGGCAGCATCCCTGGCTAAGGGGGTGCAGCTCATGATTGAGGCTATTAGAAATGTGTTAAACATTTCTGACATAACTCCTGAGCAGGTTGAGGAGGCTTCACAGATAATAAGAAAGCCTCGCTAACCTTCCCTGTGTCTAGATAATTAAATAAGAAGTATTATTCAAACCTTTTCGTGGTACCGAAACCGGATGGTTCGGTCAGACCGATTTTGAACTTGAAATTGTTAAACCCTTATCTGAGCGAGTTCAAATTCAAAATGGAGTCTCTGAGAGCAGTGATCTCAGGTCTGGAGAAGGGGGAGTTGGAGAAGGGGGAGTTTCTGGTATCCCTGGATATCAAGGATGCGTACCTCCACATTCCGATTTGGCCGCCACACCAGACTTATCTCAGATTTGCACTGTTGGACTGTCACTATCAGTTCCAGGCGCTGCCATTCGGCCTCTCCACGGCACCGAGGGTGTTCACCAAGGTGATGGCAGAGATGATGGTTCTCCTCCGCAGATAGCGGGTGAACATAATTCCATATCTGGACGACCTGCTGATAAAGGCATCGTCCAGGGAGAAGTTGTTACAGTCCATTGCTCTCACGACTCATCTACTCTGGGAGCACGGTTGGATCCTGAACCTTCCGAAGTCACATTTGGAGCCGACAAGGAGATTGTCGTTCCTGGGAATGATCCTCGACACAGAGGTGCAGAGGGTGTTTCTACCGGAGGAGAATGCGTTGGTGATTCAAACAATGGTCCGGGATGTCCTGAAGCCAACCCGGGTGTCGGTTCATCAGTGCATTCACCTTCTGAGGAAGATGGTTGCCTCTTACGAGGCTCTACAGCACGGAAGATTTCCGACTCGGTTATTCCAACTGGATCTCCTAGATAAGTGGTCGGGATCTCACCTACACACGCACCAGAGGATACGTCTGTCGCCAAAAGCAAGGATTTCACTCCTCTGGTGGCTGCAACTGCCTCACCTTCTGGTGGGCAGCAGGTTCGGGGTTCAGAACTGGATACTTCTAACCATGGATGCAAGTCTCAGAGGTTTGGGCGCAGTCACCCAAGGGGAAACCTTCCAAGGAAGGTGGTCAAGTCAGGAATCCCTTCCAATAAACATCCTGGAACTAAAAGCCGTGTACAACGGTCTTCTACAAACAGCACGCCTTCTGCAAGATCAGGCCATTCAAGTGCAGTCGGACAATGTAACAACGGTGGCCTACATAAACCGACAGGGCGGAACGAAGAGCAGAACTGCAATGTCAGAGGTAACAAGAATCCTCCTGTGGGCAGAAAGGCACGCAGTGGCGCTGTCAGCAATCTTCAGTCCGGGAGTAGACAACTGGGAAGCGGATTTCCTCAGCAGGCACAATCTCCATCCAGGAGAATGGGGCCTCCATCCGGAGGTGTTCACGGAGGTGACCAGTCGTTGGGGCATACCTCAAATAGACATGATGGCCTCGCGTCTCAACAAGAAACTTCAGGGGTACTGTTCCAGGTCGAGAGACCCACAAGCAGTGGCGATGGATGCCCTGGTAACATCGTGGGTGTTCAAGTCAGTGTATGTGTTCCCTCCACTTTCTTTCATTCCAAGAATTCTAAAGCTTGTAAAAAGAACAAGAGTTCAGGCGATCCTCATTGCTCCGGACTGGCCAAGGAGGGCTTGGTACGCGGATCTGCTGGATCTACTGCTGGAAGATCCAAGGCCTCTTCCTCTTCTGGAGGATCTTCTACAACAGGACCGTTCGCTTATCAAGACTTACCATGGCTACGTTTGACGGCATGAAGGTTGAACGCCAGATATTACCTCGGAAGGGTATTCCGAACACGGTTATTCCTACCCTGATACAGGCTAGGAAAGGAGTTACGTCTAAACATTACCATCGCATTTGGAAAAAGTATGTGTCTTGGTGTGAATCCAAGAAGTTTCCTGCGGTGGAGTTTCAACTTGGTCGGTTTCTCCTCTTCCTGCAAGCAGGTGTGGATTTGGGCCTGCGTTTGGGATCCATAAAGGTCCAGATTTCGGCTTTATCCATTTTCTTCCAGAAACAATTGGCTGCCCTCCCTGAGGTTTAGACCTTTTTGAAAGGAGTTCTGCACATCCAGCCTCCCTTTGTGGCGCCGCCGGCACCCTGGGATCTTAACATGGTGTTGCAGTTCCTGCAATCGGATTGGTTTGAGCCCTTACAGGAGGCTGAGGTCAAGTTTCTCACGTGGAAGGCTGTCACTTTGTTGGCCTTAGCTTCTGCTCGACGGGTGTCGGAATTGGGGGTTTTATCCTGTAAAAGTCCCTACTTAATCTTCCATGAAGATAGAGCTGAGCTCAGGACGCGTCAGCAATTTCTTCCAAAGGTTGTGTCGGCTTTTCACATCAACCAACCTATTGTGGTGCCAGGGGCTACTGACTCCTCAATTGCATCAAGGTCCTTCGATGTTGTGAGGGCTTTGTAGATCTATGTGAAGAGCATTGCTCATCACAGACAATCGGACTCTCTGTTTGTCCTTTATGATCCCAAGAAAATTGGGTGTCCTGCTAAGCAGACGATCTCTCGCTGGATCAGGTTCACTATCCAGCATGCGTATTCTACGGCAGGACTGCCGTGTCCAACATCTGTTAAGGCCCACTCTACTCGTAAAGTGGGGTCTTCTTGGGCGGCTGTCTGGGGTGTCTCGGCTTTGCAGCTTTGCAGAGCGGCTACTTGGTCAGGGTCGAACACATTTGCAAAGTTCTACAAGTTCGATACTTTGGCCTCTGAGAACCTAAAGTTTGGTCAATCAGTTCTGCAGGAGCCTCCGCGCTCTCCCTCCCGTTCTGGGAGCTTTGGTACATCCCCATGGTACTAATATGGACCCCAGCATCCTCTAGGACGTAAGACAAAATAGGATTTTAATTACCTACCGGTAAATCCTTTTCTCGTAGTACGTAGAGGATGCTGGGCGCCCGCCCAGCGCTTTGTGATCCTGCAGTGGTTCTTTGGTTCAGTACTGATCTGTTCTTAGGTAAGTTCTGCGTTCTTTACTGGGTTCAGTAATGTTTCAGCTGTTGCTGAGTTTTCAGGATCGTTAGCTTGGTTTGCCTTGTGTGTGAGCTGGTAGGAATCTCACCACTATTTGTGTATTTCCTTCTCTTGAAGTATGTCGTCTCCTCGGGCACAGTTTCTAGACTGAGTCTGGTAGGAGGGGCATAGAGGGAGGAGCCTCTTAAAGTGCCAGTGGCTCCTAGAGGACCCGTTTATACCCCATGGTACTAATGTGGACCCCAGCATCCTCTACGGACTACGAGAAAAGGATTTACCGGTAGGTAATTAAAATCCTATTTTTCTACGCGCCGCCCCCCCCCGCAACGGTCACTGAACGCCCCCGAACGCCTCTGCCTGTCAATGCATTAACTGCACACGTAGGACAGGACGTGCACAGTGCCATCGCCGCCGGGGTTATTGCGGTCGCATCGATTAGCGAAGCGACCTGAATAACTCCCTATAGATGTTATTTTTGCAGAAGATGAAAGTGGAAGCACAAGTCCGGTATACTCACACCCACGTCTGCATTACCAGCGCACGAACCAGTATTGCCGGGGAGCGAGGTATTGCTGATACGCGGAGACGACATTTTACTGGCGAGATAAACAGCAATACAGGTTGAGTATCCCATATCCAAATATTCCGAAATACGGACTTTTTTGAGTGGGAGTGAGATAGTGAAACCTTTGGGGGTCATTCCGAGTTGTTCGCTCGGTAAAAATCTTCGCATTGCAGTGATTTTCCGCTTAATGCGCATGCGCAATGTCCGCACTGCGACTGCGCCAAGTAAATTTGCTATGCAGTTAGGATTTTTACTCACGGCTTTTTCATCGTTCTGGCGATCGTAATGTGATTGACAGGAAATGGGTGTTACTGGGCGGAAACAGGCCGTTTTATGGGCGTGTGGGAAAAAACGCTACCGTTTCTGGGAAAAACGCGGGAGTGGCTGGAGAAACGGAGGAGTGTCTGGGCGAACGCTGGGTGTGTTTGTGACGTCAAACCAGGAACGACAAGCACTGAACTGATCGCAGTGGAAGAGTAAGTCTGGAGCTACTCAGAAACTGCTACGAGGTGTGTAATCGCAATATTGCGAATACATCGTTCGCAATTTTAAGATGCTAAGATTCACTCCCAGTAGGCGGCGGCTTAGCATGAGCAAATCTGCTAAAATCCGCTTGCGAGCGAACAACTCGGAATGACCCCCTTTGTTTTTTGATGACTCAATGTACACAAACTTTGTTTAATATACAAAGTTATTAAAAATATTGTATTAAATGACCTTCAGGCTGTGTGTATAAGGTGTATATGAAACATAAATGCATTTTGTGAATGTAGACACACTTTGCTTAATGTACAAAGTTATGAAAAATATTGGCTAAAATGACCTCCAGGCTGTGTATAAGGTGTATATATGACACATAAATATAGTATAGAATGACCTCCAGGCTGTGTGTATAAGGTGTATATGTAACATAAATGCATTCTGTGCTTAGATTTAGGTCCCAAATACGGAAAAATCCGATATCCAAAAAAACTCTGGTCCCAAGCATTTTGGATAAGGGATACTCAACCTGTACAACATTAATGTTATTGCTTCTTTATAATAAATAGGCTGTTAATGTGTTTTACTAATAAGTTCAGTTTTTACATGTATCACTTCTACATTGGTCAGCTTGAAGGGAACAGAGATAAAAACAGACATTGCTCGTTTGGAAATCTGTAACCCCCAGCTCCTTTCTCTCTTTCTTTCTTTCTTTTCTTTCTTTTCTTTCTTTTCTTTCTTTTCTTTCTTTTCTTTCTTTTCTTTCTTTTCTTTCTTTTCTTTCTTTTCTTTCTTTTCTTTCTCTCTCTCTCTCTCTCTCTCTCTCTCTCTCTCTCTCTCTCTCTCTCTCTCTCTCTCTCTCTCTCTCTCTCTCTCTCTCTCTCTCTCTCTCTCTCTCTCTCGCTGGAACAGTGAGCCATCTAGTATAGGTGGGCATGCTGTAACCCCCAGCCCCTTTCTCCCTCTTTCTCTATATAGGAGGGCATGCTGTAACCCCCAGTACCTTTCTCCCCCTCTTCCTCTATATAGGTGGGCATGCTGTAACCCCCAGCCCCTTTCTCCCTCTTTCTCTATATAGGAGGGCATGCTGTAACCCCCAGTACCTTTCTCCTCCTCTTTCTCTATATATAGGAGGGCATGCTGTAACCCCCAGCACCTTTCTCCTCCTCTTTCTCTATATAGGTGGGCATGCTGTAACCTCCAGCACCTTTCTCCCCCTCTTTCTCTATACAGGTGGGCATGCTGTCAGTGGCGTCACAAGGCGGGTGCGGGGGGTGCGGCCCGCACCCGGGTGTGACACCTGGAGGGGGCGACACCAAATGTCAGCTCCTCCGCACTGACAGGAGCCAGGTGCTGCAGTGTGAAATTCCGCTACAGCACCCGGCTCCTGTCATAGCAGAGGAGCCGACAGCACACTGAGATCGTCTCTAGGGGAAGCCCAGCATCTCCGGAGATGCTGGGCACGCCCCCAGAGTGACGATCCCGATATCCCCGTGAAGCCACGCCCCCTAGCTGTACGGCCACGCCCCCTTTTTGCCGCGATCGCGGCAGTACATCAGGGGTGCGCACCGGGTGTCACCACACCTGGTGACGCCTCTGCATGCTGTAACCCCCAGCACCTTTCTCTCTCTCTTTCTCTATATAGGAGGGCATGCTGTAACCTCCAGCACCTTTCTCCCCCTCTTCCTCTATATAGGTAGGCATGCTGTAACCCACAGCACCTTTCTCCCCCTCTTTCTCTATATAGGAGGGCATGCTGTAACCCCCAGCACCTTTCTCCCCCTCTTCCTCTATATAGGTGGGCATGCTGTAACCCCCAGCACCTTTCTCTCTCTCTTTCTCTATATAGGTGAGCATGCTGTAACCTCCAGCACCTTTCTCCCCCTCTTTCTCTATACAGGTGAGCATGCTGTAACCCCCAGCACCTTTCTCCCTCTTTCTCTATATAGGAGGGCATGCTTTAACCTCCAGCACCTTTCTCCCTCTTTCTCTATATAGGTGGGCATGCTGTAACCCCCAGCACCTTTCTCCCCCTCTTCCTCTATATAGGTGGGCATGCTGTAACCCCCAGCACCTTTCTCTCTCTCTTTCTCTATATAGGTGAGCATGCTGTAACCTCCAGCACCTTTCTCCCCCTCTTTCTCTATACAGGTGGGCATGCTGTAACCCCCAGCACCTTTCTCCCTCTTTCTCTATATAGGAGGGCATGCTTTAACCTCCAGCACCTTTCTCCCTCTTCCTCTATATAGGTGGGCATGCTGTAACCCCCAGCACCTTTCTCTCTCTCTCTTTCCCTATATAGGTGGGCATGCTGTAACCCCCAGCCCCTTTCTCCCTCTTTCTCTATATAGGGGGGCATGCTGTAACCCCCAGTACCTTTCTCCCCCTCTTTCTCTATATAGGAGGGCATGCTGTAACCCCCAGCACCTTTCTCCTCCTCTTTCTCTATATAGGTGGGCATGCTGTAACCTCCAGCACCTTTCTCCCCCTCTTTCTCTATACAGGTGGTCATGCTGTATCCCCCAGCACCTTTCTCTCTCTCTTTCTCTATATAGGAGGGCAAGCTGTAACCTCCAGCACCTTTCTTTCCCACTCTCTCAGGCTGGAACAGTGAGCTACCTAGTATATGTGGGCATGCTGTAAGCCCCAGCACCTTTCTTCCCCTATTTCTCTATACAGGTGGGCATGCTGTAACCCCCAGCACCTTTCTCCCCCTCTTTCTCTATATAGGTGGGCATGCTGTAACCCCCAGCACCTTTCTCCCTCTCTTTCTCTATATAGGAGGGCATGCTATAACCCCCAGCACCTTTCTCCCCCTCTTCCTCTATATAGGCGGGCATGCTGTAACGGTGTGGTTCAACAAATGACAGTGTCTAGGTCGACAATGTTTAGGTCGACCACTATAGGTCGACAGTCACTAGGTCAACATGGATGGAAGGTCGACAGGGTTTCTAGGTCGACATGTGCTAGGTCGACAGGTCTAAAGGTCGACATGAGGATTTATTTATTTTTTTGGTGTCGTTTTCTTCGTAGAGTGACCGGGATCCCAAATTAGTGCACCGCGTCCCCTCGCATGGCTCGCTTCGCTCGCCATGCTTCGGGCATGGTGCCTTCGCTCCGCTACCACTTCGCTCGGCACACTTTACCGTTCCAATCGTAGTCCACGTGGATCGTTAAGTATGAAAAAATTAAAAAAAAAAGAAAAAAATTGTGAAAAACTCATGTCGACCTTTAGACCTGTCGACCTAGAAACCCTGTCGACCTACCATCCATGTCGACCTAGTGACTGTCGACCTATAGTGGTCGACCTAAACATTGTCGACCTAGACACTGTCGATCTTCAGACCGGATCCCATGCTGTAACCCCAGCACCTTTCTCCCCTTCTTTCTCTATATAAGTGGGCATGCTGTAACCCCCAGCACCTTTCTCCCCCTCTTTCTCTATATAGGTGGGCATGCTGTAACCCCCAGCACCTTTCTCCCCCTCTTTCTCTATATAGGTGGGCATGCTGTAACCCCCAGCACCTTTCTCCCCCTCTTTCTCTATATAGGTGGGCATGCTGTAACCCCCAGCACCTTTCTCCCCTCTTTCTCTATATAGGTGGGCATGCTGTAACCCCCAGCACCTTTCTCCCCCTCTTTCTCTATATAGGTGGGCAGGCTGTAACCCCCAGCACCTTTCTCCCCCTCTTTCTCTATATAGGAGGGCATGCTGTAACCCCCAGCACCTTTCTCCCCCTCTTTCTCTATATAGGTGGGCATGCTATAACCTCCAGCCCCTTTCTCCCTCTCTCTCTCTCAGGCTGGAACAGTGAGCTACCTAGTATAGGTGGGCATGCTGTAACCCCCAGCACCTTTCTCCCCCTCTTTCTCTATATAGGTGGGCAGGCTGTAACCCCCAGCACCTTTCTCCCCCTCTTTCTCTATGTAGGTGAGCATGCTGTAACCCCCAGCACCTTTCTCCCCCTCTTTCTCTATATAGGCGAGCATGCTGTAACCCCCAGCACCTTTCTCCCCCTCTTTCTCTATGTAGGTGAGCATGCTGTAACCCCCAGCACCTTTCTCCCCCTCTTTCTCTATATAGGCGAGCATGCTGTAACCCCCAGCACCTTTCTCCCCCTCTTTCTCTATATAGGTGGGCAGGCTGTAACCCCCAGCACCTTTCTCCCCCTCTTTCTCTATACAGGTGGGCATGCTGTAACCCCCAGCACCTTTCTCCCCCTCTTTCTCTATACAGGTGAGCATGCTGTAACCCCCAGCACCTTTCTCTCTCTCGTTCTCTATATAGGAGGGCATGCTGTATCCCCCAGCACCTTTCTCTCTCTCGTTCTCTATATAGGAGGGCATGCTGTAACCCCCAGCACCTTTCTCCCCCTCTTCCTCTATATAGTTGGGCATGTTGTAACCCCCAGCACCTTTCTCCCCCTCTTTCTCTATATAGGTGAGCATGCTGTAACCGCCAGCACCTTTCTCCCCCTCTTTCTCTATATAGGTGGGCATGCTGTAACCCCCAGCACCTTTCTCCCCCTCTTTATCTATATAGGTGGGCATGCTGTAACCCCCAGCACCTTTCTCCCCCTCTTTATCTATATAGGTGGGCATGCTGTAACCCCCAGCACCTTTCTCCCCCTCTTTCTCTATATAGGTGAGCATGCTGTAACCCCCAGCACCTTTCTCCCCCTCTTTCTCTATATAGGTGGGCATGCTGTAACCCCCAGCACCTTTCTCCCCCTCTTTCTCTATATAGGAGGGCATGTTGTAACCCCCAGCACCTTTCTCCCCCTCTTTCTCTATATAGGTGGGCATGCTGTAACCCCCAGCACCTTTCTCCCCCTCTTTATCTATATAGGTGGGCATGCTGTAACCCCCAGCACCTTTCTCCCCCTCTTTATCTATATAGGTGGGCATGCTGTAACCCCCAGCACCTTTCTCCCCCTCTTTCTCTATATAGGTGAGCATGCTGTAACCCCCAGCACCTTTCTCCCCCTCTTTCTCTATATAGGAGGGCATGCTGTAACCCCCAGCACCTTTCTCCCCCTCTTTCTCTATATAGGTGGGCATGCTGTAACCCCCAGCCCCTTTCTCCCCCTCTTTCTCTATATAGGTGGGCATGCTGTAACCCCCAGCACCTTTCTCCCCCTCTTTCTCTATATAGGTGGGCATGCTGTAACCCCCAGCACCTTTCTCCCCCTCTTTATCTATATAGGTGGGCATGCTGTAACCCCCAGCACCTTTCTCCCCCTCTTTCTCTATATAGGTGGGCATGCTATAACCTCCAGCCCCTTTCTCCCTCTCTCTCTCTCAGGCTGGAACAGTGAGCTACCTAGTATAGGTGGGCATGCTGTAACCCCCAGCACCTTTCTCCCCCTCTTTCTCTATATAGGTGGGCAGGCTGTAACCCCCAGCACCTTTCTCCCCCTCTTTCTCTATATAGGTGGGCATGCTGTAACCCCCAGCCCCTTTCTCCCCCTCTTTCTCTAGATAGGAGGGCATGCTGTAACCCCCAGCACCTTTCTCCCCCTCTTTATCTATATAGGTGGGCATGCTGTAACCCCCAGCCATCCATGTCGACCTAGTGACTGTCGACCTATAGTGGTCGACCTAAACATTGTCGACCTAGACACTGTCGATCTTCAGACCGGATCCCATGCTGTAACCCCAGCACCTTTCTCCCCTTCTTTCTCTATATAGGTGGGCATGCTGTAACCCCCAGCACCTTTCTCCCCCTCTTTCTCTATATAGGTGGGCATGCTGTAACCCCCAGCACCTTTCTCCCCCTCTTTCTCTATATAGGTGGGCAGGCTGTAACCCCCAGCACCTTTCTCCCCCTCTTTCTCTATATAGGAGGGCATGCTGTAACCCCCAGCACCTTTCTCCCCCCTCTTTCTCTATATAGGTGAGCATGCTGTAACCCCCAGCACCTTTCTCCCCCTCTTTCTCTATATAGGAGGGCATGCTGTAACCCCCAGCACCTTTCTCCCCCTCTTTCTCTATTTAGGAGGGCATGCTGTAACCCCCAGCACCTTTCTCCCCCTCTTTCTCTATATAGGGGGGCATTCTGTAATCCCCAGCACCTTTCTCCCCCTCTTTCTCTATGTAGGTGAGCATGCTGTAACCCCCAGCACCTTTCTCCCCCTCTTTCTCTATATAGGTGAGCATGCTGTAACCCCCAGCACCTTTCTCCCCCTCTTTCTCTATATAGGTGGGCAGGCTGTAACCCCCAGCACCTTTCTCCCCCTCTTTCTCTATATAGGTGGGCATGCTGTAACCCCCAGCACCTTTCTCCCCCTCTTTCTCTATACAGGTGAGCATGCTGTAACCCCCAGCACCTTTCTCCCCCTCTTTCTCTATACAGGTGAGCATGCTGTAACCCCCAGCACCTTTCTCTCTCTCGTTCTCTATATAGGAGGGCATGCTGTAACCCCCAGCACCTTTCTCTCTCTCGTTCTCTATATAGGAGGGGATGCTGTAACCCCCAGCACCTTTCTCCCCCTCTTCCTCTATATAGTTGGGCATGTTGTAACCCCCAGCACCTTTATCCCCCTCTTTCTCTATATAGGTGAGCATGCTGTAACCGCCAGCACCTTTCTCCCCCTCTTTCTGTATAGAGGTGGGCATGCTGTAACCCCCAGCACCTTTCTCCCCCTCTTTATCTATATAGGTGGGCATGCTGTAACCCCCAGCACCTTTCTCCCCCTCTTTATCTATATAGGTGGGCATGCTGTAACCCCCAGCACCTTTCTCCCCCTCTTTCTCTATATAGGTGAGCATGCTGTAACCCCCAGCACCTTTCTCCCCCTCTTTCTCTATATAGGTGGGCATGCTGTAACCCCCAGCACCTTTCTCCCCCTCTTTCTCTATATAGGAGGGCATGTTGTAACCCCCAGCACCTTTCTCCCCCTCTTTCTCTATATAGGTGGGCATGCTGTAACCCCCAGCACCTTTCTCCCCCTCTTTATCTATATAGGTGGGCATGCTGTAACCCCCAGCACCTTTCTCCCCCTCTTTATCTATATAGGTGGGCATGCTGTAACCCCCAGCAACTTTCTCCCCCTCTTTCTCTATATAGGTGAGCATGCTGTAACCCCCAGCACCTTTCTCCCCCTCTTTCTCTATATAGGAGGGCATGCTGTACCCCCAGCACCTTTCTCCCCCTCTTTCTCTATATAGGTGGGCATGCTGTAACCCCCAGCCCCTTTCTCCCCCTCTTTCTCTATATAGGTGGGCATGTTGTAACCCCCAGCACCTTTCTCCCCCTCTTTCTCTATATAGGTGGGCATGCTGTAATCCCCAGCACCTTTCTCCCTCTCTTTCTCTATATAGGTGAGCATGCTGTAACCCCCAGCACCTTTCTCCCCCTCTTTCTCTATATAGGAGGGCATGCTGTAACCTCCAGCACCTTTCTCCCCCTCTTTCTCTATATAGGAGGGCATGCTGTAACCCCCAGCCCCTTTCTCCCCCTCTTTCTCAATATAGGTGGGCATGTTGTAACCCCCAGCACCTTTCTCCCCCTCTTTCTTTATATAGGTGAGCATGCTGTAACCCCCAGCACCTTTCTCCCCCTCTTTCTTTATATAGGTGAGCATGCTGTAACCTCCAGCCCCTTTCTCTCTCTCTTTCTCTATATAGGTGAGCATGCTGTAACCCCCAGCACCTTTCTCCCCCTCTTTCTCTATATAGGTGGGCATGCTGTAACCTCCAGCCCCTTTCTCTCTCTCGTTCTCTATATAGGAGGGCATGCTGTAACCCCCAGCCCCTTTCTCCCTCTTTCTCTATATAGGTGGGCATGCTGTAACCCCCAGCACCTTTCTCCCCCTCTTTCTCTATATAGGTGGGCATGCTGTAACCTCCAGCCCCTTTCTCTCTCTCGTTCTCTATATAGGAGGGCATGCTGTAACCCCCAGCCCCTTTCTCCCTCTTTCTCTATATAGGTGGGCATGCTGTAACCCCCAGCACCTTTCTCTCTCTCGTTCTCTATATAGGAGGGCATGCTGTAACCCCCAGCACCTTTCTCCCCCTCTTTCTCTATATAGGTGGGCATGCTGTAACCCCCAGCACCTTTCTCCCCCTCTTTCTTTATATAGGTGGGCATGCTGTAACCTCCAGCCCCTTTCTCCCCCTCTTTCTCTATATAGGAGGGCATGCTGTAACCCCCAGCACCTTTCTCCCCCTCTTTCTCTATATAGGTGGGCATGCTGTAACCCCCAGCACCTTTCTCTCTCTCGTTCTCTATATAGGAGGGCATGCTGTAACCCCCAGCACCTTTCTCCCCCTCTTCCTCTATATAGTTGGGCATGTTGTAACCCCCAGCACCTTTCTCCCTCTCTTTCTCTATATAGGTTGGGCATGCTGTAACCCCCAGCACCTTTCTCCCCCTCTTTCTCTATATAGGAGGGCATGCTGTAACCCCCAGCACCTTTCTCCCTCTCTTTCTCTATATAGGTTGGGCATGCTGTAACCCCCAGCACCTTTCTCCCCCTCTTTCTCTATATAGGAGGGCATGCTGTAACCCCCAGCACCTTTCTCCCCCTCTGTCTCTATACAGGTGGGCATGCTGTAACCCCCAGCACCTTTCTCCCCCCTCTTTCTCTATATAGGTGAGCATGCTGTAACCCCCAGCACCTTTCTCCCCCTCTTTCTCTATATAGGAGGGCATGCTGTAACCTCCAGCACCTTTCTCCCCCTCTTTCTCTATATAGGAGGGCATGCTGTAAACCCCAGCACCTTTCTCCCCCTCTTTCTCTATTTAGGAGGGCATGCTGTAACCCCCAGCACCTTTCTCCCCCTCTTTCTCTATATAGGTGGGCATGCTGTAACCCCCAGCACCTTTCTCCCCCTCTTTCTCTATATAGGTGGGCATGCTGTAACCCCCAGCACCTTTTTCCCCCTCTTTCTCTATATAGAAGGGCATGCTGTAACCCCCAGCACCTTTCTCCCCCTCTTTCTCTATATAGGAGGGCATGCTGTAACCCCCATCACCTTTCTCCCCCTCTTTCTCTATATAGGTGAGCATGCTGTAACCCCCAGCACCTTTCTCCCCCTCTTTCTCTATATAGGTGAGCATGCTGTAACCCCCAGCACCTTTCTCTCTCTCGTTCTCTATATAGGAGGGCATGCTGTAACCCCCAGCAACTTTCTCCCCCTCTTCCTCTATATAGTTGGGCATGTTGTAACCCCCAGCACCTTTCTCCCCCTCTTTCTCTATATAGGTGGGCATGCTGTAACCCCCAGCACCTTTCTCCCCCTCTTTATCTATATAGGTGGGCATGCTGTAACCCCCAGCACCTTTCTCCCCCTCTTTCTCTATATAGGAGGGCATGCTGTAACCCCCAGCACCTTTCTCCCTCTCTTTCTCTATATAGGTTGGGCATGCTGTAACCGCCAGCACCTTTCTCCCCCTCTTTCTCTATATAGGAGGGCATGCTGTAACCCCCAGCACCTTTCTCCCCCTCTTTCTCTATATAGGAGGGCATGCTGTAACCCCCAGCACCTTTCTCCCCCTCTTTCTCTATATAGGAGGGCATGCTGTAACCCCCAGCACCTTTCTCCCCCTCTTTCTCTAGATAGGGGGGCATGCTGTAATCCCCAGCACCTTTCTCCCCCTCTTTCTCTAACGTCCTAGTGGATGCTGGGGACTCCGTCAGGACCATGGGGAATAGCGGCTCCGCAGGAGACAGGGCACAAAAAGTAAGCTTTTAGGATCACATGGTGTGTACTGGCTCCTCCCCCCATGACCCTCCTCCAAGCCTCAGTTAGGTTTTTGTGCCCGTCCGAGCAGGGTGCAATCTAGGTGGCTCTCTTAAAGAGTTGCTTAGAAAAAGTTTTTAGGTTCTTTATTTTCAGTGAGTCCTGCTGGCAACAGGCTCACTGCATCGAGGGACTTAGGGGAGAGAAGTGAACTCACCTGCGTGCAGGATGGATTGGCTTCTTAGGCTACTGGACACCATTAGCTCCAGAGGGAGTCGGAACACAGGTCTCGCCCTGGGGTTCGTCCCGGAGCCGCGCCGCCGACCCCCCTTGCAGATGCTGAAGATTGAAGAGGTCCGGAACCAGGCGGCAGAAGACTTTCAGTCTTCATCAGGTAGCGCACAGCACTGCAGCTGTGCGCCATTGTTGTCAGCACACTTCACACAGCGGTCACGGAGGGTGCAGGGCGCGGGGGGGGGGCGCCCTGGGCAGCAATGTATAATACCTGTATGGCGAAAAATACATCACATATAGCCCTTGAGGCTATATGGATGTATTTAACCCCTGCCAGATATCACAGACTCCGGAGAAGAAGCCCGCCGAAAAGGGGGCGGGGCCTATTCTCCTCAGCACACAGCGCCATTTTCCCTCACAGAAATGCTGGTGGGAAGGCTCCCATGCTCTCCCCTGCACTGCACTACAGAAACAGGGTTAAAACAGAGAGGGGGGGCACTGATTTGGCGATATGAATATATATTAAAATGCTATAAGGGAGGAACACTTATATAAAGGTTGTCCCTGTATAATTATAGCGTTTTGGTGTGTGCTGGCAAACTCTCCCTCTGTCTCCCCAAAGGGCTAGTGGGTCCTGTCCTCTATCAGAGCATTCCCTATGTGTGTGCTGTATGTCGGTACGTGTGTGTCGACATGTATGAGGTAAATGTTGGTGAGGAGGCGGAGCAAATTGCCTGTAATGGTGATGTCACTCTCTAGGGAGTCGACACCGGAATGGATGGCTTATTTATGGAATTACGTGATAATGTCAACACGCTGCAAGCCGGTTGACGACATGAGACGGCCGGCGAACAAATTAGTACCTGTCCAGGCGTCTCAAACACCGTCAGGGGCTGTAAAACGCCCATTTACCCCAGTCGGTCGACACAGACCCAGACACGGACACTGATTTCAGTGTCGACGGTGAAGAAACAAACGTATTTTCCTTTAGGGCCACACGTTAAGGGCAATGAAGGAGGTGTTACATATTTCTGATACTACAAGTACCACAAAAAAGGGTATTATGTGGGATGTGAAAAAACTACCTGTAGTTTTTCCTGAATCAGATAAATTAAATGAAGTGTGTGATGATGCGTGGGTTTCCCCCGATAGAAAATTATTGGCGGTATACCCTTTCCCGCCAGAAGTTAGGTCGTGTTGGGAAACACCCCTTAGGGTGGATAAGGCGCTCACATGCTTATCAGAACAAGTGGCGGTACCATCTACAGATAGGGCCGTACTTAAGGAGCCAGCTGATAGGAGGCTGGAAAATATCCTAAAAAGTATACACACACATGCTGGTGTTATACTGCGACCAGCGATCGCCTCAGCCTGGATGTGCAGAGCTGAGGTGGCTTGGTCGGATTCCCTGACTAAAAATATTGATACCCTTGACAGGGACAGTATTTTATTGACTATAGAGCATTTAAAGGATGCATTTCTATATATGCGAGATGCGCAGAGGGATATTTGCACTCTGGCATCAAGAGTAAATGCGATGCCCATATCTGCAAGAAGATGTTTATGGACACGACAGTGGTCAGGTGATGCAGATTCCAAACGGCACAAAGATGTATTGCCGTATAAAGGGGAGGAATTATTTGGGGTCGGTCCATGGGACCTGGTGGCCACGGCAACTGCTGGAAAATCCACCGTTTTTTACCCTAAGTCACATCTCTGCAGAAAAAGACACCGTCTTTTCAGCCTCAGTCCTTTCGTCCCTATAAGAGTCATATCTGCCCAGGGATAGAGGAAAGGGAAGAAGACTGCAGCAGGCAGCCCATTCCCAGGAACAGAAGCCCTCCACCGCTTCTACCAAGTTCTCAGCATGACGCTGGGACCGTACAGGACCCCTGGATCCTACAAGTAGTATCCAAGGGGTACAGATTGGAATGTCGAGACGTTTCCCCCTCGCAGGTTCCTGTAGTCTGCTGTACCAATGTCTCCCTCCGACAGGGAGGCAGTATTGAAAACAATTCACAAGCTGTATTCCCAGCAGGTGATAATAAAATTACCCCTCCTACAACAAGGAAAGGGGTATTATTCCACACTATATGGTGGTACTGAAGCCAGAAGGCTAGGTGAGACCTATTCTAAATCTGAAATATTTGAACACTTACAAAGGTTCAAATCCAGATGCAGTCACTCAGAGCAGTGATAGCGAACCGGGAAGAAGGGGACTATAGGGTGTCCCGGGACATCAGGGATGCTTACCTCCATGTCCCAAAAATTTGCCTTTTCTCACCAAGGGTACCTCAGGTTCGTGGTACAGAACTGTCACTATCAGTTTCAGACGATGCCGTTGGATTGTCCAAGGCACCCCGGGTCCTTACCAAGGTAATGACCGAAATGAGGATTCGTCTTCAAAGAAAATGGACGACCTCCTGATAAGAACAAGGTCCAGAGAACAGTTGGAGGTCGGAGTAGCACTACCTCAAGTAGTTCTACGACAGCACGGGTGGATTCTAAATATTCCAAAACCGCAGTTGTTCCGACGACACGTCTGCTGGTCCTAGGGATGATTCTGGACACAGTCCAGAAAAAGGTGTTTCTCCCAGAGGAGAAAGCCAGGGAGTTATCCGAGCTAATCGGGATCCTCCTAAAACCAGGAAAAGTGTCAGTGCATCATTGCACAAGAGTCCTGGTAAAAATGGTGGCTTATTACGAAGCGATTCCATTCGGCAGATTTCACGCAAGAACTCTTCAGTGGGATCTGCTGGACAAATGGTCCGGATCGCATCTTCAGATGCATCAGCGGATAACCCTATATCCAAGGACAAGGGTGTCTCTCCTGTGGTGATTACAGAGTGCTCATCTTCTAGAGGGCCGCAGATTCGGCATTCAGGATTGGATGCTGGTGACCACGGAGGCCAGCCTGAGAGGCTGGGGAGCAGTCACACAGGGAAAAAATTTCCAGGGAATGTGATCAAGTCTGGAGAATTCTCTCCACATAAATATACTGGAGCTAAGAGCAAATTTATAATGCTCTAAGCTTAGCAAGACCTCTGCTTCAAGGTCAGCCGGTATTGATCCAGTGGGATAACATCACGGCAGTCGCCCACGTAAACAGAAAGGGCGGCACAAGAAGCAGGAGGGCAGTGGCAAAACTGCAAGGATTTTTCGCTAGGCGGAAAATCATGTGATAGCACTGTCAGCAGTGTTCATTCCGGGAGTGGACGACTGGGAAGCAGACTTCCTCAGCAGGCACGACCTCCACCCGGGAGAGTGGGAACTTCATCGGGAAGTTTTCCGCATGATTGTGAACCGTTGGGAAAGACCAAAGGTGGACATGATGGCGTCCCGCCCGAACAAAAAACGGGACAGGTATTGCGCCAGGTCACGAGACCTTCAGGCGATAGCTGTGGACGTCCTGGTAACACCGTGGGTGTAACAGTCGGTGTATGTGTTCCCTCCTCTGCTTCTCATAACCAAGGTATTGAGAATTATAAGACGTAGAGGAGTAAGAACTATACTCGTGGCTCCGGATTGGCCAAGAGGGACTTGGTACCCGGAACTTCAAGAGATGCTCACAGAGGACTAATGGCCTCGGGAGCTAAGAAGGGACTTGCTTCAGCAAGTACCATGTCTGTTCCAAGACTTACCGCGGCTGCGTTTGACGGCATGGCGGTTGAACGCCGGATCCTAAGGGAAAAGGCATTTCGGAAGAGGTCATACCTACCCTGGTCAAAGCCAGGAAGGAGGTGACCGCACAACGTTATCACCACATGTGGTGAAAATATGTTGCGTGGGTGAGGCCAGGAAGGCCCCACGAAGAGATTTCAACTAGGTCGATTTCTGCACTTCCTGAAAACAGGAGTGTCTATGAGCCTCAAATTGGGGTCCATTAAGGTTCAAGTTTCGGCCCTGTAGATTTTCTTCCAGAAAGAATTGGCTTCGGTTCCTGAAGTCCAGACGTTTGTCAAGGGAGTATTGCATATACAGCCCCTTTTGTGCCTCCAGTGGCACCGTGGGATCTCAACGTAGTGTTGGGATTCCTCAAATCATATTGGTTTGAACCGCTCAAATCTGTGGATTTGAAATATCTCACATGGAAAGTGACCATGCTGTTGGCCCTGGCCTCGGCCAGGCGATTGTCAGAATTGGCGGCTTTGTCTTACAAAAGCCCATATTTAATTTTCCATTCGGACAGGGCAGAACTGCGGACTTGTCCCCAGTTTCTTCCTAAGGTGGTGTCAGCGTTTCACCTGAAACAACCTATTGTGGTGCCTGCGGCTACTAGGGACTTGGAGGACTCCAAGTTGCTAGACGTTGTCAGGGCCCTGAAAATATATATATATATATATATATATATATATATATATATATATATATATATATATATATATATATATATATATATAATTCCAGGACGGCTGGAGTCAGAAAGTCTGACTTGCTGTTTATATTGTATGCACCCAAAAAGCTGGGTGCTCCTGCTTCTAAGCAGACTATTGCTCGTTGGATTTGTAGTACAATTCAGCTTGCACATTCTGTGGCAGGCCTGCCACAGCCAAAATCTGTAAATGCCCATTCCACAAGGAAGGTGGGCTCATCTTGGGCGGCTGCCCGAGGGGTCTCGGCTTTACAACTTTGCCGAGCAGCTACGTGGTCAGGGGGGAACACGTTTGTAAAATTCTACAAATTTGATACCCTGGCTGAGGAGGACCTGGAGTTTCTCTCATTCGGTGCTGCAGAGTCATCCGCACTCTCCCGCCCGTTTGGGAGCTTTGGTATAATCCCCATGGTCCTGACGGAGTCCCCAGCATCCACTAGGACGTTAGAGAAAATAAGATTTTACTTACCGATAAATCTATTTCTCGTAGTCCGTAGTGGATGCTGGGCGCCCATCCCAAGTGCGGATTGTCTGCATTACTTGTACATAATTATTGTTACAAAAATCGGGTTGTTATTGTTGTGGGCCATCTTTTCAGAGGCTCCTTCGTTGTTATCATACTGTTAACTGGGTTCAAATCACAGGTTGTACGGTGTGATTGGTGTGGCTGGTATGAGTCTTACCCGGGATTCAAGATCCTTCCTTATTGTGTACGCTCGTCCGGGCACAGTACCTAACTGAGGCTTGGAGGAGGGTCATGGGGGGAGGAGCCAGTACACACCATGTGATCCTAAAAGCTTACTTTTTGTGCCCTGTCTCCTGCGGAGCCGCTATTCCCCATGGTCCTGACGGAGTCCCCAGCATCCACTACGGACTACGAGAAATAGATTTATCGGTAAGTAAAATCTTATTTTCTCTATATAGGTGGGCATTACTGTAACCTCCAGCACCTTTCTCTATATAGGTGAGCATGCTATAACCCCCAGCACCTTTCTCCCCCTCTTTCTCTATATAGGTGAGCATGCTGTAACCCCCAGCCCCTTTCTCCCCCTCTTTCTCTATATAGGAGGGCATGCTGTAACCCCCAGCACCTTTCTCCCCCTCTTTATCTATATAGGTGGGCATGCTGTAACCCCCAGCCCCTTTCTCCCCCTCTTTCTCTATATAGGTGAGCATGCTGTAACCCCCAGCACCTTTCTCCCCCTCTTTCTCTATATAGGTGAGCATGCTGTAACCCCCAGCACCTTTCTCCCCCTCTTTCTCTATATAGGTGGGCATGCTGTAACCTTCAGCACCTTTCTCTATATAGGTGAGCATGCTGTAACCCCCAGCACCTTTCTCCCCCTCTTTCTCTATATAGGTGAGCATGCTGTAACCCCCAGCACCTTTCTCCCCCTCTTTCTCTATATAGGTGAGCATGCTGTAACCCCCAGCACCTTTCTCCCCCTCTTTCTCTATATAGGTGAGCATGCTGTAACCCCCAGCACCTTTCTCCCCCTCTTTCTCTATATAGGTGGGCATGCTGTAACCCCCAGCACCTTTCTCCCCCTCTTTCTCTATATAGAAGGGCATGCTGTAATCCCCAGCACCTTTCTATCTCTCTTTCTCTATATAGGTTGGGCATGCTGTAACCCCCAGCACCTTTCTCCCCCTCTTTCTCTATATAGGAGGGCATGCTGTAACCCCCAGCACCTTTCTCCCCTCTTTCTCTATATAGGAGGGCATGCTGTAACCGCCAGCACCTTTCTCCCCCTCTTTCTCTATATAGGAGGGCATGCTGTAACCCCCAGCACCTTTCTCCCCTCTTTCTCTAGATAGGGGGGCATGCTGTAATCCCCAGCACCTTTCTCCCCCTCTTTCTCTATATAGGTGGGCATGCTGTAACCTCCAGCACCTTTCTCTATATAGGTGAGCATGCTGTAACCCCCAGCACCTTTCTCCCGCTCTTTCTCTATATAGGTGAGCATGCTGTAACCCCCAGCCCCTTTCTCCCCCTCTTTCTCTATATAGGTGCGCATGCTGTAACCCCCAGCCCCTTTCTCCCCCTCTTTCTCTATATAGGTGAGCATGCTGTAAACCCCAGCCCCTTTCTCCCCCTCTTTCTCTATATAGGTGAGCATGCTGCAACCCCCAGCACCTTTCTCCCCCTTTTTCTCTATATAGGAGGTCATGCTGTAACCCCCAGCCCCTTTCTCCCCCTCTTTCTCTATATAGGTGAGCATGCTGTAACCCCCAGCACCTTTCTCCCCCTCTTTCTCTATATAGGAGGGCATGCTGTAACCCCCAGCACCTTTCTCCCCCTCTTTCTCTATATAGGTGAGCATGCTGTAACCCCCAGCACCTTTCTCCCCCTCTTTCTCTATATAGGTGAGCATGCTGTAACCCCCAGCACCTTTCTCCCCCTCTTTCTCTATATAGGTGGGCATGCTGTAACCCCCAGCACCTTTCTCCCCCTCTTTCTCTATACAGGTGGGCATGCTGTAACCCCCAGCACCTTTCTCCCCCTCTTTCTCTATATAGGTGAGCATGCTGTAACCCCCAGCCCCTTTCTCCCCCTCTTTCTCTATATAGGTGAGCATGCTGTAACCCCCAGCCCCTTTCTCCCCCTCTTTCTCTATATAGGAGGGCATGCTGTAACCCCCAGCCCCTTTCTCCCCCTCTTTCTCTATATAGGTGGGCATGCTGTAACCCCCAGCACCTTTCTCCCCCTCTTTCTCTATATAGGTGGGCATGCTGTAACCTCCAGCACCTTTCTCTATATAGGTGAGCATGCTGTAACCCCCAGCACCTTTCTCCCCCTCTTTCTCTATATAGGTGAGCATGCTGTAACCCCCAGCCCCTTTCTCCCCCTCTCTCTATATAGGTGAGCATGCTGTAACCCCCAGCCCCTTTCTCCCCCTCTTTCTCTATATAGGTGAGCATGCTGTAACCCCCAGCCCCTTTCTCCCCCTCTTTCTCTATATAGGTGAGCATGCTGTAACCCCCAGCACCTTTCTCCCCCTCTTTCTCTATATGGGTGGGCATGCTGTAACCCCCAGCACCTTTCTCCCCCTCTTTCTCTATATAGGTGAGCATGCTGTAACCCCCAGCACCTTTCTCCCCCTCTTTCTCTATATAGGGGGGCATGCTGTAACCCCCAGCACATTTCTCCCCCTCTTTCTCTATATAGGTGGGCATACTGGAGCCGGTTAATGTGCAATTTTTGAGGCTGATGTTTACTGACCTCACAGCCACTGGTTTCTATATCCCTAGGTAATATGTCTGTAAGACTTTATGATACCAGGACAGGGGCCATAGAATAACAATTCTGGCTACTCTGTAAGGAACAGACCATAATCCTTTTCAGGTGTTCCTAGCAGTGATTTACTGAGTCCTCTGGCTGCTACCAGGTATCTTTCCCATTCCTCCTGCAAATCATTCAGTAAGTGAACGTGGAAAGGCAATCTGTGAGTGTGATTTATTCCTGCTAGCGAGCAGCTGTGTGACCGAGCTCCACCTTTACTCGCCTTCACTTCCACAGAAGACGCTCAGCAGCTGACTGGGACATGGGGGAACCAGAATGTTGTGGCTGCAGCAGCTGTCCAGACTTCTCACAGACATGAAATGCAGTCCCCCAGGAACTAGGAGGTGACACGGAACCTGCAGCATCCAAAAGGTTAAACTGCGCTACATCTGGGATACAGGGCAGGGCCACTCCATTATGCAAGAATTCTGCATTACATAACTGACCGTGCGAGCTGGATGCAGAGGGACTGTCACTACCTTACATTTCCTTCCTTATCAGGGCAAATATTTAGTCTTGAAATATTGTAAAAAAAAAATCATCCTTGCACGCTACCATATTTTGCTTCCCATGTTATAAGGGTCATTTCTGTAAGAAGTGCAAATGCCGTTTATACGTAAATGTGTGAGCGTTTAGCTTGCATGCACACCGCGCCTTCCAGGGGCCCATTATGTGTGAAGGCGCATTCCAAGGAACATTTTGACGCTGTAATCAAATGTAAGTAACAACAGTACACATGCCGCTCCATCTCATGATTTTTTATAGTCCTATGTCACTGGTTCCCAAACTTGGTCCTCATGGTACCCTAATGGTCCAGGTTTTAAGAATTTACTAGTTACCAGCCCGTCAAAATGACGGAACAACATAACAGTAAAGTCAGCGCCAACAGCTGTGCACACCCAAACGGAGCAACACTTGAATAGCTCCATCAGGCGTCATGTAGTGGCTGTTAACGCACAAAACACTTTAATTCCCCCCCATAGAGGTGAGGGGTGTTATTACATAGGATGGGCAGAACGGATGGTATAATTATTAGCGTTACTGCCTCACAGCACTGACGTCCTGAGTTTGATTCTCACCATGGCTCTAACTGTGTGGAGTTTGTATATTCTCCCTGTCCTTGCGTGGGTTTCCTCCAGGTATTCCAATTTCCTCCCACAATACAAAAATGTACTGGAAGGTTATTGACTCCTGACGAAAATGTACCCAAGTGTGTGTGTGTACATGGGCAGACTACATGGGCCAAGTGGTTCTTATTAGTGATGAGCGGGTTCGGTTCCTCGGAATCCGAACCCCCCCGAACTTCACCCTTTTTACACGGGTCCGAGACAGATTCGAATCTTCCCGCCTTGCTCGGTTAACCCGAGCGCGCCCGAACGTCATCATCCCACTGTCGGATTCTCGCGAGATTCGGATTCTATATAAGGAGCCGCGCGTCGCCGCCATTTTTCACTCGTGCATTGGAAATGATAGTGAGAGGACGTGGCTGGCGTCCTCTCACTTTGTTTCAGGGGGCTGCAAATATCTTTATTCTGGGGACCAGCAGTATTATAGGAGGAGTATAGTGCAGAGTTTTACTGACCAGTGACCACCAGTATTATACGTTGTCTGCCTGAAAAACGCTCCATATCTGTGCTCAGTGTGCTGCATATATCTGTGCTCACACTGCTTTATTGTGGGGACTGGGGACCAGCAGTATTATAGGAGGAGTACAGTGCAGAGTTTTGCTGACCAGTGACCACCAGTATACGTTGTCTGCCTGAAAAATGCTCCATATCTGTGCTCAGTGTGCTGCATATATCTGTGCTCACACTGCTTTATTGTGGGGACTGGGGAGCAGCTGTATATTATATAGGAGGAGTACAGTGCATAATTTTGCTGACCACTGACCACCAGTATTATACGTTCTCTGCCTGAAAAACGCTCCATATCTGTGCTCAGTGTGCTGCATATATCTGTGCTCACACTGCTTTATTGTGGGGACTGGGGACCAGCAGTATTATATAGGAGGAGTACAGTGCAGAGTTTTGCTGACCAGTGACCACCAGTATTATACGTTCTCTGCCTGAAAAACGCTCCATATCTGTGCTCAGTGTGCTGCATATATCTGTGCTCACACTGCTTTATTGTGGGCACTGGGGACCACCAGTATATTATATAGGAGGAGTACAGTGCATAATTTTGCTGACCACCAGTATATAATATATAGGAGTACGGTACAGAAGGCCACTGCTCTACCTACCTCTGTGTCGTCAAGTATACTATCCATCCATACCTGTGGTGCATTTCAGTTTTGCACAGTTTGCTGACCACCAGTATATAATATATAGCAGTACGGTACAGTAGGCCATTGCTATTGATATATTACTGGCATATAATTCCACACATTAAAAAATGGAGAACAAAAATGTGGAGGGTAAAATAGGGAAAGATCAAGATCCACTTCCACCTCGTGCTGAAGCTGCTGCCATTAGTCATGGCCGAGACGATGAAATACCATCAACGTCGTCTGCCAAGGCTGATGTCCAATGTCATAGTAGAGAGCATGTAAAATCCAAAACACTAAAGTTCAGTAAAATTACCTAAAAATCTAAATTAAAAGCGTCTGAGGAGAAGCGTAAACTTGCCAATATGCCATTTACGACACAGAGTGGCAAGGAACAGCTGAGGCCCTGGCCTATGTTCATGGCTAGTGGTTCAGCTTCACATGAGGATGGAAGCACTCATCCTCTCGCTAGAAAACTGCAGTGCCACTCCTAGATGGGGCAGGTGTTTGTGTCGGCCACTTGGGTCTGCTTAGCTTAGTCACACAGCTACCTCATTGCACCTCTTTTTTCTTTGCATCATGTGCTGTTTGGGGACTATTTTTTTGAAGTGCCATCCTGTCTGACACTGCAGTGCCACTCCTAGATGGGCCAGGTGTTTGTGTCGGCCACTTGGGTCGCTTAGCTTAGTCACACAGCGACCTCGGTGCAAATTTTAGGATTAAAAATAATATTGTGAGGTGTGAGGTGTTCAGAATAGACTGAAAATTAGTGCAAATTATGGTTATTGAGGTTAATAATACTATGGGATCAAAATGACCCCCACATTCTATGATTTAAGCTGTTTTTGAGGGTTTTTTGTAAAAAACACCCGAATCCAAAACACACCCGAATCCGACAAAAATTTTTCAGGGAGGTTTTGCCAAAACGCGTCCGAATCCAAAACACAGCCGCGGAACCGAATCCAAAACCAAAACACAAAACCCGAAAAATGTCGGGTGCACATCACTAGTTCATATCTGCCCTCACGCATGGTTATCCTTAAAACTGAGACCACTAGGGCTTCTTGAGGACTGTGTTTGGGATCCTCTCTTAAGTGATCATTTTAGTTAAAGGCCAGAGAAGTAACTGATGGAAGCTGAAAGCGAAATGCTTGTGATACTGCTGTGACCACGCAGAAAGAATTCCCATTTTAACAATGGGTCCTATAAGGGGTAGGTTTTATCTATAGGCGTCATACCATGGTAACATTCCATTTCACAGTGTTTCTGGATTCCCAGTTCTTGCTAACACTTGGTCCTATTCTCTTGCTTCTTTACATGCAGTATGCACGCAGACACTCATTGAGCATAGGCTGAAGGACAGTATAGGTGAGCATGCCAGGGCCTCAACTAGGGGGGTGCTAAGGGATCACGTGCCCTGTGCGCTGGAATGAGAGGACGCTGAGAAACCTAGAGAATCTTACTGCCAGGAGCATGGGCATGCTGTAACCCCGAGCCCCTTTCTCTTCCTCTCTCTCAGGCTGGAACAGTGAGCCGCCTAGTATAGGTGGGCATGCTGCAACCCTCAACCCCTTTCTCTTCCTCTCTCTCAGGCTGGAACAGTGAGCCGCCTAGTATAGGTGGGCATGCTGCAACCCTCAACCCCTTTCTCTTCCTCTCTCTCAGGCTGGAACAGTGAGCCGCCTAGTATAGGTGGGCATGCTGCAACCCTCAACCCCTTTCTCTTCCTCTCTCTCAGGCTGGAACAGTGAGCCGCCTAGTATAGGTTGGCATGCTGCAACCCCCAGCCCCTTTCTCTTCCTCTCTCTCAGGCTGGAACAGTGCGCTGCCTACTATAGGTGGGCATGCTGTAACCCCGAGCCCCTTTCTCTCTCTCAGGCTGGAACAGTGAGCTGCCTAGTATAGGTGGATATGCTGTAACCCCCAGCCCCTTTCTCTCTCTCCCTCTCTCGCTGGAACAGTGAGCCGCCTAGTATAGGTGGGCATGCTGTAACCCCGAGCCCCTTTCTCTCTCTCAGGCTGGAACAGTGAGCTGCCTAGTATAGGTGGATATGCTGTAACCCCCAGCCCCTTTCTCTCTCTCCCTCTCTCGCTGGAACAGTGAGCCGCCTAGTATAGGTGGGCATGCTGTAACCCCCAGCCCTTTTCTCCCCCCCTCTCTCTCAGGCTGGAACAGTGAGCCGCCTAGTATAGACTGGTATGCTGTAACCCCCAGCCCCTTTCTCTCTCTCTCTCTCTCTCTCTCGTTGGAACAGTGAGCCGCCTTGTATAGGTGGGCATGCTGGAACCTACAGCCCCTTTCTCTCCCTCTCAGGCTGGAACAGTGAGCCGCCTTGTATAGGTGGGCATGCTGGAACCCACAGGCCCTTTCTCTCAGGCTTGAACAGTGAGCCGCCTAGTATAGGTGGGCATGCTGGAACCCACAGGCCCTTTCTCTCCCTCTCTCTCAGGCTGGAGCAGTGAGCCGCCTTGTATAGGTGGGCATGCTGGAACCCACAGGCCCTTTCTCTCAGGCTTGAACAGTGAGCCGCCTAGAATAGGTGGGCATGCTGGAACCCACAGGCCCTTTCTCTCCCTATCTCTCAGGCTGGAACAGTGAGCCGCCTTGTATAGGTGGGCATGGTGTAACCCCCAGCCCCTTTCTCTCTCTCTCTCAGGCTGGAACAGTGAGCTGCCTAGTACAGGTGGGCATGCTGTAACCCCCAGCCCCTTTCTCCCTCTCTCAGGCTGGAACAGTGAGCCGCCTAGTACAGGTGGGCATGCTGGAACCCACAGGCCCTTTCTCTCCCTCTCTCTCAGGCTGGAACAGTGAGCCGCCTAGTATAGCTGTTTGTGGTCCTGAGGACCGAATTTGGAAACCACTCTGATCTACAGGACTCAGGGCAGAGGTCCTTGCATGGACAGTGAGTGGAAATGAAAGCTGATTGCATAAAGAAAAAAAATCTTCCATCAAAATCAGAGGTTCCCAAACGTGGTCCTCAAGGCACCCTAATGGTCCAGATTTTAAGTATTTCCATGTTTTAGCACAGATGGTTAAATGAAAATGAAAATGGTCGAGGTACTAATTAGGTCACCTGTGGCCAAGCATGGATATACTTAAAACCTGGACCGTTAGGGTGCCTTGAGGATGGCATTTGGGATCTCCTACCTATATCGGTCCCCAAGAAACCCTCTATCCCGAACCTGAACGACTACAGGCTGATAGCACTGACGTTTGTGGTCATGAAAACGTTTCAGCGTCTGGTTTAGAATCACCTGAAACTGTGACTGGACCCCCTATAGTTCGCCGATCGAACGGTGTGTCGAGGATGCAGTCAACCTAGGCCTGCACTACATTCTACAGCACCTCGACATTCCAGGTACCTACGCGAGGGTCCTGTTTATCGATTTCAGCTCAGCCTTCAATTCAATCGTCCCCAGCATCCTCCACCCCAAATTACTTCGGCTAGGGGCTTCTGGATAGTAGACTTCCTGACAGATAGGACACAGGTGCTGAAAGCGGGGTAATTCACCTCTCAAGCGCGGTCCATTTGTACAGAGGCCCCTCAGGGCTGTGTCCTCTCACCCCTGCTCTTCTCCCTGTACACAAATGACTGCACCTCAGAGGCGCAATCAGTAAAGATCATCAAATTTGCAGACGACACCATCTCATCGGCCTCATCAAGGACGGGGATGAATCGGCCTATAGACGGGAAGTAGACCGGTTGGCCAAGTGGCGAAGCCACAACAACCTTGAGCTCAACCTCCTCAAAACTGTCGAGATGATAGTGGACTTCAGGAAGAAGTCATCTAGTGCACCTCCGCTAACGATTGCTGACAGTGTTGTATCGCTAGCGGACTCCTTCAAGTTTCTAGGGACCACAATTTCCCGGGACCTTAAATGGGGGTCCAACGCTGACGCCACTGTTGGGAAAGCGCAGCAGAGGTTGTCCTTCCTCAGGCAACTAAGGAAGTTCAGCATCCCACAGAAGCTTCTGCTTCTCTTCTACTCCGCGATTGTGGAGTCGGTACTGTGCTCCTCGATGCTGGTATGGTACGGCTCCACCAGCGCGAGGGACAGATGCAGGCTCCAAAAGGTGGTCAGAACCGCAGAGAAGATCATCGGGGCCGACCTTCCCTCAAACCAGGACCTGTACCTGTCCAGAGATAAAAAGCGGGCAATGAAGATAGTAAAAGACCAGCTACACCCTACAGCATGTCTAACCTGCTCCGACAGGTCCACCAGAAGCCTCAAAAGTTTCTTCCCCCAAGTGGTCCGCCTGCTGAACCCCTGAACTTTGACTGACTAGACGTACATGTAACTCACTTGTGTCCCTACGTTATACCGATCTGTATGACTTTACTTGCCCCCCCCACCGGCTTATCTGTTACCTACTTGGCTGTTGTGTAGCAAACCGAAGACAAATTCCTAGTATACGCACGTGTACCTGGCCAATAAAGCTGATTCTAATTCTGATCATCATCTAACATGTTTGTCAGGGGCTTTCAACTCCAGTCCCCAGGTACCACCAGCAGGTCTCGTTTTGTGGATGTCTTTAAAAAGTAGCAGCTTTATGTGCTAAAAGTGTTAAGGGGGTAATTCCAAGTTGATCGCAGCAGGATTTTTGATAGCAATTGGGGAAAACCATGTGCACTGCAGGGGGGCAGATGTAACATGTGCAGAGAGAGTTAGATTTGGGTGTGGCGAGTTCAATCTGCAATCTAAATTGCAGTGTAAAAATAAAGCAGCCAGTATTTACCCTGCACAGAAACAAAATAACCCATGCAAATCTAACTCTCTCTGCACATGTTACATCTGCCCCTCCTGCAGTGTACATGGTTTTGCCCAACTGCTAAAAAATTTCCTGCTGCGATCAACTTGGAATTACCCCCTTAGTTAGGCGAGAAGCAATTAAAGTGTTTAACACTACTTATTAATGGAAGACTTTTTTTAGCACTTAAACTGTTACGTCTTACGCCTCGGGGCGGCTGGTAAAGTCAGATACATTGGATAAAGGCATTTCTTAAAAGCATCGGTCACTCGTCACACAATTCATCTGAAAACGATCTGATTTTATGCAGTTGCATTCTCATAAAGGTCACAGGTTATACTAACACGGTAATGTCTAAGGTTATGACTCATAGGGATCGATTCTATTCGGCAACAGTTGAATAGCGCCGGGAGTTTGCTCCCGGCGCTGTTCAATACAGCGACGACTGACCCTCAATTGTCGGGAATTCTTTTCTCATCCCCGGGGGATGAGAGAAGAAACCCGACAAAAGTGCTGCCGCGCGGCCGGTGCTGGGCTGATTCTGTCGGGAATCAGCAGCGCTGCGGGTAGTTAAGTCGGAGAATGCCCGTTCTCCCGACAAAACTACCTGTTAAGTCGGCGAGAACGGGCCATCGCCGACTTAACTGGAGCTGAATTGAATAGTGTCGGGAGCAAACTCCCGGCACTATTCAGCTGTTGCCGAATTGAATCGACCCCATAGGGGTCAATTTACTAAGATGGGAGTTCTATTTAAGATGGGATGTTGCCCATAGCAACCAAATAGATTCCAGTTATTATTTTCTAGAAGGTACTAGATAAATAAGAAGTAGAACCTGATTTGGTTGCTATGGGCAACATCCCATCTTAAATAGAACTCCCATATTAGTAAATTTACCCCATAGATGGAGTTCATGGAATTGAGATACTATAATGATGTTTGCAATTAAACATAGGCCCTCATTCCGAGTTGTTCGCTCTGTATTTTTCTTCGCATCGCAGCGATTTTCCGCAAACTGCGCATGCGCAATGTTCGCACCGCGCCTGCGCCAAGTAAATTTGATAAGAAGTTTGGTATTTTACTCACGGCTTAACGAAGAAATTTCTTTCTTCTGGTGATCGGAGTGTGATTGACAGGAAGTGGGTGTTTCTGGGCGGAAACTGGCCGTTTTCTGGGTGTGTGCGAAAAAACGCAGCCGTTTCTGGGAAAAACGCGGGAGTGTCTGAAGAAATGGGGGAGTGTCTGGGCGAACGCTGGGTGTGTTTGTGACGTCAAACCAGGAACGAAACTGACTGAGCTGATCGCAGTGTTAGGAGTAAGTCTCGAGCTACTCAGAAACTGCTAAGAATTTTCTATTCGCAATTCTGCTAATCTTTCGTTCGCAATTCTGCTAAGATAACATACACTCCAAGTAGGCGGCCGCTTAGCGTGTGCAATGCTGCTAAAAGCAGCTAGCGAGCGAACAACTTGGAATGAGGGCCATAGTAAAGTCGCTCTTTGGGGGTAATTCAGGCCTGATCGCAGCAGCAAATTTGTTAGCAGTTGGGCAAAACCATGGCCGAGTTGATCGCTAGCTGCTTTCAGTCGCAGCGCGGCGATTAGGTGAGAAAGCGGCATTTCTGCGCATACATACGGGCCACAGTATGCACGCGCGAAGTATTTTCACACAAAACTATGCAGTTTTACACAAGGCCGAGCGACGCTTTTCAGTCGCACTGCTGATCGGTGAGTGATTGACAGGAAGTGGGCGTTTCTGGGTGGTAACTGGCCGTTTTCCGGGAGTGTGCTAAAAAACGCAGGCGTGTCAGGTCAAAATGGGGGAGTGGCTGGCCGAACGCAGGACGTGTTTGTGATGTCAAAGCAGGAACTAAAATGACTGAGGTGATCGCAAGGTAGGAGTAAGTTTCGAGCTGCTCAGAAACTGCAGGGAAATATTTACGCGCAGTTCTGCTAACCTTTCGTTCGCACTTCTGCTAAGCTAAGATACACTCGCAGAGGGCGGCGGCCTAGCGTGTGCACTGCTGCTAAAAGCAGCTAGCGAGCGATCAACTCGGAATGAGGGCCCATGTGCACTGCAGGGGGGGGGGGCGATTTGGGTGGGTTATTTTGTTTCTGTGCAGGGTAAATACTGGCTGCTTTATTTATACACTGCAATTTAGATTTCAGTTTGACACACCCCACCCAAATCGAACTCTCTGCACGTGTTACATCTGCCCCACCTGCACTGCACATGGTTTTGGCCAACTGCTAACAAATGTGTTGCTGCGATCAGGTCTGAATTAGGCCCTTTATATTTTCGGTACACACACGGTGTACTGTCTGGATAAAAATGATTTGTATACTCAGTACGTAAGCTGCGTACTCTTTGGACTTGTCTTGTTCTTTATTTCGATAGGAAGTTTTCGGTGATCCTGCAGAGCTATCGCACCGTGCGGCTATTAAATATGATCAATACCAAGTTCTTACATACAGTAGTTTAAGTATATTTATAATTTTGCATAAATGTATGCTTAGGTTTAGACCTGTTTTGATCAACCGAAGAGGATACGCATTGATCTATGTAAATACCAAATGTTTATTTATTAGCAGTTTCTTATATAGCGCAGCAAATTCCGTTGCGCTTTACAATTAGAACAACAGTAATAGAACAACACTGGGCAATAACAGACAGACATAGAGGTAGGAGATAGCGATTCATAAAATGACATCCAAGAGAAAGGTTTGCTGGATACAAGCTTTAATATTACTTAAATAGCTTTTTAGTGAGCCGGCGTGTGTTCTTTCCACATTGCATTTTGGGGTCATCTATTCCCTAGGTAAGCAACGCACACGTTACCGACCATGGGGGTCATTCCGAGTTGATCGCTCGCTAGCAGTTTTTAGCAGCCGTGCAAACGCTATGCCGCCGCCCACTGGGAGTGTATTTTAGCTTAGCAGAAGTGTGAACGAAAGGATCGCAGAGCGGCTCCAAAAAAATGTTGTGCAGTTTCAGAGTAGCTTCAGACCTACTTGGCGCTTGCGATCACTTCAGACTATTCAGTTCCTATTTTGACGTCATGAACACGCCCTGCGTTTTTCCTGGCACGCCTGCGTTTTTCCGAACACTCCCTGAAAACGGTCCGTTGCCACCCAGAAACGCCCTCTTCCTGTCAATCACTCTGCGGCCAGCAGTGCGTCTGAAATGCATCGCTAGACCCTGTGCAAAACGACATCGGTCGTTGTGCCCGTAAGTCGCGCGTGCGCATTGTGCCGCATACACATGTGCAGAACTGCCGATTTTTTGCCTGATCGCTGCGCTGCGAACAAATGCAGCTAGCGATCAACTCGGAATGACCCCCCATATATTTAATGCGGCAGAAAACCTGTGTCTGTACATCCTGTTCAACATAAGTAATCAATGCCAATGATTACAGCACCCAGCGTTAACTTATACATACACACTCACAACACCGAACACACACATACACCATACACACACACACACACACACACACACACACACACACACCGTACACACAAGATCCCAGCCTCCTGTTGGCCTGTGTACGGATACTTTGATTGCTCCAGCTAGAATGCTGGACACATGCGTTCATGTCTGAGAACACAACGCTTATCACTTCCCCCAGGCCAGAAATGTGCTTTGGGCCGGTCCTCCGTCCAAGTACGTAAATGTTTCTGACGCTGTTCCACTGGAAATGTATGTATGGTATTCTGTTCTTGGCTTGTCTGTCTCCTACTGTGGGTTATGCTCCACAGCTGAGCAGGTGTCCTCTCCTTCTGGATGCAACTCCCTGCCTGTAAGCTGCGTACTTGTCTGCTGGCCACACTCTGGGGTAGAAGAGCACTGCAGTCCCCCTGGAAATACTGAATGGAATGTCAGAGTTTCTCGTGTGCAGGCTAATCCCACAAAGCCGAATTTCAACTGGTAGTTTTAGTAAATGACGACAATGTATTTAATCTGGTTGTGGAGAGTGCGGGGGAGCAGGTTCAGTGTTTAGTCTGATAATTGCAGCAGAAGTGTCAGCGTTTTATGTCTTTCATGTTCTGAACCTCACAGCTCATTAAGGCAATCGCTGCCAAGAGATTTTCGGAACATTAAACGCACCAGCTTCTTTTTAATGAGAAAAAGTAAAAAATAAAGTAAGGCACTAGCTGACGTTAAGGGCCCTCATTCCGAGTTGATCGCTCGTTGCCGCTTTTCGCAGCGCAGCGTTCAGGTTACTGCTGCACATGCGTATGCACCGCAATGCGCAGGCGCGTCGTACGGGTACAAACAGCATCGTTGCTGTGCAATGCTTCGAGAGACGAATTAATTCGCACAACCGATCGCAAGGAGATTGACAGGAAGAGGGCGTTTATGGGTGTCAACTGACCATTTTCTGGGAGTGTTAGGGAAAACGCAGGCGTGTCCAGGCGTTTGCAGGGCGGGTGTCTGACGTCAGTTCCGGGACCGGACAGGCTGAAGTGATCGCAGCGGCTGAGTAAGTCCAGAGCTACTCAGAAACTGACAAAAACTTTTTCGTCCCGCTCTGCTGCACAAGCGTTCGCACACTTGCAAAACGAAAATACACTCCCCCGTGGTCGGCGACTATCTGGTCGCAGCGCTGCAAAAAATAGCTAGCGAGCGATCAACTTGAAATGACGGTCAATATGTCTACCAAGCCAAATAATGGCCTAAATCTATCCGCCATGCTCTCTGTCGCTCCTCTGCCACGGAGTGGCGGCGTGGACCTGCCTTTCACAATGTGTGGATTGGGACCTTACAGCGTGATTGGCCTATATCAGTGACTATTCCATCAGTGCGCGCAGCCTTTTCTATATTGGGAACAAATGTACGGTAGGTGCCAATTGCGCAACCCTCCTTTGCTGCCTATGTAGATTAGCGCTGGTCTCCCCCGGACCACAAGGTATAGTAATAGTATAGTTTCGGATACATGCAGGATTTTTTTATATCCTACTTTTATGAAGTCGGTGTAATGTGTCTTTTATATTTATGTTGTCTTGCCCTTTGTTAATAAATATTAAATTATGGAAAACTCCAACGCCAATTGTGGATTACCACACCCTTTTCTATATTGGACAGATGGCTTCTCGCGTAGACATCATTTTCCTGTATGGGGAGATGAAACAAAATGTATCAAAGCGGATACAGAACAGAATGCTTGTCTACTCTTCCCGAGTGTCTGGGAGATGTCCTTCTGCGCACCCAGGAGAATAAGCCCCCCTTCCCCATTCTGGATCCTGTTACTCCTTCTTGTAAAGTGGGCGGGTCCTTAAAACAGAGCCTTAAGCCATCAAGCCCCGCCTATGCTGCTTGCAAATGTGATTTGCAGAAGCAGTGGGAGTGGCCTGATGATGCGAATTGCGTCTTCACAACCAGTTGAGGCCCCACTTGTATCTTTGGTCGTTAGTGCTGTATGTGAAATCAGTTTGTTAGGATAAATGATAGAATTGTCATTTATTGTGTTTATATTGTTTAGGAGGCCCCCATTAGCTAATGAGGGGAGTAATGCAGACCTGATTGCAGCAGCAAATTTGTTATCAGTTGGGCAAAACCATGTGCACTGCAGGTGGGGCAGATGTAACATGTGCAGAGAGAGTTAGATTTGGGTGGGTTATATTGTTTCTGTGCAGGGTAAATACTGGCGGGTTCATTTTTACACTGCAATTTAGCTTTCAGTTTGAACACACTCCACCCAAATCTAACTCTCTCTGCACATGTTACATCTTCCCCACCTGCAGTGCACATGTTATATCTGCCCCTCCTGCACTGCACATGGTTTTGCCCAACTGCTAACAAATTTGCTGCTGCGATCAGGTCTGAATTACCCCCGAGATAGAGAATGATCCTTGCAGGAGGTATCTCCGACGCTGGTCCACTTCGGTTAGTGATGTTATTTCTACAGTCGTTGGCTTTATATTGATTTGTTTGTAATTATAGTTTTGCTTGGTAGAAAATGTTTAGCGCTGGGCTTATGTTTCTTTCACGGTCTGACTTCTCGCTAAGCTTCAGAATGTTTTACCTGCCACTTTTGTTACTTTTGCTGCTAAAAGTGCATAAAAAAAAGTCATAAAAGTAAAGTGCCCCAGATACGTAACATATTTTCCTTGTCCATCCTGTGATTGTGACAGGGACAACAACCGCTACATAAGAAAGTTAATGTCAGCAAACTGTGAAAGTAAAGCAGATTGCTGACTGCGATGTTTCATTCGGCGTTTGAGCTGCAGAGTCGCCCGTCTGACAGGTTACAGCGCAGACACAATACAGGGAATGTTCTCCATACGCATCAAAGCAACACTGCACCCTAGTGGCCATGCCATTTTTATAGGATGGGAAAAATGATTACTTAGGAAGTATCTGAGACTTTGGAAAAACTAATAATGATTCCCAGGGTGTAAAAATAAATAAATAAATAAAGTTTTATTATTTCTGCATTAATGTTTTAATAAAAAAATTGAAACCAGCTTATTATATAAATACAGGGAAACATTGATTTGCATTAGAAACCCTGATCAACCACATTTTAATGCTTTCTAACATTAAGAGGTATATTCAATTAGGGTCAGAATGGATCCGACAAGGGCTATTCAATGCCCATCTCAATTTTGACTTTAAAAAAGTCGAATTGAGATGAGGGACCGGAGAGGCGGGAGAGCCGCGGACAGATGGCGGACAGCCGTGGGCAGACAGGGGACAGCAGCGCTGCAGGAGGATGTGGCACAGCAGCCAGATCTCACGGCAGCGTCCACCCGGCTCCAGCAAGCGGGACCTCACTTGCTGGAGCCGGGTGGACGCTGCCGTGAGGGGCGGCTATTACTCATCCTCCTGCTGTGCTGTAGCATGGCTCTACCCCGTCTGCCCGCGGCTCTCCCCCGTTTGCCCGCGGCTCTCCTCCTCTCAGGTTTCTCATCTCAGTCCGACTTTTTTTTAAAGTTGAACTAAGATGGTCGGAAACGGGGCCGAAACCTGTCGAATGTAGCCCCGTTTCCTTCAGAAGTACGCGAATCGGCAGCTATACCGCCAATTCACGTACTATTCGACAAATCGAATTCCCCGACTTGTCGAATAAAAAAGCTGGGGACTGAATAGGTCGGAACCCCTTCCAACCTGAAAAGGTCGAAAACTGCCGTCTTTTCGACAAGACGGCAGTTTCGACCTTAATTGAATATACCCCTAAGAATCCAAAGTTATTAGGCTTTGATATGATTTATTTTACATCTTTCAATAAAACCAGATTTTTACTGCTTATTATTCCTATTACATCTGAATATATGTAGACAGACTAAACATAATAAAACATACAAAGTACACTCAGACATCTCAATAAGACTGACAGCCGGATGTACTAAGCAGAAAATGCGGTAAACCCCCTGTTTACCGCATTTTCCTGATGTACTAAGCCCCGTCCGGCTGGTCAGCGCCGCGGCGGGGTTCGCCAGCTTTAGCTGGCGATAGTCCATAGAAGCCTATGGGCTTCTCTCCGCGGCGCTGTGTGAGGGATCCCAGCATGCCCTGCGGCCGCCCCCCGTCACCCCGCGCATGCGCAGACTGACTTCTGGGGCCAAATCCCGGAAGTCAGGCTGCTGCTGTGCATCGCGGAGGACAGCTCTTATCGGAATGTTAGTACATATGCGATCAGCATCGTGGCGATGGGCGGCGATGTACATTAGTACATCCCGCCCTGAAGGGTTTGAATTGGAATAAACATGAGATTAAACCATGAGGATTTTCTCTGTGTATTATATAATTAATGTGTTGGAGATGTTGACCCTTTAAGACTGAGAATGTTAGTTGTGGTATTCTCCTGTCCTATAGGATTGTTAGGGGAGGAGTTTGTGGAGTCTTAGCTGATGCTAGGCAGATTTAGTACCTCTCTGATCTGGTTCACCCTCCCTATATCTCTGTTGACTGTGTGCATTTACTGCATTGGTTTAGCTCACTCATATGAAAACCACAAGCAACAAGAATGTGGAATAAGGCAGAGGAGGGGGTCTCCCGAGGGGTGTGTGCGGAGGGGTGAGAGACGGAACCCTTTTTGTTTGTTTTGGGGTTTTTTTTGTTTGTTTTTCATGTTTGTTACTCTTTGTTTGAACCTGCCATATGGTGCTTTACTCTGATGGAGAAATCTTGCTCCACTTATATTTTTAAGTGCCACTACATTTCTCTTGCAAGGATTCTGTTATAGGTAAAGATGGCAATTTCATTGTCTTTATTATCAGCCGGAGACATTGTGTATTGTTTCTGTACTATTGTATTGTCTATGGCCCTCATTCCGAGTTGTTCGCTCGCTAGCTGCTTTTAGCAGCCATGCAAACGCTAAGCCGCCGCCCTCTGGGAGTGTATCTTAGCTTAGCAGAAGTGCGAACGAAAGGATCGCAGCGCAGCAACAAAAAAAATTGTGCAGTTTCTGAGCAGCTCCAGACCTACTCCTAGCTTGCAATCAATTCAGACTATTTAGTTCCTGTTTCTCTTACGTCCTAGAGGATGCTGGGGACTCCGTAAGGACCATGGGGTATAGACGGGCTCCGCAGGAGACATGGGCACTATAAAGAACTTTAGAATGGGTGTGCACTGGCTCCTGCCTCTATGCCCCTCCTCCAGACCTCAGTTTGATACAGAGGAGACTGGGTGCACTACAGGGAGCTCTCCTGAGTTCTCTGAAAGAAAGATATTTATTAGGTTTTTTTATTTTCAGGGTGCACTGCTGGCAACAGACTCCCTGCATCATGGGACTGAGGAGAGAGAAGCAAACCTACTTAACTGCTAGGCTCTGCTTCTTAGGCCACTGGACACCATTAGCTCCAGATGGAGTCAGAACGCAGGTCTCCCCTCGCAGTTCGTCCCGGAGCCGCGCCGCCGTCCTCCTCACAGAGCCGGAAGATAGAAGCCGGGTGAGTATAAAAAGAAAGAAGACTTCAGAGGCGGCAGAAGACTTCAGATCTTCACAGCGGTAACGCTGCGCCCCATTGCTCCCACACAGGACACGGCAGGCACTGATGGGTGCAGGGGGGGCGCCCTGGGCAGCAATTGACACCTCTAGGACTGGCCAAAAGTTATATATATATATATATAGGCTCTGGGGCTGTATATAGGTATCCCCCGCCAGTTTTTGAAGGACTCGAGCTGGACCGAAGCCCGCCGCTGGGGGGGCAGAGCTTGATCCCTCAGCACTAACCAGCGCCATTTTCTCCACAGCACACGCTGAGAAGCTGGCTCCCCGGACTCTCCCCTGCTGAACACGGTGACAGAGGGTTTTAAAGAAAGGGGGGGTGCACATAATTGGCGTAGTAAATATATATATATATATATATATATATAAAGCGCTATATCTATCTGGGAATTTTTTTCAGGGTCATTGGCGCTGGGTGTGTGCTGGCATACTCTCTCTCTGTCTCTCCAAAGGGCCTTGTGGGGGAACTGTCTCCAGATTAGAGATTTCTCTGAGTGTGTGGGGTGTCGGTACGCGTGTGTCGGCATGTCTGAAGCGGAAGGCTCTTCTAGGGAGGAGGTGGAGCAAATGAGTGTGGTGTCTCCGTCGGCAAGGCCGACACCTGACTGGTTGGTTATGTGGAATGTTTTAAATGCAAATGTGAATTTATTACACAAAAGGTTGGACAAAGCTGAGTCCAGGGAATGTACAGGGAGTCTAGCCCTGCCTTTCACTATGTCGCAGGGACCTTCTGGGTCTCAAAAGCGCCCACTATCCCAAGTAGTAGACACTGATACCGACACGGATTCTGACTCCAGTGTCGACTATGATGATGCGAAGTTGCAGCCAAGGTTGGCTAAAAGTAGTGATGAGCGGGTTCGGTTTCTCGGAAACCGAACCCCCCCGAACTTCACCCTTTTTACACGGGTCCGAGCCATACTCGGATTCTCCCGTATGGCTCGGGTAACCCGAGCGCGCCCGAACGTCATCATCCCGCTGTCGGATTCTCGCGAGATTCGGATTCTATATAAGCAGCCGCGCGTCACCGCCATTTTCACTCGTGCATTGGAAATGTTAGGGAGAGGACGTGGCTGGCGTCGTCTCCGTTATTGTTGAACTTGATTGTGCACTATTGCTTAATTGTGGGGAGGGCTGGGGAGCAGCTGTATATAGGAGGAGTACAGTGCAGAGTTTTGCTGATCAGTGACCACCAGTTATCCGTTCTCTGCCTGAAAAAAACGCTCCATATCTGTGCTCAGTGTGCTGCATATATCTGTGCTCACACTGCTTAATTGTGGGGACTGGGGAGCAGCTGTATTATATAGCAGGAGTACAGTGCAGAGTTTTGCTGACAGTGACCACCAGTATACGTTGTCTGCCTGAAAAACACTCCATGTCTGTGCTCAGTGTGCTGCTTTATTGTGGGGACTGGGGACCACCAGTATAATATTATATAGGAGGAGTACAGTGCAGAGTTTTGCTGACCAGTGACCACCAGTATATAATATATAGCATTACGGTACAGTAGGCCACTGCTGTACCTACCTCTGTGTCGTCAATAAGTATACTATCCAACTACATTCTTTACCTGTGGTGCATTTTAGTTTTGCAGTTTGCTGACACAGTGACCACCAGTATACTATATATAGCAGTACGGTACGGAAGGCCACTGCTGTACCTACCTCTGTGTCGTCATTAAGTATACTATCCATCTACATTCTATACCTGGTGGTGCATTTTAGTTTTGCAGTTTGCTGACACAGTGACCACCAGTATACTATATATAGCAGTACGGTACGGAAGGCCACTGCTGTACCTACCTCTGTGTCGTCATTAAGTATACTATCCATCTACATTCTATACCTGTGGTGCATTTTAGTTTTGCAGTTTGCTGACACAGTGACCACCAGTATACTATATATAGCAGTATGGAAGGCCACTGCTGTACCTACCTCTGTGTCATCATTAAGTATACTATCCATCTACATTTTATACCTGTGGTGCGCCTCTTTTTCTCTATCGTCCTAAGTGGATGCTGGGGTTCCTGAAAGGACCATGGGGAATAGCGGCTCCGCAGGAGACAGGGCACAAAAAAGTAAAGCTTTACTAGGTCAGGTGGTGTGCACTGGCTCCTCCCCCTATGACCCTCCTCCAGACTCCAGTTAGATTTTGTGCCCGAACGAGAAGGGTGCAATCTAGGTGGCTCTCCTAAAGAGCTGCTTAGAGAAAGTTTAGTTTAGGTTTTTTTCTTTACAGTGAGTCCTGCTGGCAACAGGATCACTGCAACGTGGGACTTAGGGGGAAAGTAGTAAACTCACCTGCATGCAGAGTGGATTTGCTGCTTGGCTACTGGACACCATTAGCTCCAGAGGGATCGAACACAGGCCCAGCCGTGGAGTCCGGTCCCGGAGCCGCGCCGCCGACCCCCTTGCAGATGCTGAAGCGTGAAGAGGTCCGGAAACCGGCGGCTGAAGACTCCTCAGTCTTCATAAGGTAGCGCACAGCACTGCAGCTGTGCGCCATTTTCCTCTCAGCACACTTCACTGGGCAGTCACTGAGGGTGCAGAGCGCTGGGGGGGGGCGCTCTGAGAGGCAAATATAAACCTTATACAAGGCTAAAAATACCTCACATATAGCCCATAGGGGCTATATGGAGATATTTAACCCCTGCCTGACTGGAAAAATAGCGGGAGAAGAACCCGCCGAAAAAGGGGCGGGGCCTATCTCCTCAGCACACGGCGCCATTTTCTGTCACAGCTCCGCTGGTCAGAACGGCTCCCAGGTCTCTCCCCTGCACTGCACTACAGAAACAGGGTAAAACAGAGAGGGGGGGCACATTAATGGCTATATATATATATATATTAAAGCAGCTATAAGGGAGCACTTAATATAAGGATATCCCTTGTATATATAGCGCTTTGTGGTGTGTGCTGGCAGACTCTCCCTCTGTCTCCCCAAAAGGGCTAGTGGGTCCTGTCTTCATTAGAGCATTCCCTGTGAGTTTGCGGTGTGTGTCGGTACGTGGTGTCGACATGTATGAGGACGATATTGGTGTGGAGGCGGAGCAATTGCCAAATATGCAGATGTCACCCCCCAGGGGGTCGACACCAGAATGGATGCCTTTATTTGTGGAATTACGTGATGGTTTATCTTCCCTTAAACAGTCAGTTGAGGACATGAGGCGGCCGGACAATCAATTAATGCCTGTCCAGGCGCCTCAAACACCGTCAGGGGCTGTAAAACGCCCTTTGCCTCAGTCGGTCGACACAGACCCAGACACGGGCACTGATTCCAGTGACGACGGTAGAAATTCAAACGTATTTTCCAGTAGGGCCACACGTTATATGATTTTGGCAATGAAGGAGACGTTACATTTAGCTGATACTACAGATACCGTAAAACAGGGTATTATGTATGGTGTGAAAAAACTACAAACAGTTTTTCCTGAATCAGAAGAATTAAATGACGTGTGTGATGAAGCGTGGGTTGCTCCTGATAAAAAGTTGATAATTTCAAAAAAGTTATTGGCATTATACCCTTTCCCGCCAGAGGTTAGGGCGCGCTGGGAAACACCCCCTAAGGTGGACAAGGCGCTCACACGCTTATCCAAACAAGTGGCGTTACCCTCTCCTGAGACGGCCGCACTTAAGGATCCATCAGATAGAAAGATGGAAGTTATTCAAAAGAATATATACACACATGCAGGTGTTATACTACGACCAGCTATAGCAACTGCCTGGATGTGCAGTGCTGGAGTAGTTTGGTCAGAATCCCTGATTGAAAATATTGATACCCTAGATAGGGACAATGTTTTACTGTCGTTAGAACAAATAAAGGATGCATTTATCTATATGCGTGATGCACAGAGGGATATTTGCACACTGGCATCTCGGGTGAGTGCTATGTCCATTTCAGCCAGAAGAGCCTTATGGACACGACAGTGGACAGGCGATGCGGATTCAAAACGTCACATGGAGGTTTTGCCGTATAAAGGGGAGGAGTTATTTGGAGTTGGTCTATCAGACTTGGTGGCCACGGCTACTGCCGGGAAATCCACTTTTTTACCTCAAGTCACTCCCCAACAGAGAAAGGCACCGACCTTTCAACCGCAGCTTTTTCGCTCCTACAAAAATAAGAGAGCAAAGGGCTTGTCGTACCTGCCACGAGGCAGAGGAAGAGGGAAGAGACACCAACAGGCAGCTCCTTCCCAGGAACAGAAGCCCTCCCCGGCTCCTGCAAAAACCTCAGCATGACGCTGGGGCCTCTCAAGCGGACTCGGGGACAGTGGGGGGCCGTCTCAAAAATTACAGCGCGCAGTGGGCTCACTCGCAGGTAGACCCCTGGATCCTGCAGATAATATCTCAGGGGTACAGGTTGGAATTAGAGACGGATCCTCCTCATCGTTTCCTGAAGTCTGCCTTACCAACCGTCTCTTCCGAAAGGGAGAGGGTGTTGGAAGCCATTCACAAGCTGTACGCTCAGCAGGTGATAGTCAAAGTACCCCTATTACAACAAGGAAAGGGGTATTATTCCACTCTATTTGTGGTACCGAAGCCGGATGGCTCGGTAAGGCCTATTCTAAATCTGAAGTCCTTGAACCTCTACATAAAAAAGTTCAAGTTCAAGATGGAGTCACTCAGAGCAGTGATAGCGAACCTGGAAGAAGGGGACTTTATGGTATCCTTGGACATCAAGGATGCGTATCTACACGTTCCGATTTACCCCGCACACCAAGGGTACCTCAGGTTCATTGTTCAAAACTGCCACTATCAGTTTCAGACGCTGCCGTTCGGATTGTCCACGGCGCCTCGGGTCTTTACCAAGGTAATGGCCGAGATGATGATTCTTCTTCGAAGAAAAGGCGTATTAGTTATCCCATACTTGGACGATCTCCTAATAAGGGCAAGGTCCAGAGAACAGCTGGAGACAGCTTTAGCACTATCTCAAGAGGTGCTAAGACAACACGGGTGGATTCTGAATATTCCAAAATCCCATTTAATCCCGACAACTCGTCTGCTGTTCCTAGGAATGATTCTGGACACGGTTCAGAAAAAGGTTTTCCTTCCAGAGGAAAAAGCCAAGGAGTTATCCGATCTGGTCAGGAACCTCCTAAAACCAGGAAAAGTGTCAGTACATCAATGCACAAGAGTCCTGGGAAAAATGGTGGCTTCTTACGAAGCAATTCCATTCGGCAGATTCCATGCAAGAATATTCCAAAGGGATCTGTTGGACAAATGGTCAGGGTCGCATCTGCAGATGCACCTGCGAATAACCCTGTCACCAAAGACAAGGGTGTCACTTCTGTGGTGGTTGCAGAAGGCTCACCTATTAGAAGGCCGCAGATTCGGCATTCAGGATTGGATCCTGGTGACCACGGATGCCAGCCTGAGAGGCTGGGGAGCAGTCACACAAGGAAGAAACTTCCAGGGAGTATGGACGAGTCTGGAAAAGTCTCTTCACATAAACATTCTGGAACTAAGAGCAATCTACAATGCTCTAAGCCAGGCGGAACTTCTCCTGCAAGGAAAGCCGGTGTTGATTCAGTCGGACAACATCACGGCGGTCGCCCATGTAAACAGGCAGGGCGGCACAAGAAGCAGGAGTGCAATGGCAGAAGCTGCCAAGATTCTTCGCTGGGCGGAGAATCACGTGATAGCACTGTCAGCAGTGTTCATCCCGGGCGTGGACAACTGGGAAGCAGACTTCCTCAGCAGACACGATCTTCATCCGGGAGAGTGGGGTCTACATCCAGAAGTCTTCAACATGTTAATAGACCGTTGGGAAAGACCAATTGTAGACATGATGGCGTCTCGCCTCAACAAGAAACTGGACAAATATTGCGCCAGGTCAAGAGATCCACAGGCAATAGCTGTGGACGCACTGGTAACTCCTTGGGTGTACCAGTCAGTGTATGTGTTTCCTCCTCTGCCGCTCATACCAAAGGTATTGAAGATCATACGGCAAAGAAGAGTAAGAACAATACTAGTGGTTCCGGATTGGCCGAGAAGGACTTGGTATCCGGAACTTCAAGAGATGCTCACGGACGAACCGTGGCCTCTACCTCTGAGAAGGGACCTGCTACAGCAGGGTCCCTGTCTTTTTCAAGACTTACCGCGGCTGCGTTTGACGGCATGGCGGTTGAACGCCAGATCCTAAAAGGGAAAGGCATTCCAGAAGAAGTCATTCCTACCTTGATTAAGGCACGGAAGGAAGTCACCGTGACACATTATCACCGCATTTGGCGAAAATATGTAGCGTGGTGCGAGGATCGGAGGGTTCCGACGGAGGAATTCCAACTGGGTCGTTTCCTACATTTCCTGCAATCAGGATTATCTATGGGTCTCAAATTGGGATCCATTAAGGTTCAAATTTCGGCCCTGTCAATATTCTTCCAAAAAGAATTGGCCTCTGTCCCTGAGGTCCAGACTTTTGTCAAGGGAGTACTGCATATACAGCCTCCTGTGGTGCCTCCGGTGGCACCGTGGGATCTAAATGTAGTTTTAGATTTCCTCAAATCCCATTGGTTTGAACCATTGAAAAAGGTGGATTTGAAATATCTCACATTGAAAGTGACTATGTTACTAGCCCTGGCCTCTGCCAGGAGAGTATCTGAATTGGCGGCTTTATCTTATAAAAGTCCTTATCTAATCTTCCATTCGGATAGGGCAGAACTGCGGACTCGTCCGCATTTTCTCCCTAAAGTGGTATCAGCATTTCATCTGAACCAACCTATTGTGGTGCCTGCGGCCACTAGCGACTTGGAGGACTCCAAGTTGTTGGACGTTGTCAGAGCCTTAAAAATATACATTGCAAGGACGGCTGGAGTCAGAAAATCTGACTCGCTGTTTATATTGTATGCACCCAACAAGTTGGGCGCACCTGCTTCTAAGCAGTCGATTGCTCGTTGGATTTGTAACACAATTCAACTTGCACATTCTGTGGCAGGCCTGCCACAGCCTAAAACTGTAAAAGCCCACTCCACAAGGAAGGTGGGCTCATCTTGGGCGGCTGCCCGAGGGGTCTCGGCATTACAACTCTGCCGAGCAGCTACGTGGTCGGGGGAGAACACGTTTGTAAAATTTTACAAATTTGATACCCTGGCAAAGGAGGACCTGGAGTTCTCTCATTCGGTGCTGCAGAGTCATCCGCACTCTCCCGCCCGTTTGGGAGCTTTGGTATAATCTCCATGGTCCTTTCAGGAACCCCAGCATCCACTTAGGACGATAGAGAAAATAAGAATTTACTTACCGATAATTCTATTTCTCGGAGTCCGTAGTGGATGCTGGGCGCCCATCCCAAGTGCGGATTATCTGCAATACTTGTACATAGTTATTGTTAACTAATTCGGGTTATTGTTAAGGAGCCATCTTTAAGAGGCCCTTTCTGTTGTCATACTGTTAACTGGGTTTAGATCACAAGTTGTACGGTGTGATTGGTGTGGCTGGTATGAGTCTTACCCGGGATTCAAAATGCCTCCCTTATTGTGTATGCTCGTCCGGGCACAGTACCTAACTGGAGTCTGGAGGAGGGTCATAGGGGGAGGAGCCAGTGCACACCACCTGACCTAGTAAAGCTTTACTTTTTTGTGCCCTGTCTCCTGCGGAGCCGCTATTCCCCATGGTCCTTTCAGGAACCCCAGCATCCACTACGGACTCCGAGAAATAGAATTATCGGTAAGTAAATTCTTATTTTTTCTTTGCATCATGTGCTGTTTGGGGACAATTTTTTTGAAGTGCCATCCTGCCTGACACTGCAGTGCCACTCCTAGATGGGCCAGGTGTTTGTGTCGGCCACTTGTGTCGCTTAGCTTAGTCACACAGCGACCTTGGTGCGCCTCTTTTTTTCTTTGCATCATGTGCTGTTTGGGGACAACTTTTTTGAAGTGCCATCCTGTCTGACACTGCAGTGCCACTCCTAGATGGGCCAGGTGTTTGTGTCGGCCACTTGTGTCGCTTAGCTTAGTCACACAGCGACCTTGGTGCGCCTCTTTTTTTCTTTGCATCATGTGCTGTTTGGGGACTATTTTTTTGAAGTGCCATCCTGTCTGACACTGCAGTGCCACTCCTAGATGGGCCAGGTGTTTGTGTCGGCCACTTGTGTCGCTTAGCTTAGTCACACAGCGACCTTGGTGCGCCTCTTTTTTTCTTTGCATCATGTGCTGTTTGGGGACAATTTTTTTGAAGTGCCATCCTGTCTGACACTGCAGTGCCACTCCTAGATGGGCCAGGTGTTTGTGTCGGCCACTTGTGTCGCTTAGCTTAGCCATCCAGCGACCTCGGTGCAAATTTTAGGACTAAAAATAATATTGTGAGGTGTGAGGTGTTCAGAATAGACTGGAAATGAGTGGAAATTATGGTTATTGAGGTTAATAAAACTATGGGATCAAAATGACCCCCAAATTCTATGATTTAAGCTGTTTTTTAGGGTTTTTTGTAAAAAACACCCGAATCCAAAACACACCCGAATCCGACAAAAAATTTTCGGTGAGGTTTTGCCAAAACGCGTCCGAATCCAAAACACGGCCGCGGAACCGAATCCAAAACCAAAACACAAAACCCGAAAAATGTCCGGTGCACATCACTAGCTAAAAGTATTCATTATATGATTATTGCAATAAAAGATGTGTTGCATATCACAGATGACCCCTCTGTACCTGACATGAGGGTCCACATGTTTAAAGAAAAGAAGCCTGAGGTCACTTTTCCCCGTTCACATGAGCTAAATGAGTTGTTTGAAAGGGCTTGGGAAACTCCAGACAAGAAACTGCAGATTCCCAAAAGGATTCTTATGGGCTGTAACACACACTCCGGTTTTTCCCAGATGGCAAAAAGCCGGACAAACTTTGTCCGGCTTTTTGCCATCCGGGAGAAACCGGCAGTGTCTGTCACACAGGACGGCTTTGAGCCGTGTGTGATGCTGTGCGCATGCGCAGCATCAGACACGGCTTCAGAAAAAAACGTGTGTGAAAGCTCCCCTTCACACACACGGTTTACTGGCTGCAAAGACGGCCCGGCGGCCGCCCGGCAGCCGGACTTCTAGTGGTGAGACCCGGCTGCAACCCGGCAGCCGGGCCGGGGCCGTGCAGTGTGAAGGGACCCTACCCCTCACACTGTTAACTACAATGCCGGCACGGGAAAAAGCCGGGTAGTGTGTTTTAGCCCTATGGCGTATCCTTTCCCGGCTAAGGACAGGATACGGTCGGAATACTCCCCAAGGGTGGACAAAGCGTTGACACGCTTATCCACAAAGGTAGCGCTGCCATCTCAAGATACCGCATCCCTCAAGGATCCTGCGGATCGCAGGCAGGAGACTACCTTGAAGTCAATTTACACACATACTGGTACATTACTCAGACCGGCGATAGCGTCGGATTGGGTTTGTAGCGCTGTAGCAGCATGGACAGATACCTTATCTGCTGATATTGATACGCTGGATAAGGAAACCATTTTATTGACCCTGGGTCACATTAAGGATGCTGTCCTATATATGAGAGATGCTCAGAGAGACGTTGGGCTACTGGGTTCCAGAGCCAACGCTATGGCGATTTCTGCTAGGCGAGCCCTATGGACCCGACAATGGACGGGTGATGCCGACTCGAAGAGGCACATGGAGGTTTTGCCTTACAAGGGTGAGGAATTGTTTGGGGAAGGTCTCACGGACCTGGTCTCCACAGCTACTGCTGGTAAATCAACTTTTTTGCCTTATGTTTCCTCAGAGCCTAAGAAAACGCCACTTTATCAGATGCAGTCCTTTCGGTCGCATAAATCCAAGAGAGTACGGGGATCTTCCTTTCTTGCCAGAGGTAAGGGCAGGGGGAAAAAGCTGCCAACTACAGCTAGTTCCCAGGAGCAGAAATCCTCCCCGGCTTCTACAAAATCCACCGCATGACGCTGGGGCTCCGCTGAGGGAGTCCGCCCCAGTGGGGGCACGTCTTCGATTTTTCAGCCACGTCTGGGTTCACTCACAGGTGGATCCCTGGGCAATAGACATAGTTTCCCAGGGTTACAAACTGGAATTCAAAGAGGTGCCTCATCGCCGGTTTTTCAAATCGGCCCTGCCGGCTTCTTCCCCAGAGAGGGAGGTAGTTTTTTAAATGCAATTCAAAAATTGTGTCTTGAACAAGTGGTGGTCAAAGTTCCCCTGCTTCAGCAGGGGATGGGGTATTACTCAACCCTGTTTGTGGTCCCGAAACCGGACGGTTCGGTCAGACCCATTCTGAATTTAAAATCCTTAAACCTATACTTAAAAAGGTTCAAGTTCAAGATGAAATCACTCAGAGCGGTCATCGCCAGCCTGGAAGGGGGGATTATATGGTGTCCCTGGACATCAAGGATGCATACCTTCATGTCCCCATATATCCGCCTCATCAGGCGTTCCTGAGATTTGCTGTAGAGGATTGTCATTACCAATTTCAGACGTTGCCGTTTGGGCTTTCCACGGCCCCGAGGATTTTCACCAAGGTAATGGCGGAAATGATGGTGCTCCTGCACAAGCAGGGGGTCACAATTATCCCGTACTTGGACGATCTCCTAATAAAAGCGAGATCAAGAGAGCAGTTGCTGAACAACGTATCACTCTCCCTGAGGGTGTTGCAGCAGCACGGCTGGATTCTCAATCTCCCAAAGTCACGAGGACTTTTCAGTGGGACCTTCTGGACAAGTGGTCCGGGTCACATCTACAGATTCATCAGATGATCAGCCTGTCCCCCAGGGCCAGGGTATCTCTCCTGTGGTGCCTGCAGAGTGCTCACCTTCTACAGGGTCGCAGGTTCGGCATTCAGGACTGGGTTCTGGTAACCACGGACGCGAGCCTCCGAGGATGGGGAGCAGTCACACAGGGAAGAAACTTCCAGGGTCTATGGTCAAGCCAGGAGGCTTGTCTACACATCAATGTACTGGAATTAAGGGCCATATACAACGGCCTTCGTCAAGCGGAGAATTTGCTTCACGACCTACCGGTTCTGATTCAGTCAGACAACATCACCGCAGTGGCTCATGTAAACCGTCAGGGCGGAACAAAGAGCAGAGTGGCAATGGCAGATGCCACCAGGATTCTTCGCTGGGCGGAACATCATGTAAGCGCTCTGACAGCAGTCTTCATTCCGGGAGTGGACAACTGGGAAGCGGATTTCCTCAGCAGACACGATCTACATCCAGGAGAGTGGGGACTTCATCAGGATGTCTTTGCAGAGATTGCAAGTCAGTGGGGACTGCCTCAAATAGACATGATGGCTTCGCGCCTCAACAAGAAGCTTCCGAGGTATTGCGCCAGGTCAAGGGACCCTCAGGCGGTAGCAGTGGACGCTCTGGTGACACGTGGGTGTTCCAGTCGGTCTATGTGTTCCCTCCTCTTCTTCTCATCTCCAAGATATTGAGAATCCTAAGACGAAGAGGAGTACAGACAATTCTCATTGTTCCAGATTGGCCTCGAGGGCCTGGTATCCGGATCTGCAGGAAATGCTCACAGAAGATCCGTGGCCTCTTCCTCTCAGAGAAGACCTGTTGCAACAAGGGCCCTGTCTGTTCCAGGACTTACCGCGGCTGCGTTTGACGGCATGGCGGTTGATTGCCGAATCCTAGCGGAAAAGGGCATTCCGGATGAGGTCATTCCTACTCTGATAAAGGCTAGGAAGGACGCGACAGCGAAACATTATCACCGTATATAGAGGAAGTATGTATCTTGGTGTGAGTCCAGGAATGCTCCTCCGGAAGAATTCCATCTGGGCCGTTTCCTTCACTTCCTACAGACTGGAGTGAATTTGGGCCTAAAATTAGGCTCCATTAAGGTTCAGATTTCGGCCCTATCCATTTTCTTTCGGAAGGAATTGGCTTCTCTCCCAGAAGTCCAGACTTTTGTGAAGGGAGTGCTGCATATCCAGCCTCCTTTTGTGCCTCCAGTGGCACCATGGGACCTTAACGTGGTGTTAAGGTTCCTTAAGTCTCACTGGTTTGAGCCTCTTCAAACGGTGGAATTAAAGTACCTCACTTGGAAAGTGGTCATGTTGTTGGCCTTGGCATCGGCAAGGCGAGTGTCTGAGTTGGCGGCTTTATCTCACAAAAGCCCCTATCTGATTTTCCACGTGGATAGAGCGGAGTTGCGGACTCATCCTCAATTTTTGCCAAAGGTGATTTCATCTTTTCATATGAACCAACCTATTGTGGTGCCTGTGGCTACGTGGGACTTGGAGGATTCCGAGTCCCTTGATGTGGTCAGGGCATTGAAAATTTACGTGACCAGAACGGCTCAGGTTAGGAAAACAGAGGCACTGTTTGTTCTGTATGCAGCCAACAAGGTTAGCGCTCCTGCTTCTAAGCAGACTATTGCTCGCTGGATCTGTAACACGATTCAGCAAGCTCATTCTACGGCTGGATTGCAGTTACCAAATTTGGTAAAGGCCCATTCCACTAGGAAAGTGGGCTCTTCTTGGGCGGCTGCCCGAGGTGTCTCGGCATTACAGCTTTGCCGAGCGGCGACTTAGTCGGGTTCAAACACCTTTGCAAAGTTCTACAAGTTTGATACCCTGGCTGATGAGGACCTCATGTTTGCTCAATCGGTGCTGCAGAGTCATCCGCACTCTCCCGCCCGTTTTGGAGCTTTGGTATAATCCCCATGGTCCTTACGGAGTCCCCAGCATCCTCTAGGACGTAAGAGAAAATAAGATTTAAACCTACCGGTAAATCTTTTTCTCCTAGTCCGTAGAGGATGCTGGGCGCCCGTCCCAGTGCGGACTAAACTCTGCAAGACTTGTATATAGTTTTTGCTTACGTAAGGGTTATGTTACAGTTTTGATCAGTCTAGAGCTGATGCTGTTTTGTTTCATGCTGTTAACTGGTTAGTATATTCCAGGTTATACGGTGTGAATGGTGTGGGCTGGTATGAATCTTGCCCTTAGATTAACTAAAATCCTTTCCTCGTACTGTCCGTCTCCTCTGGGCACAGTTTCTCTGAGGTCTGGAGGAGGGGCATAGAGGGAGGAGCCAGTGCACACCCATATCTAAAGTTCTTTTTAGTGCCCATGTCTCCTGTGGAGCCCGTCTATTCCCCATGGTCCTTACGGAGTCCCCAGCATCCTCTACGGACTACGAGAAAAAGATGTACCGATAGGTTTAAAATCTTATTTTTGACGGCATGACCACGCTCCTGCGTTCGGCCAGCCACGCCTGCATTTCCCCAAGCACGCCTGCGTTTGTTTCTGACACGCCTGCGTTTTTCCACACACTCCCAGAAAACGGTCAGTTTCCACCCAGAAACGCCCACTTCATGTCAATCACTCTGCGGCCAGCACTGCGACTGAAAAGCTTCGCTAGACCTTGCGTGAAACTACTTCGGCTGTTGTGAAAGTACGTTGCGCGTGCGCATTGCGGCACTTACGCATGCGCAGAAGTGCCGCTTTTTTACAAAACGCTGCGCTGCGACCGAAATCTGCAATCGAACAACTTGGAATGACCACCTATGTCAAGATAGTACTGTTTTTATTTTATGTTCTACTGGGGCCATTGTCCATTGCTAGTGCACTATTGTGAAGTATACTTTGTATTACACGTGATGCTTCAATAATAAAAAACAGAAAAAAAAAAGGAAAAAAATTATGTTGAATAATACGGGGGGATTCCTTTACAATAGGCATTTGTAAGAAGTCACGGCGCCTTACCTGTAGTCACAACATAAGAAAACAATCCAGAGTGGTTTTTTGTTGTTTGTTCTTTAAACCCATATGGTTTAAACCAACCAACCCTGATATACAGTATGCCAATAAAAACCCAGTAACACATTGCAGTTGAATTATATGAAGTTTTTATTATAGGACCCATATAACACGTATAAGAAGGTTCACGGATCAATAATGTAAAAGTGTAAATGAAGACAATACGGAGGTGACTGCCCGATTCCGTGCCAGTAATCATATTGAAGTATTCTACATTACGTTCGGCCTGCTTTAACTTGGATGTACATATAGAACATTGTGATTGTAAAATGATAAGCCGTCATCAAATTTTGATCAAACCTTTTATTCCTGTACTGTATAATATTATACAGCTAATCAGGGACGCCGGGACAGGCGTGAATGACGCACATTCAATGGGCGGAGTTAATAGACACCCATAAACAAACATTATGAAGCTGATTGGCTTCATACTTTTATATATTGGGTTGGCCCAAAAACTCAAATAGTTTTTTCTTTTTTACATGAAAAATACTCAAACAGTGGTAAATTACCATTTGAAATATTATTTATTAATTATTTATTAACAGTATCTTATATAGCGCAGCATATTCCGTTGCACTTTACAATTGGAAATTAAAATTGCGCGCTGGAAGTCGTCTTTCTTTTCCCATCTTAATTATTATGGTTTTTATTTATTTACTTGTTTCTTTTTCCTTTTGTTTTTGAAGGTATATACATCTGGCCAGCTGCAAAGTAAGAGGACGTACAATTAGTAAATGCTTATTACTGACACTATCCCATTAGTCTGACTGGAACTGGATGTGTAAAATGAACTAAACAGGCTTCTTACACCGAAGAAATCTATCCGTGAAATCCGCAAGGAGTACACAGCTGCATCCTGCAGACACGTCGTCCAAATTGTTCTGTATCGGCGTCCTTGTACACACACAGCGTTTCATTCTCATTTCTGTGCGGAACGCCAGGGGGAATCCAGCATTCCAGGCACACGGAGGATCCATGTCTGCTCTCACAAAGTAAGATAATGGAGAATAAAGTTACCTGTGCACTTATGTAATGACACAATTGTGACTCAGGGGGGCTAGTTCAGACCTGATCGCTAGGCTGCGTTTTTGTACAGCGGGCGATCAGGTCTAAACTGTGCATGCGGATCGGCGCTCAGCGATGGGTTTCTGCAAAGAATACATTCGCACGGGCGTTTGCAAGGAGATTGACAGGAAGAGGGCGTTTGTGGGTGGCAACTGACCGTTTTGTAGGAGTGTTTGGAAAAATGCAGGCATGTCCAAGCGTTTGCAGGGCGGGTGTCTGACGTCAATTCCGGTCCCGGACAGGCTGATGTGATCGCAGCGGCTGAGTAAGTCCTGGGCTGCGCAGAGACTGCACAAGATCTGTTTGTACCGCTCTGCTACACATGCGTTCACACACTTGCACAGCTAAAATATACTCCCCTATGGGCAGCGACTATGCGAACGCAGGACTGCAAAAAAAACCTATCGAGCGATCGGGTCTGAATTAGCCCCAGTGTGCGGAAGATGCTATAATACCATAATGGGTAGAGATTGCCCAATTGTGGAGGTGCTCTCTATCCAGCAGGTGCAATAGAAAATGCCTTGGAGTAAACAGAGTAGAGGCAACTACAGGGACACACAAACTCCTTATAGTAGCAGCACGAAATACCTTTACCTGTACTGTAGCAGGTTATTTACCATGGCGAGGCTTAACGGGATTTTTGGAGAGACTTGGTTTAGACTTTCTTACAACCATATTTCTTTAACGAGCAAAATGATTCCGGTGCAGCCAGTGTTACCGAGGCACCAAAATAAAAAGCAATTTGCTTCTGGAACACACCATGTTGCGATGCAGGAGGTGTAAGGGCATTTAGATTTTGCATGCAGAAAAATCCTGCCTGCTTTTGCATGTAGCAGAGAAATTCTGGACAGCTTTGCTTTTTCTCTGAAATTCCGCTAGGACACCCCCTTTCCTAACTATAACACATTTTACATCTGCACCGTGGAACGGCACAACCCTTTTCTCTCTGACTTCTGAGTTCTAACTCGGAGTAAGGGCCTGAATGAGTGACATAAATTATTATTATTATTTTTTTTGGATATTCCCCTCTTCCAAAATATTCTCCCGCTGTCCAGCACAATGACAGTCTATGTCTACAGTCTTCCTTGCTTATAAGCAGTGGCAGAGCTGAGCCGATGGCAGCTTCTTCTGTGTCTGTGCAAGAGGAGGGCACCAGTGTTGGCACATAACGCTGTACGACTCTTCGGGCGTGTTCCGGGTGTGTTAGAATAACTGCTTAATACGGCAGTGACATTGAACTGAATCGATTACAACATGTCTTACGTACACTCACGTCCCACATACACATACGTGGGGTATAGTATGCAGACTGAGAGGGATCCTGACACCCCCTTCGCCCACTGGAAGCGAGTTGTCACAGGGAACATAGACCCTCATTCAGTCTGCGTCTCAAATGTCCGAAAATCGCAAACGGGCAATTTTTGGGTATTGTGCACAGTGTATGTGTGATCTTTCACAGTCTGATCACATGCCTGAAGGATGCGATTGCAGTGTGATTGACAGCCATAGGTGTTGGGGTGGGAGTGGTTGGGGCGGCAACGTGGCGTTATGGGGGAGTGGTCCGAACAATGCAGGCATGTCTGGACTGTTTTAGGGCTGGCATGGGTGCGCCAGGCAGGGGTCAACACTAGTTGCTGTGATCGCAATCTAATTGCATTGCAATCGAAATTAGATTGCGATCACAGCAATGGGCGGCGCTTCTCATGCTGGGCGGCCTTGTCCTGTGCTGGGTGGCGCTTCTCATGCTGGGTGACCTTGTCCTGTGCTGGGCAGCGCTTCTCATGCTGGGCGGCCTTGTCCTGTGCTGGGTGGCGCTTCTCATGCTGGGTGACCTTGTCCTGTGCTGGGCAGCTCTTCTCATGCTGGGCGGCCTTGCCCTGTGCTGGGCGGCCTTGTCCTGTGCTGGGCAGCTCTTCTCATGCTGGGCGGCCTTGTCCTGTGCTGGGCAGCTCTTCTCATGCTGGGCGGCCTTGCCCTGTGCTGGGCGGCGCTTCTCATGCTGGATGGCCTTGTCCTGTGCTGGGTGGCGCTTCTCATGCTGGGTGGCCTTGCCCTGTGCTGGGCGGTACTTCTCATACTGGGTGACCTTGTCCTGTGCGGGGCGGCGCTTCTCATGCTGGGTGGCCTTGCCCTGTGTCTCTTTGCCCTGTGCTGGGCAGCACTTGTCATGCTGGGTGTGTGCTGGGCAGCGCTTATCATGCTGGGCGGCCTTGCCCTGTGCTGTGCGGCTTTTCTCATGCTGGGCGGCTCTTCTCATGCTGGGTGACCTTGCCCTGTGCTGGGCGGCGCTTCTCATGCTGGGTGGCCTTGCCCTGTGCTGGGCGGTACTTCACATGCTGGGTGACCTTGCCCTGTGCTGGGTGGTACTTCTCATACTGGGTGACCTTGTCCTGTGCGGGGCGGCGCTTCTCATGCTGGGTGGCCTTGCCCTGTGCTGCGTCTCTGCCCTGTGCTGGGCAGCGCTTCTCATGCTGGGCGGCCTTGCCCTGTGCTGGGCGGCGCTTCTCATGCTGGGCGGCACTTCTCATGCTGGGCGGCCTTGCCCTGTGCTGGCCGGTGCTTCTCATGCTGGGTGGCCTTGCCCTGTGCTGTGCGGCTTTTCTCATGCTGGGCGGCTCTTCTCATGCTGGGTGACCTTGCCTTGTGATGGGCAGTGCTTGTCGTGCTGGGCGGCTCTTCTCATGCTGGGTGGCGCTTCTCATGCTGGGCGGCCTTGCCCTGTGCTGGGTGGCGCTTCTCATGCTGGGTGACCTTGCCCTGTGCTGGGCGGTGCTTCTCATGCTGGGTGACCTTGCCCTGTGTCTCTTTGCCCTGTGCTGGGCAGCGCTTGTCATGCTGGGTGTGTGATGGGCAGCGCTTCTCATGCTGGGCGGCCTTGCCCTGTGATGGGCGGCGCTTCTCATGCTGGGCGGCCTTGCCCTGTGCTGGGCGGCGCTTCTCATGCTGGGTGACCTTGCCCTGTGCTGGGCGGTGCTTCTCATGCTGGGTGACCTTGTCCTGTGCTGGGTGGCGCTTCTCATGCTGGGTGACCTTGTCCTGTGCTGGGCGGCGCTTCTCATGCTGGGCGGCCTTGTCCTGTGCTGGGTGGCGCTTCTCATGCTGGGTGACCTTGTCCTGTGCTGGGCGGCGCTTCGCATGCTGGGCGGCCTTGCCCTGTGCTGGGCGGCCTTGCCCTGTGCTGGGCAGCTCTTCTCATGCTGGGCGGCCTTGCCCTGTGCTGGGCGGCCTTGTCCTGTGCTGGGCAGCTCTTCTCATGCTGGGCGGCCTTGCCCTGTGCTGGGCGGCCTTGTCCTGTGCTGGGCAGCTCTTCTCATGCTGGGTGGCCTTGCCCTGTGCTGGGCGGCCTTGTCCTGTGCTGGGCGGCGCTTCTCATGCTGGATGGCCTTGTCCTGTGCTGGGTGGCGCTTCTCATGCTGGGTGGCCTTGCCCTGTGCTGGGCGGCGCTTCTCATGCTGGGTGGCCTTGCCCTGTGCTGGGCGGTACTTCTCATACTGGGTGACCTTGTCCTGTGCGGGGCGGCGCTTCTCATGCTGGGTGGCCTTGCCCTGTGTCTCTTTGCCCTGTGCTGGGCAGCACTTGTCATGCTGGGTGTGTGCTGGACAGCGCTTATCATGCTGGGCGGCCTTGCCCTGTGCTGTGCGGCTTTTCTCATGCTGGGCGGCTCTTCTCATGCTGGGTGACCTTGCCCTGTGCTGGGCGGCTCTTCTCATGCTGGGTGGCGCTTCTCATGCTGGGCGGCCTTGCCCTGTGCTGGGTGGCGCTTCTCATGCTGGGTGACCTTGCCCTGTGCTGGGCGGTGCTTCTCATGCTGGGTGACCTTGCCCTGTGTCTCTTTGCCCTGTGCTGGGCGGCGCTTCTCATGCTGGGTGACCTTGCCCTGTGCTGGGTGGCGCTTCTCATGCTGGGCGGCCTTGTCCTGTGCTGGGCAGCTCTTCTAATGCTGGGCAGCCTTGCCCTGTGCTGTGCGGTACTTCTCATGCTGGGCGGCCTTGCCCTGTGCTGGGCAGCTCTTCTCATGCTGGGCAGCCTTGCCATGTGCTGTGCGGTACTTCTCATGCTGGGCGGCCTTGCCCTGTGCTGGGCAGCTCTTCTCATGCTGGGCAGCCATGCCCTGTGCTGGGCAGCGCTTGTCATGCTGGGCGGCCTTGCCTTGTGCTGGGCGGCGCTTCTCATGCTGGGCGGCCTTGCCTTGTGCTGGGTGGCACTTCTCATGCTGGATGGCCTTGCCCTGTGCTGGGCGGCGCTTCTCATGCTGGGTGGCCTTGCCCTGTGCTGGGTCTCTTTGCCCTGTGCTGGGCAGCGCTTGTCATGCTGGGCGGCCTTGCCTTGTGCTGGGCGGCGCTTCTCATGCTGGGCGGCCTTGCCTTGTGCTGGGTGGCACTTCTCATGCTGGATGGCCTTGCCCTGTGCTGGGCGGCGCTTCTCATGCTGGGTGGCCTTGCCCTGTGCTGGCCGGTACTTCTCATGCTGGATGGCCTTGCCCTGTGCTGGGCGGCGCTTCTCATGCTGGGTGGCCTTGCCCTGTGCTGGGTGGCACTTCTCATGCTGGATGGCCTTGCCCTGTGCTGGGCGGCGCTTCTCATGCTGGGTGGCCTTGCCCTGTGCTGGGTGGCACTTCTCGTGCTGGATGGCCTTGCCCTGTGCTGAGCGGCGCTTCTCATGCTGGGTGGCCTTGCCCTGTGCTGGGCGGTACTTCACATGCTGGGTGACCTTGCCCTGTGCTGGGTGGTACTTCTCATACTGGGTGACCTTGTCCTGTGCGGGGCGGCGCTTCTCATGCTGGGTGGCCTTGCCCTGTGCTGCGTCTCTGCCCTGTGCTGGGCAGCGCTTCTCATGCTGGGCGGCCTTGCCCTGTGCTGGGCGGCGCTTCTCATGCTGGGCGGCACTTCTCATGCTGGGCGGCCTTGCCCTGTGCTGGCCGGTGCTTCTCATGCTGGGTGGCCTTGCCCTGTGCTGTGCAGCTTTTCTCATGCTGGGCGGCTCTTCTCATGCTGGGTGACCTTGCCCTGTGATGGGCAGCGCTTGTCGTGCTGGGCGGCTCTTCTCATGCTGGGTGGCGCTTCTCATGCTGGGCGGCCTTGCCCTGTGCTGGGTGGCGCTTCTCATGCTGGGTGACCTTGCCCTGTGCTGGGCGGTGCTTCTCATGCTGGGTGACCTTGCCCTGTGTCTCTTTGCCCTGTGCTGGGCAGCGCTTGTCATGCTGGGTGTGTGATGGGCGGCGCTTCTCATGCTGGGCGGCCTTGCCCTGTGATGGGCGGCGCTTCTCATGCTGGGCGGCCTTGCCCTGTGCTGGGCGGCGCTTCTCATGCTGGGTGACCTTGCCCTGTGCTGGGCGGTGCTTCTCATGCTGGGTGACCTTGTCCTGTGCTGGGCGGCGCTTCTCATGCTGGGTGACCTTGCCCTGTGCTGGGTGGCGCTTCTCATGCTGGGCGGCCTTGCCCTGTGCTGGGCGGCCTTGCCCTGTGCTGGGCAGCTCTTCTCATGCTGGGCAGCCTTGTCCTGTGCTGGGTGGCGCTTCTCATGCTGGGTGACCTTGTCCTGTGCTGGGCGGCGCTTCTCATGCTGGGCGGCCTTGCCCTGTGCTGGGCGGCCTTGCCCTGTGCTGGGCAGCTCTTCTCATGCTGAGCGGCCTTGCCCTGTGCTGGGCGGCCTTGTCCTGTGCTGGGCAGCTCTTCTCATGCTGGGCGGCCTTGCCCTGTGCTGGGCGGCCTTGTCCTGTGCTGGGCAGCTCTTCTCATGCTGGGCGGCCTTGCCCTGTGCTGGGCGGCCTTGTCCTGTGCTGGGCGGCGCTTCTCATGCTGGATGCCCTTGTCCTGTGCTGGGTGGCGCTTCTCATGCTGGGTGACCTTGTCCTGTGCTGGGCGGCCTTGCCCTGTGCTGGGCAGCTCTTCTCATGCTGGGCGGCCTTGCCCTGTGCTGGGCGGCCTTGTCCTGTGCTGGGCAGCTCTTCTCATGCTGGGCGGCCTTGCCCTGTGCTGGGCGGCCTTGTCCTGTGCTGGGCAGCTCTTCTCATGCTGGGCGGCCTTGCCCTGTGCTGGGCGGCCTTGTCCTGTGCTGGGCAGCTCTTCTCATGCTGGGCGTCCTTGCCCTGTGCTGGGCGGCCTTGTCCTGTGCTGGGCAGCTCTTCTCATGCTGGGCGGCCTTGCCCTGTGCTGGGTGGCGCTTCTCATGCTGGGTGGCCTTGCCCTGTGCTGGGTGGCGCTTCTCATGCTGGGTGACCTTGTCCTGTGCTGGGCGGCGCTTCTCATGCTGGGCGGCCTTGCCCTGTGCTGGGCGGCCTTGCCCTGTGCTGGGCAGCTCTTCTCATGCTGGGCGGTCTTGCCCTGTGCTGGGCGGCCTTGTCCTGTGCTGGGCAGCTCTTCTCATGCTGGGCGGCCTTGCCCTGTGCTGGCCGGTGCTTCTCATGCTGGGTGGCCTTGCCCTGTGCTGTGCAGCTTTTCTCATGCTGGGCGGCCTTGCCTTGTGCTGGGCGGCGCTTCTCATGCTGGGCGGCCTTGCCTTGTGCTGGGTGGCACTTCTCATGCTGGATGGCCTTGCCCTGTGCTGGGCGGCGCTTCTCATGCTGGGTGGCCTTGCCCTGTGCTGGCCGGTACTTCTCATGCTGGATGGCCTTGCCCTGTGCTGGGCGGCGCTTCTCATGCTGGGTGGCCTTGCCCTGTGCTGGGTGGCACTTCTCATGCTGGATGGCCTTGCCCTGTGCTGGGCGGCGCTTCTCATGCTGGGTGGCCTTGCCCTGTGCTGGGTGGCACTTCTCGTGCTGGATGGCCTTGCCCTGTGCTGAGCGGCGCTTCTCATGCTGGGTGGCCTTGCCCTGTGCTGGGCGGTACTTCACATGCTGGGTGACCTTGCCCTGTGCTGGGTGGTACTTCTCATACTGGGTGACCTTGTCCTGTGCGGGGCGGCGCTTCTCATGCTGGGTGGCCTTGCCCTGTGCTGCGTCTCTGCCCTGTGCTGGGCAGCGCTTCTCATGCTGGGCGGCCTTGCCCTGTGCTGGGCGGCGCTTCTCATGCTGGGCGGCACTTCTCATGCTGGGCGGCCTTGCCCTGTGCTGGCCGGTGCTTCTCATGCTGGGTGGCCTTGCCCTGTGCTGTGCAGCTTTTCTCATGCTGGGCGGCTCTTCTCATGCTGGGTGACCTTGCCCTGTGATGGGCAGCGCTTGTCGTGCTGGGCGGCTCTTCTCATGCTGGGTGGCGCTTCTCATGCTGGGCGGCCTTGCCCTGTGCTGGGTGGCGCTTCTCATGCTGGGTGACCTTGCCCTGTGCTGGGCGGTGCTTCTCATGCTGGGTGACCTTGCCCTGTGTCTCTTTGCCCTGTGCTGGGCAGCGCTTGTCATGCTGGGTGTGTGATGGGCGGCGCTTCTCATGCTGGGCGGCCTTGCCCTGTGATGGGCGGCGCTTCTCATGCTGGGCGGCCTTGCCCTGTGCTGGGCGGCGCTTCTCATGCTGGGTGACCTTGCCCTGTGCTGGGCGGTGCTTCTCATGCTGGGTGACCTTGTCCTGTGCTGGGCGGCGCTTCTCATGCTGGGTGACCTTGCCCTGTGCTGGGTGGCGCTTCTCATGCTGGGCGGCCTTGCCCTGTGCTGGGCGGCCTTGCCCTGTGCTGGGCAGCTCTTCTCATGCTGGGCAGCCTTGTCCTGTGCTGGGTGGCGCTTCTCATGCTGGGTGACCTTGTCCTGTGCTGGGCGGCGCTTCTCATGCTGGGCGGCCTTGCCCTGTGCTGGGCGGCCTTGCCCTGTGCTGGGCAGCTCTTCTCATGCTGAGCGGCCTTGCCCTGTGCTGGGCGGCCTTGTCCTGTGCTGGGCAGCTCTTCTCATGCTGGGCGGCCTTGCCCTGTGCTGGGCGGCCTTGTCCTGTGCTGGGCAGCTCTTCTCATGCTGGGCGGCCTTGCCCTGTGCTGGGCGGCCTTGTCCTGTGCTGGGCGGCGCTTCTCATGCTGGATGCCCTTGTCCTGTGCTGGGTGGCGCTTCTCATGCTGGGTGACCTTGTCCTGTGCTGGGCGGCCTTGCCCTGTGCTGGGCAGCTCTTCTCATGCTGGGCGGCCTTGCCCTGTGCTGGGCGGCCTTGTCCTGTGCTGGGCAGCTCTTCTCATGCTGGGCGGCCTTGCCCTGTGCTGGGCGGCCTTGTCCTGTGCTGGGCAGCTCTTCTCATGCTGGGCGGCCTTGCCCTGTGCTGGGCGGCCTTGTCCTGTGCTGGGCAGCTCTTCTCATGCTGGGCGTCCTTGCCCTGTGCTGGGCGGCCTTGTCCTGTGCTGGGCAGCTCTTCTCATGCTGGGCGGCCTTGCCCTGTGCTGGGTGGCGCTTCTCATGCTGGGTGGCCTTGCCCTGTGCTGGGTGGCGCTTCTCATGCTGGGTGACCTTGTCCTGTGCTGGGCGGCGCTTCTCATGCTGGGCGGCCTTGCCCTGTGCTGGGCGGCCTTGCCCTGTGCTGGGCAGCTCTTCTCATGCTGGGCGGTCTTGCCCTGTGCTGGGCGGCCTTGTCCTGTGCTGGGCAGCTCTTCTCATGCTGGGCGGCCTTGCCCTGTGCTGGGCGGCCTTGTCCTGTGCTGGGCGGCGCTTCTCATGCTGGATGGCCTTGTCCTGTGCTGGGTGGCGCTTCTCATGCTGGGTGGCCTTGCCCTGTGCTGGGTGGCGCTTCTCATGCTGGGTGGCCTTGCCCTGTGCTGGGCGGTACTTCTCATACTGGGTGACCTTGTCCTGTGCGGGGCGGCGCTTCTCATGCTGGGTGGCCTTGCCCTGTGTCTCTTTGCCCTGTGCTGGGCAGCACTTGTCATGCTGGGTGTGTGCTGGGCAGCGCTTATCATGCTGGGCGGCCTTGCCTTGTGCTGTGCGGCTTTTCTCATGCTATGCCGCTCTTCTCATGCTGGGTGACCTTGCCCTGTGCTGGGCGGCTCTTCTCATGCTGGGTGGCGCTTCTCATGCTGGGTGACCTTGCCCTGTGCTGTGCCGCTTTTCTCATGCTGGGCGGCTCTTCTCATGCTGGGTGACCTTGCCCTGTGCTGGGCGGCTCTTCTCATGCTGGGTGGCGCTTCTCATGCTGGGCGGCCTTGCCCTGTGCTGGGTGGCGCTTCTCATGCTGGGTGACCTTGCCCTGTGCTGGGCGGTGCTTCTCATGCTGGGTGACCTTGCCCTGTGTCTCTTTGCCCTGTGCTGGGCGGCGCTTCTCATGCTGGGTGACCTTGCCCTGTGCTGGGTGGCGCTTCTCATGCTGGGCGGCCTTGTCCTGTGCTGGGCAGCTCTTCTAATGCTGGGCAGCCTTGCCCTGTGCTGTGCGGTACTTCTCATGCTGGGCGGCCTTGCCCTGTGCTGGGCAGCTCTTCTCATGCTGGGCAGCCATGCCCTGTGCTGTGCGGTACTTCTCATGCTGGGCGGCCTTGCCCTGTGTTGGGCAGCTCTTCTCATGCTGGGCAGCCATGCCCTGTGCTTGGCAGCGCTTGTCATGTTGGGTGGCCTTGCCCTGTGCTGGGTCTCTTTGCCCTGTGCTGGGCAGCGCTTGTCATGCTGGGCGGCCTTGCCTTGTGCTGGGCGGCGCTTCTCATGCTGGGCGGCCTTGCCTTGTGCTGGGTGGCACTTCTCATGCTGGATGGCCTTGCCCTGTGCTGGGCGGCGCTTCTCATGCTGGGTGGCCTTGCCCTGTGCTGGGTCTCTTTGCCCTGTGCTGGGCAGCGCTTGTCATGCTGGGCGGCGCTTCTCATGCTGGGCGGCCTTGCCTTGTGCTGGGTGGCACTTCTCATGCTGGATGGCCTTGCCCTGTGCTGGGCGGCGCTTCTCATGCTGGGTGGCCTTGCCCTGTGCTGGGTGGCACTTCTCATGCTGGATGGCCTTGCCCTGTGCTGGGCGGCGCTTCTCATGCTGGGTGGCCTTGCCCTGTGCTGGGTGGCACTTCTCGTGCTGGATGGCCTTGCCCTGTGCTGAGCGGCGCTTCTCATGCTAGGTGGCCTTGCCCTGTGCTGGGCGGTACTTCACATGCTGGGTGACCTTGCCCTGTGCTGGGTGGTACTTCTCATACTGGGTGACCTTGTCCTGTGCGGGGCGGCGCTTCTCATGCTGGGTGGCCTTGCCCTGTGCTGCGTCTCTGCCCTGTGCTGGGCAGCGCTTCTCATTCTGGGCGGCCTTGCCCTGTGCTGGGCGGCGCTTCTCATGCTGGGCGGCCTTGCCCTGTGCTGGCCGGTGCTTCTCATGCTGGGTGGCCTTGCCCTGTGCTGTGCGGCTTTTCTCATGCTGGGCGGCTCTTCTCATGCTGGGTGACCTTGCCCTGTGATGGGCAGCGCTTGTCGTGCTGGGCGGCTCTTCTCATGCTGGGTGGCGCTTCTCATGCTGGGCGGCCTTGCCCTGTGCTGGGTGGCGCTTCTCATGCTGGGTGACCTTGCCCTGTGCTGGGCGGTGCTTCTCATGCTGGGTGACCTTGCCCTGTGTCTCTTTGCCCTGTGCTGGGCAGCGCTTGTCATGCTGGGTGTGTGATGGGCAGCGCTTCTCATGCTGGGCGGCCTTGCCCTGTGATGGGCGGCGCTTCTCATGCTGGGCGGCCTTGCCCTGTGCTGGGCGGCGCTTCTCATGCTGGGTGACCTTGCCCTGTGCTGGGCGGTGCTTCTCATGCTGGGTGACCTTGTCCTGTGCTGGGCGGCGCTTCTCATGCTGGGTGACCTTGCCCTGTGCTGGGTGGCGCTTCTCATGCTGGGCGGCCTTGCCCTGTGCTGGGCGGCCTTGCCCTGTGCTGGGCAGCTCTTCTCATGCTGGGCAGCCTTGTCCTGTGCTGGGTGGCGCTTCTCATGCTGGGTGACCTTGTCCTGTGCTGGGCGGCGCTTCTCATGCTGGGCGGCCTTGCCCTGTGCTGGGCGGCCTTGCCCTGTGCTGGGCAGCTCTTCTCATGCTGGGCGGCCTTGCCCTGTGCTGGGCGGCCTTGTCCTGTGCTGGGCAGCTCTTCTCATGCTGGGCGGCCTTGCCCTGTGCTGGGCGGCCTTGTCCTGTGCTGGGCAGCTCTTCTCATGCTGGGCGGCCTTGTCCTGTGCGGGGCGGCGCTTCTCATGCTGGGTGGCCTTGCCCTGTGCTGCGTCTCTGCCCTGTGCTGGGCAGCGCTTCTCATGCTGGGCGGCCTTGCCCTGTGCTGGGCGGCGCTTCTCATGCTGGGCGCCCTTGCCCTGTGCTGGGCGGCACTTCTCATGCTGGGCGGCCTTGCCCTGTGCTGGCCGGTGCTTCTCATGCTGGGTGGCCTTGCCCTGTGCTGTGCGGCTTTTCTCATGCTGGGCGGCTCTTCTCATGCTGGGTGACCTTGCCCTGTGATGGGCAGCGCTTGTCGTGCTGGGCGGCTCTTCTCCTGCTGGGTGGCGCTTCTCATGCTGGGCGGCCTTGCCCTGTGCTGGGTGGCGCTTCTCATGCTGGGTGACCTTGCCCTGTGCTGGGCGGTGCTTCTCATGCTGGGTGACCTTGCCCTGTGTCTCTTTGCCCTGTGCTGGGCAGCGCTTGTCATGCTGGGTGTGTGATGGGCAGCGCTTCTCATGCTGGGCGGCCTTGCCCTGTGATGGGCGGCGCTTCTCATGCTGGGTGACCTTGCCCTGTGCTGGGCGGTGCTTCTCATGCTGGGTGACCTTGTCCTGTGCTGGGCGGCGCTTCTCATGCTGGGTGACCTTGCCCTGTGCTGGGTGGCGCTTCTCATGCTGGGCGGCCTTGCCCTGTGCTGGGTGACCTTGTCCTGTGCTGGGCGGCGCTTCTCATGCTGGGTGACCTTGCCCTGTGCTGGGTGGCGCTTCTCATGCTGGGCGGCCTTGCCCTGTGCTGGGCGGCCTTGTCCTGTGCTGGGCGGCGCTTCTCATGCTGGATGCCCTTGTCCTGTGCTGGGTGGCGCTTCTCATGCTGGGTGACCTCGTCCTGTGCTGGGCGGCCTTGCCCTGTGCTGGGCAGCTCTTCTCATGCTGGGCGGCCTTGCCCTGTACTGGGCGGCCTTGTCCTGTGCTGGGCAGCTCTTCTCATGCTGGGCGGCCTTGCCCTGTGCTGGGCGGCCTTGTCCTGTGCTGGCCAGCTCTTCTCATGCTGGGCGGCCTTGCCCTGTGCTGGGCGGCCTTGTCCTGTGCTGGGCAGCTCTTCTCATGCTGGGCGGCCTTGCCCTGTGCTGGGCGGCCTTGTCCTGTGCTGGACGGCGCTTCTCATGCTGGATGGCCTTGTCCTGTGCTGGGTGGCGCTTCTCATGCTGGGTGGCCTTGCCCTGTGCTGGGTGGCGCTTCTCATGCTGGGTGACCTTGTCCTGTGCTGGGCGGCGCTTCTCATGCTGGGCGGCCTTGCCCTGTGCTGGGCGGCCTTGCCCTGTGCTGGGCAGCTCTTCTCATGCTGGGCGGTCTTGCCCTGTGCTGGGCGGCCTTGTCCTGTGCTGGGCAGCTCTTCTCATGCTGGGCGGCCTTGCCCTGTGCTGGGCGGCCTTGTCCTGTGCTGGGCAGCTCTTCTCATGCTGGGCGGCCTTGCCCTGTGCTGGGCGGCCTTGTCCTGTGCTGGGCGGCGCTTCTCATGCTGGATGGCCTTGTCCTGTGCTGGGTGGCGCTTCTCATGCTGGGTGGCCTTGCCCTGTGCTGGGCGGTACTTCTCATACTGGGTGACCTTGTCCTGTGCGGGGCGGCGCTTCTCATGCTGGGTGGCCTTGCCCTGTGTCTCTTTGCCCTGTGCTGGGCAGCACTTGTCATGCTGGGTGTGTGCTGGGCAGCGCTTATCATGCTGGGCGGCCTTGCCCTGTGCTGTGCGGCTTTTCTCATGCTGGGCGGCTCTTCTCATGCTGGGTGACCTTGCCCTGTGCTGGGCGGCTCTTCTCATGCTGGGTGGCGCTTCTCATGCTGGGTGACCTTGCCCTGTGCTGTGCGGCTTTTCTCATGCTGGGCGGCTCTTCTCATGCTGGGTGACCTTGCCCTGTGCTGGGCGGCTCTTCTCATGCTGGGTGGCGCTTCTCATGCTGGGCGGCCTTGCCCTGTGCTGGGTGGCGCTTCTCATGCTGGGTGACCTTGCCCTGTGCTGGGCGGTGCTTCTCATGCTGGGTGACCTTGCCCTGTGTCTCTTTGCCCTGTGCTGGGTGGTGCTTCTCATGCTGGGTGACCTTGTCCTGTGCTGGGCGGCGCTTCTCATGCTGAGTGACCTTGCCCTGTGCTGGGTGGCGCTTCTCATGCTGGGCGGCCTTGTCCTGTGCTGGACAGCTCTTCTCATGCTGGGCAGCCTTGCCCTGTGCTGTGCGGTACTTCTCATGCTGGGCGGCCTTGCCCTGTGCTGGGCAGCTCTTCTCATGCTGGGTGGCCTTGCCCTGTGCTGTGCGGTACTTCTCATGCTGGGCGGCCTTGCCATGTGCTGGGCAGCTCTTCTCATGCTGGGCAGCCATGCCCTGTGCTTGGCAGCGCTTGTCATGTTGGGTGGCCTTGCCCTGTGCTGGGTCTCTTTGCCCTGTGCTGGGCAGCACTTGTCATGCCGGGCGGCCTTGCCTTGTGCTGGGCGGCGCTTCTCATGCTGGGCGGCCTTGCCTTGTGCTGGGTGGCACTTCTCATACTGGATGGCCTTGCCCTGTGCTGGGCGGCGCTTCTCATGCTGGGTGGCCTTGCCCTGTGCTGGGTCTCTTTGCCCTGTGCTGGGCAGCGCTTGTCATGCTGGGCGGCCTTGCCTTGTGCTGGGCGGCGCTTCTCATGCTGGGCGGCCTTGCCTTGTGCTGGGCGGCGCTTCTCATGCTGGGCGGCCTTGCCTTGTGCTGGGTGGCACTTCTCATGCTGGATGGCCTTGCCCTGTGCTGGGCGGCGCTTCTCATGCTGGGTGGCCTTGCCCTGTGCTGGCCGGTACTTCTCATGCTGGATGGCCTTGCCCTGTGCTGGGCGGCGCTTCTCATGCTAGGTGGCCTTGCCCTGTGCTGGGTGGCACTTCTCATGCTGGATGGCCTTGCCCTGTGCTGGGCGGCGCTTCTCATGCTGGGCGGCCTTGCCTTGTGCTGGGTGGCACTTCTCATGCTGGATGGCCTTGCCCTGTGCTGGGCGGCGCTTCTCATGCTGGGTGGCCTTGCCCTGTGCTGGGTCTCTTTGCCCTGTGCTGGGCAGCGCTTGTCATGCTGGGCGGCCTTGCCCTGTGCTGGGCGGCGCTTCTCATGCTGGGCGGCCTTGCCTTGTGCTGGATGGCACTTCTCATGCTGGATGGCCTTGCCCTGTGCTGGGCGGCGCTTCTCATGCTGGGTGGCCTTGCCCTGTGCTGGGTGGCACTTCTCATGCTGGATGGCCTTGCCCTGTGCTGGGCGGCGCTTCTCATGCTGGGTGGCCTTGCCCTGTGCTGGGTGGCACTTCTCATGCTGGATGGCCTTGCCCTGTGCTGGGCGGCGCTTCTCATGCTGGGTGGCCTTGCCCTGTGCTGGGCGGTACTTCACATGCTGGGTGACCTTGCCCTGTGCTGGGTGGTACTTCTCATACTGGGTGACCTTGTCCTGTGCGGGGCGGCGCTTCTCATGCTGGGTGGCCTTGCCCTGTGCTGCGTCTCTGCCCTGTGCTGGGCAGCGCTTCTCATGCTGGGCGGACTTGCCCTGTGCTGGGCGGCGCTTCTCATGCTGGGCGGCCTTGCCCTGTGCTGGGCGGCACTTCTCATGCTGGGCGGCCTTGCCCTGTGCTGGCCGGTGCTTCTCATGCTGGGTGGCCTTGCCCTGTGCTGTGCGGCTTTTCTCATGCTGGGCGGCTCTTCTCATGCTGGGTGACCTTGCCCTGTGATGGGCAGCGCTTGTCGTGCTGGACGGCTCTTCTCATGCTGGGTGGCGCTTCTCATGCTGGGCGGCCTTGCCCTGTGCTGGGTGGCGCTTCTCATGCTGGGTGACCTTGCCCTGTGCTGGGCGGTGCTTCTCTTGCTGGGTGACCTTGCCCTGTGTCTCTTTGCCCTGTGCTGGGCAGCGCTTGTCATGCTGGGTGTGTGATGGGCAGCGCTTCTCATGCTGGGCGGCCTTGCCCTGTGATGGGCGGCGCTTCTCATGCTGGGCGGCCTTGCCCTGTGCTGGGCGGCGCTTCTCATGCTGGGTGACCTTGCCCTGTGCTGGGCGGTGCTTCTCATGCTGGGTGACCTTGTCCTGTGCTGGGTGGCGCTTCTCATGCTGGGCAGCCTTGCCCTGTGCTGTGCGGTACTTCTCATGCTGGGCAGCCTTGTCCTGTGCTGGGCGGCGCTTCTCATGCTGGGCAGCCTTGCCCTGTGCTGGGCTGTGCTTCTCATGCTGGGCAGCCTTGCCCTGTGCTGGGCAGCCATGCCCTGTGCTGGGTAGCTCTTCTCATGCTGGGTGGCCTTGCCCTGTGCTTGGTCTCTTTGCCCTGTGCTGGGCAACGCTTGTCATGCTGGGTGGCCTTGCCCTGTGCTGGGTCTCTTTGCCCTGTGCTGGGCAACGCTTGTCATGCTGGGTGGCCTTGCCCTGTGCTGGGTCTCTTTGCCCTGTGCTGGGCAACGCTTGTCATGCTGGGTGTGTGCTGGGCAGCGCTTGTCATGCTGGGTGGTCTTGTCCTGTGCTGGGTGGCACTTCTCATGCTGGATGGCCTTGCCCTGTGCTGGCCAGCACTTCTCATGCTGAGTGGCCTTGCCCTGTGCTGGGCGGCGCTTCTCATGCTGGGTGGCCTTGCCCTGTGCTGTGCAGCGCTTCTCATGCTGGGCGGCCTTGCCCTGTGCTGGGTGGCACTTCTCATGCTGGATGGCCTTGCCCTGTGCTGGGCGGTACTTCTCATGCTGAGTGGCCTTGCCCTGTGCTGTGCAGCGCTTCTCATGCTGGGCGGCCTTGCCCTGTGCTGGGTGGCACTTCTCATGCTGGGTGGTCTTGCCCTGTGCTGGGCGGTACTTCTCATGCTGAGTGGCCTTGCCCTGTGCTGTGCAGCGCTTCTCATGCTGGGCGGCCTTGCCCTGTGCTGGGTGGCACTTCTCATGCTGAGTGGCCTTGCCCTGTGCTGGGCGGTACTTCACATGCTGAGTGGCCTTGTCCTGTGCTGGGTGGCACTTCTCATGCTGAGTGGCCTTGCCCTGTGCTGGGTGGCACTTCTCATGCTGGATGGCCTTGCCCTGTGCTGGGCGGCGCTTCTCATGCTGGGTGACCTTGCCTTGTGCGGGGCGGCGCTTCTCATGCTGGGTGACCTTGCCCTGTGCTGCGTCTCTTTGCCCTGTGCTGGGCAGCGCTTATCATGCTGGGCAGCCTTGCCCTGTGCTGGACGTCGCTTCTCATGCTGGGCGGCCTTGCCCTGTGCTGGGCGGCGCTTCTCATGCTGGGCGGCCTTGCCGTGTGCTGGGTGGCGCTTCTCATGCTGGGCGGCCTTGCCCTGTGCTGGCCGGTACTTCTCATGCTGGGTGGCCTTGCCCTGTGCTGTGCGGCTTTTCTCATGCTGGGCGGCTCTTCTCATGCTGGGTGACCTTGCCCTGTGATGGGCAGCGCTTGTCGTGCTGGGCGGCTCTTCTCATGGTGGTTGGCGCTTCTCATGCTGGGCGGCCTTGCCCTGTGCTGGGTGGCGCTTCTCATGCTGGGTGACCTTGCCCTGTGCAGGGCGGTACTTCTCATGCTGGGTGACCTTGCCCTGTGTCTCTTTGCCCTGTGCTGGGTGGCGCTTCTCATGCTGGGTGACATTGCCCTGTGCTGGGTGGCGCTTCTCATGCTGGGCGGCCTTGTCCTGTGCTGGGCAGCTATTCTCATGCTGGGCAGCCTTGTCCTGTGCTGGGCAGCTCTTCTCATGCTGGGCAGCTTTGCCCTGTGCTGTGCGGTACTTCTCATGCTGGGCGGCCTTGCCCTGTGCTGGGCAGCTCTTCTCATGCTGGGCAGCCTTGCCCTGTGCTGGGCGGCCTTGTCCTGTGCTGGGCAGCTCTTCTCATGCTGGGCAGCCATGCCCTGTGCTTGGTAGCTCTTCTCATGCTGGGTGGCCTTGCCCTGTGCTGGGTCTCTTTGCCCTGTGCTGGGCAACGCTTGTCATGCTGGGTGGCCTTGCCCTGTGCTGGGTCTCTTTGCCCTGTGCTGGGCAGCGCTTGTCATGCTGGGTGTGTGCTGGGCAGTGCTTCTCATGCTGGGCGGCCTTGCCCTGTGCTGGCCAGCAATTCTCATGCTGAGTGGCCTTGCCCTGTGCTGGGTGGCACTTCTCATGCTGGGTGGCCTTGCCCTGTGCTGGGCTGTGCTTCTCATGCTGGGTGACCTTGCCCTGTGCGGGGCGGCGCTTCTCATGCTGGGTGACCTTGCCCTGTGCTGCGTCTCTTTGCCCTGTGCTAGGCAGCACTTGTCATGCTGGGTGTGTGCTGGGCAGCGCTTATCATGCTGGGCGGCCTTGCCCTGTGCTGGACGGCGCTTCTCATGCTGGGCGGCCTTGCCCTGTGCTGGGCGGCGCTTCTCATGCTGGGCGGCCTTGCCCTGTGCTGGGCGGCGCTTCTCATGCTGGGCGGCCTTGCCCTGTGCTGGGCGGCGCTTCTCATGCTGGACGGCCTTGCCCTGTGCTGGCCGGTGCTTCTCATGCTGGGTGGCCTTGCCCTGTGCTGTGCGGCTTTTCTCATGCTGGGCGGCTCTTCTCATGCTGGGTGACCTTGCCCTGTGATGGGCAGCGCTTGTCGTGCTGGGCGGCTCTTCTCATGCTGGTTGGCGCTTCTCATGCTGGGCGGCCTTGCCCTGTGCTGGGTGGCGCTTCTCATGCTGGGTGACCTTGCCCTGTGCTGGGCGGTGCTTCTCATGCTGGGTGACCTTGCCCTGTGTCTCTTTGCCCTGTGCTGGGTGGCGCTTCTCATGCTGGGTGACCTTGCCCTGTGCTGGGTGGCGCTTCTCATGCTGGGCGGCCTTGTCCTGTGCTGGGCGGTGCTTCTCATGCTGGGTGACCTTGCCCTGTGTCTCTTTGCCCTGTGCTGGGTGGCGCTTCTCATGCTGGGTGGCCTTGCCCTGTGCTGGGTGGCACTTCTCATGCTGGATGGCCTTGCCCTGTGCTGGGCGGCGCTTCTCATGCTGGGCGGCCTTGCCCTGTGCTGGGTGGCACTTCACATGCTGGGTGACCTTGCCCTGTGCTGGGCTGTGCTTCTCATGCTGGGTGACCTTGCCCTGTGCTGGGCAGCTCTTCTCATGCTGGATGGTCTTGTCCTGTGCTGCGTCTCTTTGCCCTGTGCTGGGTAGCGCTTGTCATGCTGGGTGGTCTTGCCCTGTGCTGGGCGGTGCTTCTCATGCTGGATGGCCTTGCCCTGTGCTGGGCGGTACTTCACATGCTGAGTGGCCTTGCCCTGTGCTGGGTGGCACTTCTCATGCTGAGTGGCCTTGCCCTGTGCTGTGCAGCGCTTCTCATGCTGTGCGGCCTTGCCCTGTGCTGGGTGGCACTTCTCATGCTGGATGGCCTTGCCCTGTGCTGGGCGGTACTTCACATGCTGAGTGGCCTTGCCCTGTGCTGGGTGGCACTTCTCATGCTGAGTGGCCTTGCCCTGTGCTGGGTGGCACTTCTCATGCTGGATGGCCTTGCCCTGTGCTGGGCGGCGCTTCTCATGCTGGGTGACCTTGCCCTGTGCGGGGCGGCGCTTCTCATGCTGGGTGACCTTGCCCTGTGCTGCGTCTCTTTGCCCTGTGCTGGGCAGCGCTTATCATGCTGGGCGGCCTTGCCCTGTGCTGGACGGTGCTTCTCATGCTGGGCGGCCTTGCCCTGTGCTGGGCGGCGCTTCTCATGCTGGGCGGCCTTGCCCTGTGCTGGGCTGCGCTTCTCATGCTGGGCGGCCTTGCCCTGTGCTGGGCGGCGCTTCTCATGCTGGGCGGCCTTGCCCTGTGCTGGGCGGTACTTCTCATGCTGGGTGGCCTTGCCCTGTGCTGTGCGGCTTTTCTCATGCTGGGCGGCTCTTCTCATGCTGGGTGACCTTGCCCTGTGATGGGCAGCGCTTGTCGTGCTGGGCGGCTCTTCTCATGCTGGTTGGCGCTTCTCATGCTGGGCGGCCTTGCCCTGTGCTGGGTGGCGCTTCTCATGCTGGGTGACCTTGCCCTGTGCTGGGCGGTGCTTCTCATGCTGGGTGACCTTGCCCTGTGTCTCTTTGCCCTGTGCTGGGTGGCGCTTCTCATGCGGGGTTACCTTGCCCTGTGCTGGGTGGCGCTTCTCATGCTGGGCGGCCTTGTCCTGTGCTGGGCAGCTATTCTCATGCTGGGCAGCGTTGTCCTGTGCTGGGCAGCTCTTCTCATGCTGGGCAGCCTTGCCCTGTGCTGTGCGGTACTTCTCATGCTGGGCGGCCTTGCCCTGTGCTGGGCAGCTCTTCTCATGCTGGGCAGCCTTGCCCTGTGCTGGGCGGCCTTGTCCTGTGCTGGGCAGCTCTTCTCATGCTGGGCAGCCATGCCCTGTGCTGGGCAGCTCTTCTCATGCTGGGCAGCCATGCCCTGTGCTTGGCAGCTCTTCTCATGCTGGGCAGCCATGCCCTGTGCTTGGCAGCGCTTGTCATGTTGGGTGGCCTTGCCCTGTGCTGGGTCTCTTTGCCCTGTGCTGGGCAGCGCTTGTCATGCTGGGTGGCCTTGCCCTGTGCTGGGCAGCGCTTGTCATGCTAGGTGGTCTTGTCCTGTGCTGGGTCTCTTTGCCCTGTGCTGGGCGGCGCTTCTCATGCTGGGCGGCCTTGCCCTGTGCTGGCCAGAACTTCTCATGCTGGATGGCCTTGCCCTGTGCTGGGCGGCGCTTCTCATGCTGGGTGGCCTTGCCCTGTGCTGGGCGGTACTTCACATGCTGGGTGACCTTTCCCTGTGCTGGGTGGTACTTCTCATACTGGGTGACCTTGTCCTGTGCGGGGCGGCGCTTCTCATGCTGGGTGGCCTTGCCCTGTGCTGTGTCTCTTTGCCCTGTGCTGGGCGGCGCTTCTCATGCTGGGCGGCCTTGCCCTGTGCTGGGCGGCCTTGCCCTGTGCTGGGCGGCACTTCTCATGCTGGGCGGCCTTGCCCTGTGCTGGCCGGTACTTCTCATGCTGGGTGGCCTTGCCCTATGCTGTGCGGCTTTTCTCATGCTGGGCGGCTCTTCTCATGCTGGGCGGCCTTGCCCTGTGCTGGGTGGCGCTTCTCATGCTGGGTGACCTTGCCCTGTGCTGGGCGGTGCTTCTCATGCTGGGCGGCCTTGCCCTGTGCTGGCCTGTACTTCTCATGCTGGGCGGCCTTGCCCTGTGCTGGCCTGTACTTCTCATGCTGGGCGGCCTTGCCCTGTGCTGGGCGGCGCTTCTCATGCTGGGCGGCCTTGCCCTGTGCTGGCCAGCACTTCTCATGCCGAGTGGCCTTGCCTTGTGCTGGGTGGCACTTCTCATGCTGGATGGCCTTGCCCTGAGCTGGGCGGCGCTTCTCATGCTGGGTGGCCTTGCCCTGTGCTGGGCGGCGCTTCTCATGCTGGGTGGCCTTGCCCTGTGCTGGGCTGTACTTCTCATGCTGGGTGACCTTACCCTGTGCTGGGTGGTACTTCTCATACTGGGTGACCTTGTCCTGTGCTGGGCGGCGCTTCTCATGCTGGGTGGCCTTGCCCTGTGCTGCGTCTCTTTGCCCTGTGCTGGGCAGCATGTGTCATGCTGGGTGTGTGCTGGGCAGCGCTTCTCATGCTGGGCGGCCTTGCCCTGTGCTGGGCGGCGCTTCTCATGCTGGGCGGCCTTGCCCTGTGCTGTGCGGCTTTTCTCATGCTGGGCGGCTCTTCTCATGCTGGGTGACCTTGCCCTGTGATGGGCAGCGCTTGTCGTGCTGGGCGGCTCTTCTCATGCTGGGTGGCGCTTCTCGTGCTGGGCGGCCTTGCCCTGTGCTGGGTGGCGCTTCTCATGCTGGGTGACCTTGCCCTGTGCTGGGCGGTGCTTCTCATGCTGGGTGACCTTGCCCAGTCTCTCTTTGCCCTGTGCTGGGTGGCGCTTCTCATGCTGGGTGACCTTGCCCTGTGCTGGGTGGCGCTTCTCATGCTGGGCGGCCTTGTCCTGTGCTGGCCTGTACTTCTCATGCTGGGCGGCCTTGCCCTGTGCTGGACGGCGCTTCTTATGCTGGGCGGCCTTGCCCTGTGCTGGGCGGCGCTTCTCATGCTGGGCGGCCTTGCCCTGTGCTGGGCGGCGCTTCTCATGCTGGGCGGCCTTGCCCTGTGCTGGGCGGCGCTTCTCATGCTGGGCGGCCTTGCCCTGTGCTGGCCGGTACTTCTCATGCTGGGTGGCCTTGCCCTGTGCTGGGCGGCTTTTCTCATGCTGGGCGGCTCTTCTCATGCTGGGCGGCGCTTCTCATGCTGGGCGGCCTTGCCCTGTGCTGGGCGGTGCTTCTCATGCTGGGTGACCTTGCCCTGTGTCTCTTTGCCCTGTGCTGGGCAGCGCTTGTCATGCTGGGTGTGTGATGGGCAGCGCTTCTCATGCTGGGTGGCCTTGCCCTGTGCTGGCCTGTACTTCTCATGCTGGGTGACCTTGCCCTGTGCTGGGCGGCGCTTCTCATGCTGGGTGGCCTTGCCCTGTGCTTGGCGGCGCTTCTCATGCTGGGTGACCTTGCCCTGTGCTGGGCGGCGCTTCTCATGCTGGGTGACCTTGCCCTGTGCTGGGCGGTGCTTCTCATACTGGGTGACCTTGCCCTGTGCTGGGCGGCACTTCTCATGCTGGGTGACCTTGCCCTGTGCTGGGCGGTGCTTCTCATGCTGGGTGACCTTGCCCTGTGCTGGGCGGTGCTTCTCATGCTGGGTGACCTTGCCCTGTGCTGGGCGGCGCTTCTCATGCTGGGTGACCTTGCCCTGTGCTGGGCGGCACTTCTCATGCTGGGTGGCCTTGCCCTGTGCTGGGCGGTGCTTCTCATGCTGGGTGACCTTGCCCTGTGCTGGGCGGCACTTCTCATGCTGGGTGACCTTGCCCTGTGCTGGGTGGTACTTCTCATGCTGGGCGGCCTTGCCCTGTGCTGGGCGGCGCTTCTCATGCTGGGCGGTCTTGCCCTGTGCTGGGCAGCACTTCTCATGCTGGGTGACCTTGCCCTGTGCTGGGAGGCGCTTCTCATGCTGGGTAATCTTGTCCTGTGCTGGGTGGCGCTTCTCATGCTGGGTAACCTTGCCCTGTGCTGGGTGGCACTTCTCATGCTGGGTAACCTTGCCCTGTGCTGGGTGGCGCTTCTCATGCTGGGTAACCTTGTCCTGTGCTGGACGGCACTTCTCATGCTGGGTAACCTTGCCCTGTGCTGGGTGGCGCTTCTCATGCTGGGTAACCTTGTCCTGTGCTGGGTGGCGCTTGTCATGCTGGGTGTGTGATGGGCAGCGCTTCTCATGCTGGGCGGCCTTGCCCTGTGCTGGGCGGCGCTTCTCATGCTGGGCGGCCTTGCCCTGTGCTGGGTGGTACTTCTCATGCTGGGCGGCCTTGTCCTGTGCTGGGTGGTACTTCTCATGCTGGGCGGCCTTGTCCTGTGCTGGGTGGTACTTCTCATGCTGGGCGGCCTTGTCCTGTGCTGGGTGGTACTTCTCATGCTGGGCGGCGTTGTCCTGTGCTGGGTGGTACTTCTCATGCTGGGCGGCCTTGTCCTGTGCTGGGTGGTACTTCTCATGATGGGCGGCCTTGTCCTGTGCTGGGTGGTACTTCTCATGCTGGGCGGCCATGTCCTGTGCTGGGTGGTACTTCTCATGCTGGGCGGCCTTGTCCTGTGCTGGGTGGTACTTCTCATGCTGGGTGGCCTTGCCCTGTGCTGGGTGGTACTTCTCATGCTGGGTGACCTTGCCCTGTGCTGGCCGGTACTTCTCATGCTGGGTGGCCTTGCCCTGTGCTGGGCGGCACTTCTCATGCTGGGTGACCTTGTCCTGTGCTGGGCGGTGCTTCTCATGCTGGGTGACCTTGCCCTGTGCTGGGCGGTACTTCTCATGCTGGGTGGCCTTGCCCTGTGCTGGGCGGTGCTTCTCATGCTGGGTGACCTTGCCCTGTGCTGGGCGGCGCTTCTCATGCTGGGTGACCTTGCCCTGTGCTGGGCGGTACTTCTCATGCTGGGTGGCCTTGCCCTGTGCTGGGCGGCGCTTCTCATGCTGGGTGGTCTTGCCCTGTGCTGGGCGGCACTTCTCATGCTGGGTGACCTTGCCCTGTGCTGGGCGGTACTTCTCATGCTGGGTGGTCTTGCCCTGTGCTGGGCGGCGCTTCTCATGCTGGGTGGCCTTGCCCTGTGCTGGGCGGCGCTTCTCATGCTGGGTGGCCTTGCCCTGTGCTGGGCGGCACTTCTCATGCTGGGTGACCTTGCCCTGTGCTGGGCAGCGCTTCTCATGCTGGGTGGCCTTGCCCTGTGCTGGGCGGCACTTCTCATGCTGGGTGACCTTGCCCTGTGCTGGGCGGTGCTTCTCATGCTGGGTGACCTTGCCCTATGCTGGGTGGTACTTCTCATGCTGGGTGACCTTGTCCTGTGCTGGGTGGTACTTCTCATGCTGGGTGACCTTGCCCTGTGCTGGGCGGTGCTTCTCATGCTGGGTGTGTGCTACCAGCAATGTTCTGTGGGAAGGAGCCTGAAATGTGCCTCTTCTCTCCCTTTAGGCATGGGCCGAGGTAGGGGTATAGGGGTATATCCCTGTAGACGGTGATTCTGGAGTTGTGCAGTTAGATCAGAAACTACACTATGGCTCCCTAATTGCTTCCATGTGACTGTATTCCGATATGAGCTCACATTAGAGAATGAAGACATCGCACTTTGTCTTGCAGATGTTTGATCGTCCGGTTTTGTTTTGTCTCGGAAGCAGCTTCTGAAAGAACATCTGGATAAAACATTCCTCGTACTGCAATATGTGACCTAGAAGCTAAGGCCTGGCTCGTTCCTGGTGATGGAAATACGGCTGAACCCATAATCCCGGTCTCACCTGTCACGGGTCAGACGTCATGCGTGTGCAGGTCAGATCATTGTGAGAGAGAAAGATGGAGGCCTGGGGCCGCGTCGCAGGAGTAAGGGGGAAATGGCATTCCTGGCAGGAATTATGCACATGGGCCCTCATTCCGAGTTGTTCGCTCGCAAGCTGCTTTTAGCAGCTTTGCACACGCTAAGCCGCCGCCTACTGGGAGTGAATCTTAGCTTAGCAGAATTGCGAACGAAAGATTAGCAGAATTGCGAAAAGAAATTTCTTTGCAGTTTCTGAGTAGCTCGAGACTTACTCTGCCAGTGCGATCAGTTCAGTCAGTTTCGTTCCTTGTTTGACGTCACACACACACCCAGCGTTCGCCCAGACACTCCCCCGTTTCTCCAGCCACTCCCGCGTTTTTCCCTGAAACGCCAGCGTTTTTTCACACACTCCCATAAAACGGCCAGTTTCCGCCCAGAAACACCCACTTCCTGTCAATCACACTCCGATCACCAGAATGAAGAAATTAAGCCGTGAGTAAAATACCAAACTTTTTTGCAAATTTACTTGGCGCAGACGCACTGCGAACATTGCGCATGCGCAGTTTGCGACTAATCGCTCCGTTGCGGAAAAACACTAACGAGCGAACAACTCGGAATGATGGTCATAGGTGGTCATTCCGAGTTGTTCGCTCGGTAATTTTCTTCGCATCGCAGCGATTTTCCGCTAATTGCGCATGCGCAATGTTCGCACTGCGACTGCGCCAAGTAAATTTGCTATGAAGATTGGTATTTTACTCACGGCATTATGAGGTTTTTTCTTCGTTCTGCTGATCGGAGTGTGATTGACAGAAAGTGGGTGTTTCTGGGCGGAAACTGGCCGTTTTATGGGAGTGTGTGAAAAAACGCTACCATTTCTGGGAAAAACGCAGGAGTGGCTGGAGAAACGGAGGAGTGTCTGGGCGAACGCTGGGTGTGTTTGTGACGTCAAACCAGGAACGACAAGCACTGAACTGATCGCACTGGAAGAGTAAGTCTCGAGCTACTCAGAAACTGCACAGAGAAGTCTTTTCGCAATATTGCGAATCTTTCGTTCGCAATTTTGATAAGCTAAGATTCACTCCCAGTAGGCGGCGGCTTAGCGTGTGCAATGCTGCTAAAAGCAGCTTGCGAGCGAACAACTCGGAATGAGGGCCATAGTTATAACTTATAATGATATGTAAAGGTACTCGTTATATTATTGTGCTGCTGTTTAGTGAGGCTGGCATGATAATAGCCGTCCCCGGCAGCTCTCACCCGCTGCCCAGATTTGATGGTGCTGGCAAGTGCTAATATTGATACACGTTGTTGATTAGTTCCACCTTACTCAGTATTCGCACACAGGCATTATAAAGGGTGGGTGGGGCTTATGCAATAAAGTATGATAATAGCCATGCTTTATTGGGTGGTCAGCGGAGCGCCTCGGGGGCTGGCACCCCCGGTGCATGTAACGTCAGGTTGTCATATAACAAGTGCTAGGGGCACAGGTTACAGGAAGGTGGGTACTGGACGCACCCTGCGGGGTGATCCTCCTGGATGATATCGGGCCAGGGAAAGTGCCAGTACCTAGGCCTTGCACCCTTGGTGGCGGCAGCGGTCGCACCACCTACTTACAGCTCTTCCTATCCTGAATATCATTCACTTACTGTGTTCTGTGCCTTTGGCTAACCATCAGCTGACGTGTTAGGAGCTGCATTGTATGCTCGTTGTATTGCAGCCCTTCTTTAGACATTAAGGGTATTTTGTTTTGTACTATATGGCAGACATGATGGTGGTGGTTGGTCAGCTCCCCACAGAGGCTTCCAATCAGCCCTATCACTATCTAACAGAGACCTTCTCCCTAGTCACCGGCCAGCTTTCCGGCGTCGGTCATACAGGTAAATGCCCCAGACAGGCTTATATATCTTAGATTACTCCTCCCCTTTCCAGACTGACAGGCATGCGACAATCACACCCTGCTTACCTAAGGGAGTTCCTCACAGATGCTCTGGTTAGTCAGGCACATGCTTTCAGTTGCACCAGGCTGCATGGCAGAAATGCAGTGAAGCCAATTAAGCAGGTAAACAAACATTTTGTCTCCTCCAAATGTGTGACTTTCTTGGTTTGTCAACCAGGGTTGGGTATAATATGCTGGCGGTTGGGATGCCGCTCGGTGTCAGCATTCCGAATAGTGTCGCAATTCCGGAGTCTGTATTCTGACTGCCGGATCCCGTCAGCCAAACCCCCTTGGTTCCTCTGTAGCACTCTGCTCCTATTGCCACAAGATAGATATATCTATCTGGCATGGTAATCCGGAACAGTTACCTAACATTGGGGGTAATTCAGAGTTGATGACAGCAACAAATTTGTTAGCAGTTGGGCATAACCATGTGCAGTGCAGGTGGGGCAGATATAACGTTTGCAGAGAGAGTTAGATTTGCATGGGTTATTTTGTTTCTGTGCAGGGTAAATACTGGCTGCTTTATTTTTACACTGCAATTTAGATTTCAGTTTGAACACCCCACCCAAATCTAACTCTCTCTGCACATGTTACATCTGCCGCCCCCTGCACTGCACATGGTTTTGCCCAACTGCTAACAAATTTGCTGCTGCTATCAGGTCTGAATTAGGCCTATTATAAGCAGCATTTGTGTCCGTGCTCATGATGAGACGTTTGTCACCCTCCTGGTGTCTTTTATCACGGCTGTGGCTGGAAGAAGAATGTGTTTCATGTCTGGACATTGTGACAGATATGAATAATATGTACTATGGCAGTGTTGGAAGACGTGTGAGATTGTGTAAGGATCGGGACAGCTTGTAGATATCATCTGTGATGCTGAAGTTTTATGTCACTGGAAATACTAATCGTAAGAGGCTAAAAGCGCAAAACCCTTCTGTGGGGCGCTCATATACCAATCGGAGTCTTTAGAAGAATTAAAACGTAACTTTGTAACAATATTACTCTAAGAGAACAATTAAATGATGTCCACAGAAAGTTATCATTAAATATAAGTGTCTATGGGCCTAATTCAGACCTGATCGTAGTGCACGGCTACGATCAGTTACTCTGACATGCGGGGGGATGCCCAGCACAGGGCTAGTCCGCCCCGAATATCAGGCCCAAACCCCCCCCCCCCCTCCCCCCACACACACACAAGTACAAAGCATCGCACAGCGTCAGTGCTTTTGTACTTGACGTGTAGCTCCCTACCTGCGCAGCTCCTGTGTGCTGGCAGGGAGCTACTTGTTACTGTCCGGGTCGCAGAAGCTGCGTGAGATGTCACGCAGCCGCCGCGGCCTGCCCCCTGCATGGTCCGGTCACGCCTGCGTTGCCCGAACCGTGCCCCCAAAAAGGCAGCCCAACGCCGCCGGCCCGCCCCCTCCCGCCCAGCAACCTGCCTCTGCCTGTCAATCAGGCAGAGGCGATCGCTGGGCTGAAATGCCATCGGCTGTCTGGCATGCGCCGGCGCACTGTGCCAACGGCACATGCACAGTTCAGACCTGATCGACTGCTGTGCGAAAACACACAGCACCTATCAGGTCTGAATTAGGCCCAATGTTATGCTATATACTAAAGATATCATTATTCACAGTCTGTGGCTGTCCTGGAGAAAATCTAGTAATCCCTTATTCAGCAAGATAAGCGGTGAATTATGTGATAAGGCTATCCTCTTTGAATTTGTGATCAGATAGTCACAACCCAGACAGAGTGAAATACCGCCCCGTGCAAGTCCGCAAACGCCGGTCAGCTGCAAATCCGTTCCCAACTCGCTCACCATGGAATGATTTTTCCAGTGTGTGCAGTGTGTGCGCAGCCCGGGACTCACTCCTACCGTGCGGTACACACAGGCTGATCGGCCGCAGCACTTCTGCTCATCACTACCACGGATCAGGCCGTGGCTGGGCACTTGTATGATTATTGGCCCTCATTCCGAGTTGATCGCAAAGTTTTTCGGACGCACAACATATTCGCAAAGTTGCGTTAATTTAGTAAATTTGCGAACCTCCGCCCTCAACGTATTTTTGCAAATTCGCACGCAGTATTACACAAAGTGGGCGTACGCCAAATGACATCGCAGTAATGCGAAACCATCGCAGCATTGCGAAATCATCGCAATAACACATACTTAATCGTAAAAATACTAAGTTTGAGTATATTTACAAAGTTTTGCGTAAAAATGCACACTTTTAAGGTAAAACGCACAAAAATGTTTGTTTGGCCTATTAAGTGCAATGACACCTTTCCTTTTAAAGACCACAAGCCCTTTTCAATTACGAACCCAATTAGTGTAATGATTGATAATGTTCCAAAACAATTAAGTCTGAGAATAAAAAAAAATTAACACTTTGTTGCCATAATTGGCCATCAACATGTCAAAGTGTAATTTTTTTTTTTTTTTATTTCACTTTTTTAATTTTTAAAGGTGTTGTTTGTGAATGAAGGTGTTTACATGTTTCTTAACACAATAATCTCCTTTTTTTTTTGGTAAAAATGTAACGTTAGATGTGTGTAATTTTTTGTACAAAACAAATTCTGCCTGCCAATCTGCTGATCCTTTTTTGCATTAATAAACACAACACCCGGTTAACTTTAATCAACTTTTTTATTTTTGTATTTGTTAATTTTTTTTTTTTTTTTAAAAGCAAAGAATAAAAGTCATGCAAATTTTTGCAAATGGTCCACACAATCCATCATTCCTTGCAGGTGTTGGCGCATGGTGTCAAGTATCCCTGAAAAACTTGTGGGATCTCCAACTGCAACATCTGAAATTAAGATGCAACACAAACATTAATAACTTAATTACATTACTTATTAGCCAAGCAAGGCGCAAAGCACACTTAAATGCTGGCATGTCCAAACTGCTGGACTCCAGCTGTTGTGAAACTACATATACCAGCATGCCTTTACACAGTTTTGTGGTCAGGGAATGGCAAAGCTGTGTCAGGGCATGCTGGGATGTGTAGTTTCTCAACAGTTGGAGTGCCGCAGTTTGGACAGGCCTGCTTTAATGTCAAAGTTACTACATCCTGCCTGTTTTATGGTACAATCATTAGCAGAACACACAAGCCTGCTCAGCCTTTTAATCAGATTTTAAAGTGTTCCAGACCATGTGTTACATTTACTACTATGTGAGTTATATTTAAGATGGAACGTTGCCCATAGCAATCAAGCAAAAATATGATTATTATATTGTAGAAGTGGATCCCAATTTTTTAAGTATAATCTTATTGGTTGCTATGTCCGACATCCCATGTTAAAGATAACTACCATCTTCGTCAATGTGACACCATGTTGGCATTCATTCCCATTTGTTGTTTTATTTGTTTTTTATTTTTAGTGGGTTGGTCCTGCATCATCACACTGCATATCCACATCTTCAGAAGGCCAACATATCATAGCATTCCCACACTCCATGAAAGCTGCCCTTACTAAATAAGTGCAAACATGTTTGACTCGAACACTTATTAATTTTGAGAATGTAACTTTCACACAAAAAAACAGTGTGTCATTAGGCTGCATAACAAAGTGAAGCATGTGATTTTTAAGTGTAAATATTCAGACTACACAGGCCCAAGTGTAAAAGGCAAACATACTAAACTCCACTCAGGTCTAACTGTTTCCCAGAAAAAGTAACACATATAAACCCTGTTCTCCTGGCAACCCTGGCTACCTAATGAGTGTCAACCTAGAGTGGACACACAAAACATTGCACACATACACACTGTACATATAATGACACTCACAAATATGTAAAGGCAACATGTACACCATGATGAAATGTTAAAATATTTTTCCAGGGTCCAAGAATTCAAACAGTACAACACTGCATGTTTTGGCATTGTAAGTGTAAGTGGGTAATCTTATTGTATAAAATTTAAATAAACTTACTTTCCTCGGAAACATCCAGACTCCCGGAATGTTCTGCAGGGGCTTCCTCTGCCCATTCACTTGGTGGGGATGTTGCCTGGATGGGGGAAGGCGGCTGGATGGGGGAAGGATGAGGGATTGGGGAAGGAGGAGGGATTGGGGAAGGAGGAGGGATTGGGGCAGGAGGCTGGATGGGGGAAGGAGGCTGGATTAGTGCCGCAATTTCAGAGGGGGGGTCTGATTGAGAGGGCGAGGGGGGCGGAGAGAAATTTAAAGCAATAGAGGGTGAGGGGGGTTCAGATGGGGATGTCGAAGTGGAAGGAGAAGGGGTATGGGAAGGAGGAGAAGGGGTCCCAGAAAGAGATGGCGAGGTGTGGTGAGAAGGGGAATGGAAAGTGGAGTGGGCCAGGGAAGCTGAGGGGGACTGGGAAGCTGAGGGGGACTGTGAAGATGAGGGGGACTGGAAAGCTGAGGGGGAGTGTGAAGGGGAGGGGGAGTGAGAAGGGGAGGGGGAGTGAGAAGGGGAGGGGGAGTGAGAAGGGGAGGGGGAGTGAGAAGGGGAGGGGGAGTGGGAAGGGGAAGGGGGTGGGGAGTTGTGCCGTTGTTGTTGTCCTAGAATGAAAATATTGTCCACATTTTTTAATCATGCAAAATTACATAGTATTGATTTTTAAATATAAATGTTATGTTACATGTTTTTTTTTTTTTAATTTAAAATAGAAAATCAAACATGTTAAGATCCTCTTCATGTTGGCCATAGCAAACAAAATGAAGCCAAACTTTAACTTTGAAGCTCATTCCTTAATCTAGTCCATTGAGTCATAGTGATTTGTCTAGGCAACATCACCAGATTACTATTGAAGGGCCCTTATTATATAGCCAGCACTTATCAAGTATTTTGGACCAGTTTCCTGGCTGCTTCTTATTTCTTGGAAACATGCACTTGTTTCGTGTCACTTTACTACAGTCAGTACTGTTTCCCCTAACCACACACACTGACCTAATTTCCTAAAAAGGAGACTGAAGGTTGCAATTAGCCTACCACTTACTGTAAAATGTAGGTAATTCAAAGGGGATTACAGCTGGAATGTAGTTTGCAATTGTCCAAAAGCATGTGCTCTGCAGGGGTTGCATATATAACATGTGCAGAGAGAGTTAGATTTGGTGGACTTTTTCAATTATGGCCATGGAAAATACAGGCTGTTTAATTTTAACACAGCAAATTATTGAGATGCTTTAACACACCCCACCCAAATCTGACTCACTCTGCACATGTTACATATGCTTCCCCTGCAGTGCACATGGTTTTGCACAATGGTTTACAAAAAACCTTTTGCTAAAAATTGGGAAGATGAAGCATTATCACATTTTAAGCTAAAAATCTTATGTAATGTAACTTACTTCGGGTATGGAGAGCACGGATTTGCTGGCGGATCTCCGCCAACAAATCTGGAGTCCGCCTGCGGAGATCACTCCATCGCCTCTCGAGCTGGATGATTGTCCGCCTGCTGCGGACGCGAGTCCGCAGCAGGCGGCGGACCTCCGCGTAGGCCTCGCGCTTCACCCGATTGGGGATGAAGCGCCCAACGCGGCCTACGCGGCGGTCCATCACCGCTACCAGCACGCGGAGCTCCCGCCTGGAGAACGGTGCTGCACGCATCATGGCAATGGCGTTTTCCTTATTTGGGCATATATTTATAGTGTCTGTTAGCATGTGATTGGCCAAAAATATGTCATTTCTAATAACTTTATTGATCTTTGCAATGCTGTGAAGAGCAGAGTGTTATTTTGCACGAGCGGAAATTCGCATTAGCATAAGCAAAAATGTTTGTTAGAAACTATTAGAATAAACACACAGAGACACAGACTTTACTGAAAATTACTAAACATATCTGTGTACTCACCACAGGTCGTGTGATCATTCAGCTGGACAGTCACAAAGTGTCAAACATTGAGGATCATTTGTTTGTGTGTTTGTTTACATAATCAGTATTTGAGGATATAAAATAAATAAGGACACTATTTATTATCATTACAGTATTTAAATTATTACATAAACATTGTCAGCTTAACGTGTTTTTGTTTTTTGTGTTTAAAAAGAAAAAACCATTCAAACACAACAACAGCATTACCCAATCACTTTACAAGAACATACTAAATGCAATCATGTTTAAAAATACATAAGCATACTGGGTTGTATTATTTGTGCAAATATAAATGTTAAAAACACTATACCTGAAATGTTCTGCTACAATTCTTGCCCTCACTTGGCTCCCCCTCCGTGTCACACTCCCCCCACCGAAGCGTGGCACAACCCCTGGCTCCTCATCAGGCAATTCCTCTGCCTGAGGAAGCTCGACACTACTCCTTACCGCGATATTATGGAGTATTGCGCACAGGACCACTATTTTACTTGCCATCTCCGGCGAATACATGATGTCGCCACCCGTGCGGTGGAGCACACGAAAGCGCCCTTTCAGGACACCAATTGTGCGCTCCACCAGCTGCCTAGTGGCAGTAAGCGCGGAGTTAAATGCCATCTGTGGTCCTGGCCTGGGATTACGGTAAGGAGTCATGAGCCAGGGGGTGCAAGGATATCCACGGTCTCCTGTTGGAATAAAAGCAAAATTTTAGTTCACAATTTTCATATATTTTTGTAAGTTTGTAACTAAAATATTTGAGCAACAACTCACCCAATAACCACATGTCTGGTCGTTGACTTGATCTTAATCTCTGCCATATCCCTGATTGTCTAATGACATACGCATCATGGGAACTTCCTGTAAACTTTGCGTTCAGGGAAAGGATCTGGAGGGATGGCCCACAAACAACCATTACATTCAGAGAATGAAACAGTTTCCTGTTTCTATAAATTTCTTCATTATGTCTTGGTGGCTGAATAGCAACATGTGTGCCATCCACAACCCCAATAACATGTGGGAAGCGACTACCACCTTCCGCAAATTGCCGCTTCACCACATCTAGGGCACCAACATCCAAAGGCATAGCAATAAATTGCTTAACACGCTTGATGAAAGCCTGGCAGACACGTCGCAGGACCTTACTGAACTGGCCCTGCGACATGCCAACCAGGTCTCCAACAACATGCTGGAATGATCCTGTGGCCAAAAAATGTAACACTGCAAGGAATTGTGTCAATGGTGGTATTGCTGTAGGATACCGAATTTCAGACTCCAGATCACTCTCTATTATGGAGAGAAGAGTGTCTAGGATTAGATGTGGTGGCAGCCGGTATCTACGCACCACCACATCATCTGGCATCCCAAAAAGTATGACACGGGTTCTGAAAATTGGTGGCCTAGCACGCCTCCGTTGCCTTGGTTGATGAGGAGCCGGCTGTGGTTGTGGGGCTGGCGGTTGGGGTGGGAGTGCTGGCGTGGGTTGGGGAGGTAGGGCTTCTGCCGCAATATGTATTGACATCACACACTTTTTGGAGAGAATGTTAAGAAATGTCAATTAAAAAAAAAACAAAGTTTTCCAAAATTTTACACAATAACTGTTTTTACAATTGTGGTGTCAACTTACTGCAGGAGCGTACATTTTTTCTGTGTTGAATTCATGTCAAAAATGCAAAAATAAAAAGCAAATAAAAATAAATTTAATATTTGGATATAAAAAACATATATTAATGCAAAAAATCTTTAGAAAAAAAATAACAAAAAATAATAAGAAATTTAGTACCTAGTCCAGGAAAGACAAACACTACTTTGCAGATCAATCCTGGAAACCCCAAACACTTTGTTTAGCAAACTTTACACAAAAAATAAAAAAAATAAAAAAACACAAACAAGCACCAACACAGGCCAACGACACTTACCTGCTCCTAAAGAAATAAAGTCTTGTTTTTGTGGACCACACCCAAAAATAAAGACAAAATTGGTTTTTCTCACCAAAAAAAAAAAACCTACAAGAGAACACAAATGACAGTCAAAAACAGCATACAGACACTTCCAACAAACAAACTCCAACACAGGCCAACGACACTTACCTGCTCCTAAAGAAATAAAGTCTTGTTTTTGTGGACCACACCCAAAAATGAAGTCAAAATTGGTTTTGCTCACCAAAAAGTAGATTCCTACAAGAGAACACTAATGACAGTCAAAACAAAGAAGCACGGGAATATTTTCACAAATGGACTTGCAAAATATATATGTGTTATAAAAATTAAAACATTAAAATGTATTACAAAAACTTGCAAACACAAAAAAATTTAACAAAAAAACAGAATACTCACAAACGAAAATACACACAAAAAATGACTGTCTATATTCAAAACGCAAAGAAAAGGACAAAGGTATGCTTGACAATTACTCACTCTGCCAATTCCACTATCACCTTCCCGCACAAGCCAACAACTCAAACGCCAAACTACCAACACTTACAGCATGCACAGTAGGCCCTTAAATAAGCAGTGCAATCATTCAACAGAATAAGTGTACACCTGTGTGAATTAACGAGTCGCACGTAGGTATATAAGCGCACATACCTCGGCGTACACACGTCATCACAAACATGGCTTCTCGTGAGCAAATCGCAGCAGAGATAGACCGCATTGCAGAGCAGCAGATGGCATTGCAGAAACAACGGATAGACTGTCAAAGGCGCTTGTTAGAATACGCCTCTGCGGAGGTTAATGCAGGACCTAGTACTCTGCAAATTTCTGCTTCTGAACCTC